>NW_026731537.1:2982500-3582500 GCF_028476545.2 Physella acuta
AAATAATAACAGAAAAAAATCCTATCTTTTGCATATTTTAAAAAATAATACTCAATAAGTTTGTATAAGACTTTTAGTAAATGTCGTATACCTACTAGAGTGCCACCAGCTCAGCGATCTATATTCTATTGCCACATTATGCCTCGATATTAACTGCATCCCCACCCTCTACAGCCTTCATCAGCATAAAAGTAAACATGATTAGCTCCTAAGAGATTACCCCATCAAGCGAAGCCTCGTGTTCCGCTTGATTGGCACCAGAACCCCGGGGTGTACCCGGGCTCAAACGCCCTCCCATTATCTGGCAGTGAGACAGGGATTTAGTCTTTCAACCGCCCGGCATCCAGCGCGGCTTTCAAAGACCAGAACCGGTTGAGCCGTGAATTGCCGGCAAGTACGGTTATTTGAACTAGTGTGTCGAGGAGGTGCGTTGAGTAGTTTAGGAACACAGACACAGAGACAGACATAGACGTAGACACATAGACAGACACAGAGACAGACACAGACAAGCAAGTGGAGAGCCCTAGTATATAATGTTCCGAGATATTAAAACAACGTGTTAGTTTCACAAATGTTTCGGTGCTTAAAATAGCCGATTTAAAAATAAACTAATACCACGTGAACAGACTGTAAATAATGCCAATCGAGTACAGGGTATCGATACGTCAGCTCCCCAAGGTCGTATATTTTCAAACGCCCCAGACTTCAGGACAACACGATACACAAATCAAAACTCGAAACGTTCGGTTCCGCACCACTGACCTCGAATAACAATTTTAAAATATTATTGTTCTTGTGAACTAATAAGAAGAATATATTAACCGTCATTTCAAATAAGAAATTTGACTCTAATCGATTTTTCTCTGGAGCGACCGAATCCTGCCTTACCCCCGCCCCTCCCCCCGTGGTACAGGCTGCCGGAGAATACAATAGTTAATTTCTGAGGGCTTTAGCCCCACAGCATGGGGCGCGCGCGGCCCATACAACACCCCCCGACCACCGGGCTACTGTCTAGTGTATGATTTTTCTTCAGAAATAAAACAACTGCGCCTGATATTACAATTTTCATGGAGTTCGGGGTTCGGGTTTAGTCAAGTTGTTGGTGCAGGGTTCTGCTAGGCACGCTAAACCCGATAACACCAATCAAAGCCCCAACTTAACTGATGATTTTTTACCTTCAAAATATCGATTTTGTTACCCGAACAGTCTGGAATAAACAGCATTATTCTGTCGAGAATAAAGGCAATACTAAACTCGGCCCTCAGTTCTAACGGTGTATCAATATGCGAGACATATCCGGCATATGTCTGGTTTATGTGATACTACACCCAGCCCTCTACATATGTGGTTTATGTGATACTACACCCAGCCCTCTACATATGTGGTTTATGTGATACTACACCCAGCCCTCTACATATGTGGTTTATGTGATACTACACCCAGCCCTCTACATATGTGGTTTATGTGATACTACACCCAGCCCTCTACATATGTGGTTTATGTGATACTACACCCAGCCCTCTACATATGTGGTTTATGTGATACTACACCCAGCCCTCTACATATGTGGTTTATGTGATATTACACCCAGCCCTCTACATATGTGGTTTATGTGATACTACACCCAGCCTTCTACATATGTGGTTTATGTGATACTACACCCAGCCTTCTACATATGTGGTTTATGTGATACTACACCCAGCCCTCTACATATGTGGTTTATGTGATACTACACCCAGCCCTCTACATATGTGGTTTATGTGATACTACACCCAGCCCTCTACATATGTGGTTTATGTGATACTACACCCAGCCCTCTACATATGTGGTTTATGTGATACTACACCCAGCCCTCTACATATGTGGTTTATGTGATACTACACCCAGCCCTCTACATATGTGGTTTATGTGATACCCCACTAAGCACTCTGTGCGTGCTTAAACTTCTTCTTTCTTCGTAATTGTAATGTTGGACGAGATTTCATGCAACACAATTAAGGGGATATGCTAAGCAAAAAATCACAAACTTTCTTGTTTTTCGTCATGATGGGTTTCTTGCACTTTCGGATACTTTGTCCATTTTTGTATTAAGGAATTAATTACTTTAATAAGAAAAAAAAAATTTTATGTGTTTAAATTACCATTTTTATGACCCTATTAATTAAAAAATAATTATTTTTTTCCGTTCTAATAAGCACTCAAACAAAAGTTTTATATCCGTCATCATATTATATTTGACATCATTGGAAAGCTGGACTTCTCATGTATTTCATAATCCTAATTTCAATCATCTCGGAAACACCCAAAGCTTACAACTGGCTTTGCAGTTTACACAGATATGGTAATTTTGTGACCTACTTTTCGTTACTTTTGGCTGTTTTTCTCAGTTCGCAGGCTTTTAACACTAAAAAGCTTACTACTTTTTTTTATTTATAAAACAATACCAACCATACTTTCAGTAATTGTTCTTCATGCGAAAATAAAACTTTTGTCACGAGGGAATTGTGATGGCTTTCATAGAAAAATTATTTGGTAATTAATATGCAATTTTAAAAAAATTTGGATACTAAAAAGGGTACGATGTTTTAGACCTTGTAAATTTTTTACTAGTAGCTATTTCAAAAAGTAGTCGTGACAAAAGTTTTAAAATATATTGAAATACAAGCAGTTTAAATTTGATAGCTATAAGTGCATATATATATATATATATATATATATATATATATATATATATATATATATATATATATATATATATATATATATATATATATATGTGTGTGTGTATGTATATCAATATTTCGTCAATTAAACAATTAAACATCTAATTATTTTCAAGGTCATCACACACTGCACTGTAAAAGTATCTTGACCTAAGTGTTAAGTTTGAAAGAAATCGGTTTGGTAGAATTGGGTGAAATTTTGTTCGTAAGTTCCCACACATGAAGGAAGACCGACAGAAAAGAAAAAAGGAATAAAAGAAAACTTTTAAATAATAATCATTAAAAAAGTTTTAAAAAACCCACGTTTTCTGATTGAACTAAAAAGTAGAAAATAAATACTATACATCACAATAATGCAAGCGATCACTCTACTATAAGCGATGAAAAACGTGGGGCGCCGAAGTAAAAGTTATATTACTATTGATTAGATAATACTATTGACTTTTATTAGGGAGCTTGTAGAGAGTCAACAGTATTAGAAACTGTAAGAAAATCACGGCGCCCCACGTTTTTTATCGCTTATAGTAGAGTGATCGCTTGCATTATTGTGATGTATAGTATTTATTTTCTACTTTTTAGTTCAATCAGAAAACGTGGGTTTTTAAAAACTTTTTTAATGATTATTATTTTCTACTTTTTAGTCTTTGTCTGTTTGTTTGCATTGAAATCTTGCTATCGATTTTATCTTTTCACTTTTTTTTGGGTAAACGAAGACAACTCGTAAAAAGACAACTCGTAAAAAACGAGAGACCCTTTCTTCTTCGGTTTCAATCGCAAGTGAATGATTGTCAGAGGTTAGTTGATAGCGGTTAGGACGAGGGCTGGTTACTGACTAGAACACATAGATTTGAACCCGTGTCGAGTAGGATAGCAATCGTGTGCCCAACCACTCGACCATATCGTCTCCCCCAAACTGGCCACCAGTGGTAATAGTTACCTCCTGTAAGTTTAAAGTCGATTCAAACTAAATTATCTGCCCCTAAGCCTGTCGCGACGTGGGATCGTTCGCTTCACTGCGCGCGGCAAGAGAGAGGTGAGCTACGCGTCGCTGTTTTTTTTTCTAATGGCTCGCAGAGGAGAATTATATATATAGATTATATAGCGGTCTAAAATGCGCAATAAAATGTTTCCATTGATCAATTTAGTAATAATAACAATTGAATATTCTATGGTCATCCAAAAGAAAGCTTCCCTGAAAATTTCAGCGCGCTAGCTAACTGGGAAGTGCCAGAAATTTCGATCGCAAGATTTGATTGAAAAAACAAACAAACAAACAAACAAACAGAGAAAGCAAGTTAAAGAAAACGTGGGAAAATGACAAATAATGAGCAGAAGTCTATTGCTAAACTTTAAAAAAAGGAAAGAGGAATTTCGGACCGACGGTGGGTGGGCGTGGTGCTAAATGAAGAGGTCACGTGGTGCTAAATGAAGAGGTCACGTGGTGCTAAATGAAGAGATCACGTGGTGCTAAATGAAGAGGTCACGTGGTGCTAAATGAAGAGGTCACGTGGTGCTAAATGAAGAGGTCAGCTGTTTCTGATATCTCAGCATATGAAGTGGCACTATACTCATACAAATCTGGGTAAATAAAGAACGATCTAATGACTAGATAATGTGGATCGAATTCAAGACTTCCGGGTTGCTGGCAGAGTTTCTTCCAGGCATCTCTTCCTCCTCCCCCCCACCCCCGATACTCCTTCCCACAGTCACGGCTAAAAGCTAACATAGTTTTGCTGGCTAGACGCTAACAAAGTTTTGCTGGCTAGAGACTAACATAGTTTTGCTGGCTAGACGCTAACAAAGTTTTGCTGGCTAGAGACTAACATAGTTTTGCTGGCTAGACGCTAACAAAGTTTTGCTGGCTAGAGACTAACATAGTTTTGCTGGCTAGACGCTAACAAAGTTTTGCTGGCTAGAGACTAACATAGTTTTGCTGGCTAGAGGCTAAGTTTTGCTGGCTAGAGGCTAACATAGTTTTGCTGGCTAGAGGCGAACATAGTTTTACTGGCTAGATGCGAACAAAGTTTTGCTGGCTAGAGGCGAACAGATTTGCAGGCAGGCACCAGAGCGTGTAGGCCAGCCCAAGATCTACCTGTGTTGGATCGATAGTTTCAAATCAAACCAGGACCTCTAACAGATCACGTGACCCGACCACTATCTGGTGGAGGGGGGGGGGGGGTGGTACTTGAATGAGGGGACATGCATAAATCACACGAAGAGTATTTAGAAGACGATAAAGGGCAGACAATCTGTTTTAGTTTACAGTTTATGGAACCGACTTTTTTGAGGTATTGAATCCATATTCATTGAGCAGAACCCCAAGTTGAAAATCAGACAACCACACGCCCACACCCAAGCTGAAAACCAGACAACCACACACCCACACCCAAGTTGAAAACCAGACAACCACACGCCCACACCCAAGCTGAAAACCAGACAACCCAAGTTGAAAAATCAACAAACATTAACCTAACAGGTACGTGGAACTAGGTCCTTAAGAAAAAAACCAGCTGAGACAGCAATTTTTACTTCGACTGCTTTCAGAGTAATAGAACATCTGGGTGTTGGGATTTGACTATAAACACACAAAAATAAAATTAGAATAAAATCCCCATCCACTATCATATATCATGTCACATACATATATTTATATCAAGTCACCTACATATTTATAAAAAAAAAAAAAAAAAAAAAAAAAAAAAAAAAAAAAAAAAAAAAAAGGTAATATCCAATCAGGTAGTGAAGTCGACCTTATAATGATTTTCGTACGGTGTTTGTCGGGTAGCAGAGCACACAAGTACTCATCTCAATATGGAGTACTTTGGTCAAGTAGGTTCTGACTACTGTACTTATGGAGTACTTTAGTCAAGTAAGTAGGTTCTAATCACTGTACTTATGAAGTACCTTGGTCAAAGAACACAAAAGTTCCCGATAGTTGTAACATATTACAGTTGTCTAAAGCCAGCTAATCTACAAACTGGTCCAACGTGTACCTTACACAGAGACCAGTTGGATCAAATAACCTCACGAATCTTACCGCCCACATATCGTATATTCAAATTTTAAACTTGAGGGTGGGGTCACACAATCTATAGCTCCATAATCAATATACTGAATATATACATATACATATATATATATATATATATATATATATATATATATATATATATATATATATATATATATATATATATATATATATATATATATATATATATATATATATATATATATATATGTGTGTGTGTGTGTAGGGTATAATATATGTATATATATATATATATATATATATATATATATATATATATATATATATATATATATATATATACATATATATATATATATATATATATATATATATATATATATATATATATATATATATATATATATATATATATATATATATACATATATATTTATTTATGCATATATATATATATATATATATATATATATATATATATATATATATATATATATATATATATATATATATATATATATATATATATATATATATATATATATATATATATATAAGCCTATGTATTAAACATTTCATTACATAGAAGCTAAGTAAAGAACGATCAATCGGAAGGAGTACCATAATGTTGGGGCTGTAAGAAGGATAAATCTGTTTGCAGGAGTCGCCTCCCCCTTCCCCTCCAACCCACCAGCTACCCCACACTAATTTAAAAATTATGATTTTAAATTTTTGATCTGATCGATCGGAGCCATGTGATCGATAAGGCGCGAGCCATTCATGTTCGGGAGTCTAGTACCGTGTAATGGCGACGTCATTCGACGCAGTTATACTGGGGGGGGGGGGCGAGTCTGGCGGACTGATATCTGAGGGTGTGGGGGTACACCTACCCACCCACCCACCCCTGAGGGTGTGGGGGTACACCTACCCACCCACCCACCCCTGAGGGTGTGGGGGTACACCTACCCACCCACCCACCAACTTGTAACGATAGACGTTTATCAACCGCCAGACCAACTGTTGGATTTATTGGTCTATATAACCAGACGGAAAAAAAACCTTATTGACAGTTCCGTGTAAATAAACTAAGATTAAACTTGGTTATGTCCCCTTGTTATTGGTATATATGCGATTAGTTTTTTTTTCATTTAGCGTGGCAGATTCATTGATAAGATTGGCTATAGATCAAACGCCATGAGTATGTGTGTGTGAGAGGGGGGGGTGACTTTAAACAGTAATATTTCAGTTTGAAATTCTGATTATCGGGTCAATAGTTCATCTACTGGGGGGGGGGGGGGGGGGAGGATATGAATTAGTCTGCTGAAAGTTAAAAAAAAAACCAACATGCACTACTTTGATAAGATCCTTCCATTCATGTCTTATTGATACTTTTTTTTAATAGATTTTTTTTTATGAAATGGAAATCTTGTGATAAGTAGTTTCATTTGGTTCATTTAAATAGTTTATAAAAATTTAGTTTTTGTGAACAGACGATCACATTTTTTATTGCAAAAACTTCACGTTTCTGAGGGTTTTTCAGTGCATTTACTGAAACGTTTTTTGTTTAGCTACACATTTTATAAAGTAACAAGGATAGTTATTGATCCATACCTACATTGAAATATCCCATCGACCTACATTAAAATATCCCAACTACCTACATTAAAATATCCCAACTACCTACATTAAAATATCCCAACTACCTACATTAAATATCCCAACTACCTACATTAAAATATCCCAACGTCCTACATTAAAATATCCCAAATACATACATTAAAATATCGCATCGACCTACATTAAAATATCCCAACTACCTACATTAAAATATCCCAACGTCCTACATTAAAATATCCCAAATACATACATTAAAATATCCCAACATAAAATGGATGTTACCTTTAATTAAATATTATCAGCACAAAGACTTGCGAAATTTGCTGTAGAAAATATTAGATTTTCCTTTTCGTGTTTTTCTTGGTTCGATTAGGGTTGATTGAGATGTTATAAATAATCAAATTACAAAATATTACTAAGATCAAAATCGATTCAAAATTTTGAGTCTACAATGTTTACAAAATGTCGGAATTTTTTACTTACCGTGTGTAAAAAAAAGAAGTTCTTAGATTTTTATTTATTGGACATCATGCAACATTGATTGGGAAGTAAGTTGCACATATTGATTGGGTACCTGATGTGGAGGGTACTTGTACTACTGGGGAAATCACTAAGCTGGTTATCTTAGCTGGGGGTGGTTGTCTGCAGTGGCGTCGCTAGGTCGGGTGTCACCCGGTGCGACACCAAATGGTGTCACCCCCCCCCCTCCCCTAAACAAAACTACACACACACACACACACACACACACACACACACACACACACACACATATATATATATATATATATATATATATATATATATATATATATATATATATAATATATATATATATATATATATATATATATATATATGTATGTATATATATATATAAATATATAAATATATATATATATATATATATATATATATATATATATATATATATATATATATACATACATATATATATATATATATAGACCTATATATATATATATATATTTATACATATATATATATATATATATATATATATATATATATATATATATATATATATATATATAGGTCTATATATAGTTGCAATTGGTGTCACCCCACTCCCATTTGCTTAATGGCGTCAATTTGTTGTTGATTGACTTATGGGTTATTTCAAATACTCAACAAAACCTTCATTCCACTGTAAATTTTTCAGTTTGTATCACCCCCCCCCCCCCCCCCCCCCCCCGCCACTGGGTGATTGTTTTTAATTGTGCACAATTAAATTAATAGTAAAGATGTTTATCTATAGTCATGTATTAATACAGTGGATTCACGCTAATTAACCCTTAATTGAACTGACAAAAAGCATATTTCTTCTATATATGTTGCACATTTTCACCATGGTGTCACCATGGTGTCACCCGGTGCGGTCCCGCACCCCCTGCCCCCGCCTCGCGACGCCTCTGCTTGTCTGGTTAGGTAGGTGCTAAAACATGTAATGTACCAACCTATATAAACATATTTTTTAAATGGTTACTACCTGTCTGTTCTACCTGTGTGTCCTACCTGTGTGTCCTACCTGTATGTCTACCTGTGTGTCCTACCTGTGTGTCCTACCTGTGCGTCCTACCTGTGTGTCCTACCTGTGTGTTCTACCTGTGTGTCCTACTTGTGTGCTCTGCCTGTGTGTCCTACCCCTGTGTCCTACCTGTGTGTCCTACCCGTGTGTCTTACATGTGTGCCCTACCTGTGTGTCTTACCTATGTATCATACATACCTGTCTGTGCCTACCCTTCTGTTAAGACACATTTTGTCTATCTGGTTGGGTTACGTTCGACTGGTTAAATCGTAATTTGATTAGATCTAGATCTAATAATAAAAAAAATCAATAAAACATTTCAATGAGACCATAAAGTAGTCACGTTATGTTTTGTACAGCTATGGTTCAACTAACATATGCTAACAGCCGACGTAAGCACGACATGTCATCTACATCATATTTACATTAAGGAATGACATCTACAGCACAGATGTCATCATGATATGTCATCTATAGTAGGTCATGACATTTACAGCATGGCATGTAATCTATAACAATACATCAAATTTACAGCATGACATAACATCTACAGCAAGACTTGACATCAACAGGATGGCATGATATCCACAGGATAATATGATAACCACATAACAGACTAGGGCCAGCGCATTTCTGGAATACAATTTTTGTTTTACTAATACATTATCTGCAACAGATTGTTTTACTAATACATATCTGCACTAGATTGTTTTACTAATACATTATCTGCAACAGATCGTTTTACTAATACCCAGTTTTATTGCTCCTATTAACTGGATGCTAGTAATGTGCCAAAATCTTCAGTCGCACCTTCAGAAAACTTAAATATCTTCTGAACAATGTGTAAACTGGAATAAAATCGTTAGTTTTCTATCACATACAACTGTTCATAACTCACCTAAATGCCACACCCCTAGTCACCCCCAACCGCCAAAACTCTGCCAGCAAGAGTCGTTACCCCCCCCCCCCCCCCTACCCAACAACTACCATCACAAGGACACATACAAGATCCTCCTTATGTCTCCCCTATTACCCTGATTGATTTTCAAACAATCGTCGATTTACCAGCGCGCACACATTTAATAACCAAGCCCTTGTGTCCGCACACATGTTAATTAAATCTTCATGAATTTTAATTAATCCTTCCCACCCCCAGTGTAATCAGGACACGGTGGGTATTTTCCTCCCCCTGCGGCTTGCCTGTTGTCTTTTAATTATGTTCATTCAAGCGTGCCGGGGTATTTTTCTTCTTTATATCAGTCAACAATGCATCATTGATTTAACGGTTGCCGGTGTTCAACCGGTTGGAGCCGGCACCAGTTCAACACGTTGGACCTGAAGATCTACGTCTGCTAACGCTTGTTTCAGATCCGATACAGTTAATTAATTTTTTACACCAACTCTAGTTCGACACATTTTTTTAGGAAACTGTGGACGTTGCTTGATAACTGCAGTTGTTTGGTCGATAGAAACTTTTATGGGGACGAAAAATTACAACGTCATTTACTCAAAACAATTCTTTGGTAGGATGGCGTCATCAGGCGCATGTCTTGAGTTGTTACCCCTGTGTTTGGCCATGTACGAGTCGCTGCCCCTAGGTGAAATCATGTTTGAGTTGCTACCCCTGGGTGAAGCCATGTATAAGTTGCTGCCCCTGGATAAAGTCATGATTAAGTTGCTGCCCCTGGGTGAAGTCATGTTTGAGTTGCTACCCCTGAATGAAACGTAAATGGATTTTAACAAGGCCGGTGACGCCTATGTGTAATTTACAAATTACTGTGTAATTAGCGATTTTTTTAAAAGGCCAAACAAACAATTAATCTTGTCTAGGCCAATATCAGGAACAAGCATCTGGCAACACAAGGCAGCTTTACCTCCCTTGTCTTGAACCGGAGTAGAGTTTTCCAGTGTTTCTTCCAGAATTTTTTCTCCGGGGGGGGGGGGGGGAGCGCTTGAAATTTTCGGGGGGGGGGGGGGGGGGGCGGTAGACCTGGAAGAAACTCAGGAGTTTTCTGTTGACCCAGCTGGAGTCACGTGATCCACTGCCCATTTGACCTAGCTGTTCAACTAATCAGTCTGTGAAATATGGGATTTTTCATACTAGCAATTTCACCCGTTAATCATTATAAAACAACGGGCAATTAGAAAGGTTTTACAATTTTATTTTTTTGCATTATTTAAGTATCATTAAAAAAAACTGTTAAACATGTTAAGTTCTATTTCACTAATTTAAATAATTAAATCTTTTCAACTAATGAACTCATTGCTAAGAGATCAAAGTTGAAATTCCTGCAGAATTGTTTAACGGTAGCTATAACGTGTCGTGCGTGAGCTTGTATATATATATATATATATATATATATATATATATATATATATATATATATATATATATATATATATATATATACATATATATATACATATATATATATATATATGTATGTATGCATATATATACATATATATACATATGTATACATAAATATTTATATCGTTTTGGAGCGCTCATGTGTAAGATTGTTCACACATTAGAACCCTGGTTCGATAGACTTGGGTCACACAACTTGAGATCATTATCTACAACAAAAACACCGGTACCGTGCTGAATACTTGCCTGAGTCAGTTAACTCTGGGGTGATAGATCGAGCTATTGAAAAGCTTACGTTGATCTGTGAGGTGAGGCTTGCTAGTCAGGGCGTCTGGGCTGGTAGTTTTACTTTGGGCTTAGGTTAACAGGTTGGTAGTTTTACTTTGGGCTTAGGTTAACAGGCTGGTAGTTTTACTTTGGGCTTAGGTTAACAGGCTGGTAGTTTTACTTTGGGCTTAGGTTAACAGGCTGGTAGTTTTACTTTGGGCTTAGGTTAACAGGCTGGTAGTTTTACTTTGGGCTTAGGTTAACAGGCTGGTAGTTTTACTTTGGGCTTAGGTTAACAGGCTGGTAGTTTTACTTTGGGCTTAGGTTAACAGGCTGGAATAGATAACCTTCAGCTAGTTATTGGGTTCATGGCTTTTAGCTAGTTGAACTATTGGGTCGATGTTCATATCGTCGGTATTTCAGCCAGGCTATATGTGAGGCCGGCTGTATGTAAGGCCGCCTGTACGTAAGGGCGCTGTATGCCAGCTGTATGTAAGAGCGCTGTATGTAAGGCCGGCTGTATGTAAGACCGGCTGTATGTAAAGCAAGCTATATGTAAGACTGGCTGTATGTAAGACAAGCTATATGTAAGGCCGGCTGTATGAAAGGTCGTTGATATGTAAGACGGGGTGTATGTAATACCGGGTGTATGTAAGACCGGCTGTATGTAAGGCCGTCTGTATGTAAGGCCGTCTGTATGTAAGACCGGCTGTATGTAACCATGTCAAGCCGTGTAAGAACCGACCCACAAGTAGGCTAAACAAAACAACGTGTCCCAACACACGACAAGCGATACAGACGGGGTGAAACAACTGATCCATTGACTTGACCCTAATCGATCCACGGTTTGGCCTATGGTTAACTACCCAGCGATCAAATAGATAATGTTTCAGCTTTGTCCTCTTGGCGTCTCGCAGGGTATCGAGGTTGCCATTTATGACACTTGGTATCGATTACGGCTGTTACTGAAGAATTGAGATGTATTTCATACTGCCCCTCTCTGGTATCGATTACGGCTGTTACTGAAGAATTAAGATGTATTTCATTCTGTCCCTCTCTGGCTTACAAACCATTTTGTTTACTTTAAAAAATTGTCTTTCTTACAGAAGATCTAGGCTAAAAACTGTAACAATACAAATCACAACTAGGTAAACGTGTTTATCAATTTTTTTATTAATATTATATACTTACAAATCAAACAGTAACGTCAACAGCAACTGTAATTATGAGAGCAACGAAAAAAAAATATTCATTACAGTTTTTCCTTACTACAATCCTATGTTTACTCATATTACACTCGACGAAGACTGAAGATCGAAACATGGCAATAAACATGAGCACGGCTGGTCACGTGATTGTAACACATCACTTTGAAAATTTCTGTAACAGTGCAAACAAATTTCGTAACATTTGAGTACTTTAAACTGAGCTCCTTGACCTTTGACAGCAATAGGTCAAGTAATTAAACATTTCGATTCTCAAAATGATTTTCTGAGAAAAAAAAATCATTGCACACCTTTTTAAAAAAAAAAAAAACCCCTTACTTATGATGTTATCTGTAAATTGCTAAGTAGGGAGGGTTTAACTAATTAAAAATTAGCTAATGCTTGGGGATTTTGGGACTGGTTTCTATTTTATCTAAATCGATGCTAGACGCTGTTGTTGATCGATTTCAAACACATAACGATACCAGAATACGATTGATTTTTATAAAGCTTTATAACATCTCAATACAAGGATTAAATATGGAGGGCAGTATTCGACTGGATATTTAAAAACATTACGGATGATATATATGGCTTTGTGTGTGCACTGAATGTTTTGGTGTCACCTTGTTCAAGTCACCTGACACCATGTTCAACTCTGTGACTCTAAGTTCACATTTGCGTCACCTAGCCTAAGCTCATCTAAGTGTCACCTTATCTAAATTCAACACTCTGCTTATGACCACCTACGTATCACCCCACCTCTAGATTAAAAAACCAAATCCATTCGTGCACTTATATCGGCACATAGACTAATGTCACTCAGTATATACTAAAATATACCCCCCTCCCTCTTTACACAAAGCAAACAAAACAATTTGTACATAACATATTTGATATCATCAAAGTAATACTTGATTGAATGTACATAATACACACGCGAAAGTCCCCAATGTTAGGGTCGCAATTTACCCAAATGTCGGTCTCTAGTTTTAGTTTGATTCAACATCAATTCTGCTGGTAAGGTACTCAAGGTCATACATATATAGTTTGATATACTCATAGTGTGTCTATTGCTATATGAAAACAGTGCTAAATGTCTATATATGTCAAATAGGAAGATGGACATGTGTCTATATGTCATTTGGGATGATGGACATGTGTCTATATGTCATTTGGGATGATTTTTTGTTTTAAGAACACACACACATAACATAGTTCGTGACTGTTCTAATTTACAAAGTCGGAAGTTTTTCATCTAATTTACATCTGACGTCACACTTAATGTACATATCTGATCTACACACCTCGGTTCACACGTGTGACGTCATCCACTTAATTTACATATCTGACCACGGTCCTCCTAATCAACGCATCAGACGTCAACACACTCATGTCACTGACTGGCCTAATGGTCAGCTGCTACACGTCATCCAGCTAATTACACATGTGACGTCATTCACACGATCAACACCTGTGACGTCATTCACACGATTAACACGTGTGATGTCATCCACCCAATTTACCCGCGTGACGTCATCCACCGAATATACACGAGTGACGTCACCCGCCCATGTCACACGTCTGAGGCTGGTGAGTTCATTCAAAATGCTGTTGTTCCATCGGATGGTGTGTGAGCGGGGTTTCCTCCACACTGGGCACGTGACGGTTGGCTGAGATCAGTAGAGCACATGTGGAGAGTTCCGTTGTTTACACGTGTTTTTTTCTGAAGCAGTACTCACTCTGGTCCAGCGTGCAGGTGAGCAGGGAAGTGGCGAGCGGTAAGATTTGAACGTGGTAAGTTTTTTTCCTCCCCTCACCTGAAGAACCTCTGCCAGAGGAGTCGCCGATAAACTGTTTGCTTCCAGAAACTAAAGAAATGACATAGCTTGCTAAGCTGTCGTAATGGGAACAATGACATAGCTTGCTCAGCTGTCGTAATGGGAACAATGACACAGTGTCAGGCGAGCCTTAGCCCGGGGGAGCGGACAGCTGAGGGTGTCTGGCATCCCGCTCCAGCCGTGCCGGCAGTTCCTTCTGTGCTAAACGTTGTTCTCTTCTCCTGGAACGATTCTTGTTGTGGCGTCGCCTTTTGTGGACCTTCCTCTTTCGCTGTCTTTGTCTCCGTTTCGACTTTGTATCCAACAGTTTTTTAATACCTTTGATAAAATCGTCCTTAAGTTTGTCCGGCTTGTCAGCCGACAGTTCTGCTGTATGGTTTCTTAGCAGTTTATTTATTTTGATCACTCCTCGAGGTTTGCTGGTTGGTTTGTTTATTTGTTTGTTTATTTGTTTGTTTGTGGCTGTTTGTGGTGAATGTTTCTTCTTCCACTCAGAGCGCATGCGCCGGGCTATACGTGAATAGCCAGGAAGTAGCCGCCGGGCTACTCGCTTAATTACTCTCATGTTTGGTGTTTTACCTCGCTTCACAACCCATTTTTTAATCTTGCTCGCCAGACAATCTACTTGTGTGTCATTGGGGGAGGCCAACATCCTTTCAAGTATCGGGCACATGCAGTTCTTGGTCTGAGCACATTTGAGTCTGCATCTGGTCAAGGATTCAGTGACGTTCTTCGCCAGGCGAATTAAATTTCGACACACCTTAGCTTTGAACTTTTTCTCCTTTTTTAGACGCAGCTTCCTGTCTATCTCTTTCTGGGGGATACACTTGTGCGTGGTATTGTCCTCCGGCTCTGGGGGATGCCGGATGAGTGCTTTGTTGGCCGGCTCCGTGATGAAGCGTGTCGTCTTCTCGGTGCTGTTGGTCTCAGACCCTAGCAGGGCCTGGCAGTCGATGCCTAGGTACAGGTGCCGGTGGGGGGTCCGGTAGAGCGTGAACTCGTAGGTGGCACTCGCAGAACCCTCGGCATCGTTGTTGCTCTCGTGGATGTAGCACTCTTTGTTGTCGTTAAACTCTTTCTATTGAAGGTAAAAAAAAAAGTTCAGATTTCTACAAACTGTAAAAGTGTTAGAAATAAGATTGTTGGTAGCAGATAGTTATATACTGCACTAAAAGTAGGTATTTTAAAATCTATGGTGAAAAAAAGGGACAGAGTTAAAGTTAGGATTAGAAAACTAAACTGGGTTAAAGTAAGAGGTTATCACTAAAGACCGGACACCTACTTTGGGCAAGAAGTAATGTAAGGATGAGGAAGGGTAGACTACCATGTAGATGTAATGTAAGAATGAGGAAGGGTAGACTACCATGTAGAAGTAATGTAAGGATGAGGAAGGGTAGACTACCATGTAGAAGTAATGTAAGAATGAGGAAGGGTAGACTACCATGTAGAAGTAGTGTATGGATGAGGCAGCACTTACCCTGTGTACTAGGTAGAGTTGGGATTCCTTATTCATACAGATGAGCTGATGCGAATCGGCGCTGGATATCAAGAGGCTGTTGTTGTGGGAGATGAACTGGAGGATGCCTGTAAGGGAGAGAAGCGAGGATGGCATCAATAACTCTTCATGACTTAACGGGGAAAATGTAGATTTTATAAATCATCTGGTGATTATCACACAGGTACTGTTTAAATGGGTGATTTATCAACAGGCACACTGGTTTAAATTACGTCATGGTGTTATAAACCTATCAATATATTTTTTAAGGACCATTTTTCTTAGTTTTTAATTTTTACTTGAATAGATTAAAGTGTATCAACATTAGTTTAACACTAACCAAACAGTTTCATATAAATACAACTTGTAAAGGTGAATTAAACCAGCTATTGTATAAGCACCACACATAATCTTCATAATTTTTTTTTTCGATAATCGATGTTTAAGGTTTCCTTAAAGGAAAGAACTCAAGATTTTATTTGGTTGAGTTGGGGCGACCACCCTACACAGACACGCAGATAGGGCCCATTATCTAGAGCACCATTCAGTCTACGACCAGCTTTGATGCGCTTGATTAACTACAATAACGTATTCAAGCTATAGACGGCCCGTTTAGCCCGACAATAGACTTTGGGGCGTTTGTTTGCTTGCATGTTCGCACAAGTATCTGAACGGTTTGATATCTGCCAGGTAAACACAGTATCTGAGTCGATTAGTATCTGCCATCTAAACACATGTATCCGATTCAGTTAATATCTGCATGCTAAACACGTAACAAATGATTGATATCTGCCTGTAAACACATTAGGCCTATCTGAGATGATTAATATCTGCATGCAAAACGTATGCGGGCATGCAGATTAGTATAATGCCAAAGTATATTATTGAGACTATAATCATACTCGAAACATTAAAGGTGTGTATATAAGTATTGTACACACGAAAATAGTGCTGCGCTTATTTTTTCGACTGGAAACAACTACTGTCGTTTGTTTATCTCACAGTTGAGCTGTAGAAAGCTATAGGGTCTCAACCACTGGGGTAAGATAGATGAACAATCTCAAGAGAGAGAGAGAGAGAGAGAGAGAGAGAGAGGGAGATTATACTGGAGACACAGAT
The DNA here is from genome assembly GCF_028476545.2 of Physella acuta. Lineage (NCBI taxonomy): Eukaryota > Metazoa > Mollusca > Gastropoda > Physidae > Physella > Physella acuta. The sequence goes on from NW_026731537.1 coordinate 2,999,677, forward strand.
ATATAGCGAATAAAGAAACAAACACATTTACACATATAGACAGAGGGAGACACAGGAAACACACACATACACAAACATACAGACACACACAAGTTCAGTCCATTTATAGACACATATAGACTCAGGAAACACACACATACATGCACATATAGACACAGGAAACACACATACAGACACTCACAAGGCCATGTATAGACACATATAGACTTAGGAAACACACACATACATGCACATATACCTCGGGAAACACACTTACATATACAGGCACATACAGAAACACACTTACACATACAGGCACATAGAGACATATATATCCAGGACACAGTTCAAGCATCACATACATGTTTGACCTTATTGCCTCTTGACCTAATATTGACAGATAACATCAAAGGCATGAGATAGGACAGACCATTCACAATCGAACGCTATCAATTCATCAGTTCTGAAGGTCCAACATAACATGGCTTGCTTTACCCACCTCTAGAAAGTACCTACTAACTAGCCAACCATATATATATATATATATATATATATATATATATATATATATATATATATATATATATATATATATGTATGTGTGTGTGTGTGTGTATTTGTGTGCTACGTACGTAGGCTTATAATATATAGGTATTATTAATTATAAGCTAAGTAAAAGTCTATCTCTCGCATATGTGTATATAGGTTATAGTACATAAGCTATATATATATATATATATATATATATATATATATATATATATATATATATATATATATATATATATATATATATATATATATATATATATATATATATATATATATATATATATATATATATATATATATATATAGTGTATCAAATCATACGTGTATAATATGCTGATGTGTATTATAACAAAAAGCGTCATTACACTCTCTGAAAATAATGTGGACAAATGAAGCCTGTTATCATTTTTAAAAATGTACAGAATATTGAATCGTCCTAATTAACAACGGTTGTCAGTCACTGCTAATTAGAGCCAGGTGATAAATACCTGAAGCGGGTCAGGTAAATATAGCTATGACATCAGCTGAGCAGTGAGGTTTATTTTTAAAGCAATGACCCACAGCCGTTGTGTGGATTCGTTTCCCATTTGCTAGCAAGCACTCACGGAGCTACGGAGAAACGAAAGCTTGGCTACTTAATTATTTAATTAATTAATTATAATTGATGTTTTCCGTACAAGATTTCAAGTTTTACAGAACGGTTTCTAAACTTTTCTTTCGGTGAAAACTAATAAGGATACTTCAGACAGGTAAAGTTTTATGTTGTTTTAAACTGCAGCAGTTAAGTTTTTTTAAACGTAAAGTTTTAATGACGAGTTTTTTATTGTGTGCTTAGCTAAACATAAACAACAGGTAGCGCCCCTTAGTCGTGTGGAAGACTTTGCTATGCCAATCGTTTCCCTGTATACATCCAGATTGTGCACTCGACATTAGCCATTGTTGGCTTGAGTTGAATTAATTTTTTTATTCGACCAGCGAATTGTCCTGGGATAATTAACACGTTTCAAAAGTCTTAAAATAAACGAAGAGTATATGCAGAAGTAATCCGTTACGTTTATTGCGACGTTATGTGATTTATAAACCAGAGTTATTTCTCTGTTTACTTGAAACTACTTGCAAACTGGTCAGACTTGTTCTGATTTCAGTCAAACCATCACCATAGTAACGGCACCAACCTTGACCTTCACATTTAGCTCACGAAAAAAGCCATCAGGATCGGTTAATACTTGTTGTATTTTTCTGCCTAATTTTTTGTATCCATTAAACTCACTCACACACACTCTCTCTGTCACACACACTCTCTCTCTCTCACACACACACACACGTCCACACACCCAGAAACCTTGTGTCCACCTAGTTTCGGGTAAGCTTTAAAATGTCTATAAAACTCTCGCGGATTCTAAGAAAGCTTTTACCACCGGCACCGTAATCCTTATCCCGGCATTAAAAATTCTATGCCAGACCCGGCTGTCAGGTATCAGAGTAGACAATACTGGCTTCACCAGAAGTACAAAGTTCCGATAATTCTGGGGTGGTGGTGTGTGTGTGGGGGGGGATGTTAGAAGTAAACAATTAGTTTTTTTTTTTTTTTGCTACTGACCGAGTTTCAAATATGTGTAACTTGTCTGGTTAATTATAATAAATAGGTGTGGGTGTTGGGTGTGGGTGTGTGTGCGAGTGGGGGGGGGGGGGGAAGGGGGCTACAGCTAAAGAAAAAAAATGTTGCTTCATTGTGTAAAGTGTTTTATATCTGCTTAATTTCTCTTCACGCTTTGAGGTTAAAGGTTAAACTACGCCACACACGGCACAAAATAGCCGGAATTCGAAGCCAGTTGGGCACAAAGGAAATAATTCACAGTGATGGGGGAAGAGGTGCGACTCATTTAAATACCAAATCTAGCGGGGGAACACACGACATGTATTTTGCGATTAATGAGAGCAAGGGTGTGAATGGGATCATTGGCGTGACAGCATCATTGGCGTGACAGCATCCCCTACGTGACACCACGCTGATCTTCAAAAGTGGCCCGTCAGGGTCACGCGATACTCGCCCCCGACACCCACCATGAAGGAGGGCCATTCACCGCCAGTTACCAGAAACCGTCGAGTGCGTAATCGAGTTGGGAATTCCCAATAAATCACTTGGTGCGCAACAGTGTAAATCAGGCGCGGCGTTACGGTGTCTGGCGGGTTTGAATGGATGTGGGCAGCGCCCCGGTGAATTGGGGAATATCAAAGCCAAAAGGACAACGCCAGTCCGGCTCCCCCTCCCTCCCCTCCCTATGGAAACGCCCCTGGCTTTGCATGCAGAGTCGAGTTTCGCTTTTTTTCGTTGACCACTGGTCAGTTGGAATTCACAGCGGACAAAAGCCATTTTTACAACTGGAATTACCAGCCATTTATTATGGAATAACTGGACGGGATTTTCTCTCCGAGAGTGTAACGCTATCGAGTTTCACCCAGCGAATGACCAATGTCCCCATTAACCATGAGTCTGGAGCTGTATTCAACTCTGGTTTACATGTTGCCGTCCTATATATGGGGATTTATAGTCCCCCACTTAGGCCTTTAATTGACCGGTAGTCTAATGTTGTTTGATGTTCAACGCTTTAGTATCAGCCTACGCCGATAAATGATTTTAGTTTTGGTGCGCCGTTTCTACAAAGATTGTTACATTTGAATACAGTTTCTAATTCATCAGTAATTACATTATAATCAGATTTTTAAAAACTTGTGTTGTAGAATTGTATTTTCCGGATTTCTTTGTCAAATTTAAGGATACACTTTTTCAAAATAAAATGTACAATATCAAAATTTGAAATATTTAAAACTTAGTAGATTCTTTTTTTACGCGAACATGGGTTCTTGCTTCACAACGTTTGTGAATCTGGGAAAACAAGCATCAACTGACCAGGAGGGGGGGGGGGGGGGTGTGTTAAGATAACAGTCAATACAATGTGGACACGCTGCCTTGCAGTTGTTTGAGTCCTCAAGACGGGCGAGCGTAACCACCAGCTAAACCATAACGGCGGGGTTGAGAAATGCCCGGTGGTTTAGGGGATTTAACTACAAGTCAGCTGTGAGAAAATGTTTTCGTTAGAAGGGGGGGGGGGGGGCGCAGTGGTTTGAAAATATGTTTGCCGTCGGCCCCCCCCCCCCCCCCCCCAACCTCACCATCGCGGCCCAACCTGCTCCGGTCATAGCCGCTAATAGAAAAACCACTTATTTTGTCTTTCCACCTCCGTTTAACTCGGGTTTAACTACGTTTAACAAAAAATGGCGAGATTCTCCGGTATTATTCATGTATGTAAGGAGGGGGGGGGGAGGAGGAGGGGGGGAGTTAGATGGTCAACAATTTAATGACACCCTTCACAAAGTCAATTGGGTAACAGTTTATATACACCCTTCACTACATAGACGCGGGGACAGAACCGTAATATCTTGTACTTGTACTGATTTTTTTGGGGGGATCGAACACTAGCGAACGCATGTATTTCAACGTCACCGGCGCTCACACATCAGTCATGTTCCATCATGCGTTCTCACATCAGTCATGTTCCATAATATGTTCTCACATCAGTCATGTTCCATCGTGCGATCTCACATCAGTCATGTTCCATCGTGCACTCACACATCAGCCATGTTCCATCGTGTACTCACACATCAGTCATGTTCCATCGTGCACTCTCACATCAGTCATGTTCCATCGTGCACTCACACATCAGTCATGTTCCATCGTGTACTCACACATCAGTCATGTTCCATCGTGTACTCACACATCAGTCATGTTCCATCGTGTACTCACACATCAGTCATGTTCCATCGTGTACTCACACATCAGTCATGTTCCATCGTGTACTCACACATCAGTCATGTTCCATCGTGTACTCACACATCAGTCATGTTCCATCGTGTACTCACACATCAGTCATGTTCCATCGTGTACTCACACATCAGTCATGTTCCATCGTGTACTCACACATCAGTCATGTTCCATCGTAGAAACCCACTGCCAGTGCAACAGTTTTCAGCATCCAATTGACCAATGTTAAAGATTTTCAAAAATTAGATCCCTTCAATGTTTTTTTACGACGAATCCCGCATTTTTTTTTTATCGAGGAGACCTAGAAGATCATGCACGGACAAGTCATCTCATTGAATTTTTTTTTACGAGCCAATCAAAAAACTCCACGTGTCTTATGTCCATATTGTAAACACGAACGGAGCTGGAGAGCAGAATTGTAGATTGTCCTGGCATAAATTAACACCAGGCCCCCTCCTCGAGAGGGCGCGGTTTATGACGTGGGGCTGCCGTTGTTTCAGCAACAGTGTCGGATAGACAGAGGCGGTGACCTTATTCGGGCAGGGTCTGGCCGTGTTTGGGCGTGAAAAACAAAAGGAAAGGTACGAGAGGTTTACGACCGGTAACTCTTGATGTCGGCCCAATCACTTGGGTTTTCTCCCCTCTAAGTGCCGAAAAAGTAGTGTACTTGACCGTACTGTAGACTTAAAGTACTTGAGTAAACGACATCAACAAATAGAAAACTTGTGAAAAATCGGTAGAAATATTCAAAAAATTCACACCATCCTGAATTTATATTCTAAAAATATTGTCTTTTGATATTTATTTTTAAAAAACCGTAATTTCAGTTTTAAAAGAGCACCCGTGTAAAAAAACGTTTAGTCATAGTTCGTGTGACGGGTCTCAATACTAAGAAACTGGTGGGCTATCTATGGGCGGCTTATAAAAAAAAAACAGTCAATCATTTATTTTGTCCCCGTGACAAGCCCATTGCGACAGCTTATTGTACTGTAAAAATGTCACACCTTAGTAAAAAAATAAATCGATCTAAGATCACGTGGTAGGTACGAGGGGTGGGGGTGGGGGGGGGTGGGGGCACTCTCGACACACTCTAGCGTAAACAGCACTTCTCTTTAGATAAAGACATATTTTTGGAAGACTTGCGATCGTTTTTGGAGACTAGTTTGCTTGTGTTGTGAAATATTACGGTAAATATTGTTGTTGGTGCATCTGAGTGGCTCCACTGGGACAAAAGAATAATTTGTAAATATTTGATTAAAATGCCATCCCTCCCCCGCCCCCTCCATCCCCGTGAGCTGTTTACTCGATCGATCGCTTAACCTTGCGTCGCGAAATATGCCGGGGATAAGATCAGCGGCTCGTGAGCCGTCTGGCCCATGGCTCTCCGTGTCAGGCTACTCGCAGAGCTACCTAACATGACTACCTGTTGATCCAACACACATGCGAGCTACCCCCAGAACCCAACCACCTGAGGGCTACCCGCATAACCCACCCACCTGAGGGCTACCCACAGAACCCAGAGGGCTACCCACAGAACCCAACCACCTGAGGGCTACCCACAGAACCCACCCACCTGAGGGCTACCTGCAAAACCCAACAAAAATTAGGGCTACCGGCAAAACCCAAAAAAAATTAGGGCTACCCGCAATACCCAACAAAAATTAGGGCTACCCGCAGAGCCCACGCACCCCACCCACCAGAGGGCAACCCCTAAAGCCCATCAAAATTAGGGCAACCCCCAAAGCCCACCTAGATTAGGGCTTCCTGACGAGCCAACCCACATGCACATCATTGCTTATTAAGTCCTTGCTCTCTGGCTCTCCCTTTTTCTTATTGGCTATCGATTTTCGTAGTTAATTATTTCCGTTAACTTATCAATCGGGCCAAGCCTACGGTAGTTTGTCAGAGACAGAAAAAAAAGTGCATCACAGGCATTAAAATAACAAATTCTAGGGAAAGCTCTACATAGTAATTTAATCTAATCAATGCCAGGAGTTGAATTAAAAAAGAATTGTCGCAATCAGATTTTACATCTATTCCTAGACCAGCTTTCATTGAAGATCGGACGGTACAACCACCACACTTCAACAAAGGCGGTCCTGTTGTCCAAATGTCAAAACTATTGTCCTCAGTTCCGTGGGTGATGTTTTGTTTCAAACTATCTTCCAAAAGATGTAGCCATTCAATATATAGATACAAATGTTAAAAGATAGAGTTACAAATGCAATAAACTATATTTTTATTACTGAACCTACAATTTGAATTCCATTCAACGTGTGCTTAGTGAACAGTTACATAGCGCATACAATTTTTTTTTAATTTAAAAACTAAAACTTCTTGCTACCAGCATGTAACATAAACTATCTTTAACGTGCTATTTTAACTTGTGAACCATTACTAACCCGTGTTCTTAACTATTTTTATTTCAACCATGCAACTTTAACCATTTAATCTCAGCTAACCTGTGGCCTCAACTATCTGTAGCATGCAATTAAAGCGCCCCTTGGTCTCCTGCTTATAAACAGTTTATGCCAGGCATTAAGTTTATTAAATAATCTCCCCCTTTGACGTCCGCGCACATTTTTAGCCGCTAGACAACATGCCGTAAACACAATCCTTGCTTAGCGAGATGCTATTTTCCTTCATGACATGAGCATGCGGAATATTTCACTAGAGCTACTTTTTTTTTTTAGGAAACTATTATCTATGGGACTGGAATGTCTGTCTGTTCTTACTTAAGCCTGGTCTGAATCAAGAGAGGTCAACGTGTTGATAATACTCCGGCTAATAAAGTAGGGAAAAGTAAAAGAAAAAAATATACTTCCAAGAAATGCTGTTCTTTTTTTACTTTTTCCGAGAAAAATTTCGCCAGTACTTATCGAAAAATCAATCGTCTAAACATGCATAGATCAGCTAATACTTATCTGACTTGTGGGGCTTTAAGTCGTGTTAAGGTATATGGGCATTGCACGAGAAGGGGATGGGGAGGGGGCGTTGGAGGATTTTAAGGGTGACTAGAATTTAGGCAATCTGATTCACCATGTCAGACTACATAGCTAATTCAGAGAGCGTGGTTAAATATTTACCTTCTTAGGTTAGATGTGACAATGGATAAGACACTCATTATATATATATATATATATATATATATATATATATATATATATATATATATATATATATATATATATATATATATATATATATATATATATATATATGCGCATGTAAGCGCATACATATACAGAGAAGGAAGCTTGAAGTTGTATTCAAGTCAGTGTGTTAAGCCATTTATAGCCTTATGTTTGCTTACATACATACACAAGTGCTGACGTCACTTTACAGTCTATACGAGCTATGAAAGGCTATGGAACAGTCCCGTAAAAACGTTTGAATGGACTGGAGTTAAATTAATTTAAATGGCTCAGTTTCCACCGGTCAGTAACCCGTCCAGTATTTGTATAAAGATCTATGGGAAAGTAAAGTTTTGCTCTAATTTATTAAAAATCTATAGAACTTATTAAGAAGACGATACGCTTTAGAAACACTGGCAATTAACATTAAAAGACATAAATAATGTTTTACAGTTGCATTTTAAAGAGTTAGGTAGTTCAATCGATATTCAAATCAACATGATGTACTATCTGTATTTGGCTGTCAAATAGTACACGAGTTTTCTTCCAACACAATCGCCTTTCCACCATAAAGAAATTGGCCGCGAATGTGTAAATATATTCCGTGCTAATACAAACTAGTGCCAAGCTTTCAAGATTTAAAAAACCCGTCGAGTGTTGGAGTCTTACACCTACACAGTGCCAGACTGTGTTACAATACAGTCTAGATTTTTTTACTGCTGAACTTTTTAGGTTTTTCCCGACCTTGACGCGGTACACTATTTACCGCGATTGATCCCTGATCTACAGGAGATTGACTCCCACCCCTCCCCCCTCACCCAGACAGCTGTACAATCTCCCCGATCAGGTGGGGGCCAGTGGAGACCACACTTAGAAATACACAGCTCTGGTTTTGTCAAGAACTTGCAGCAAATCGCAGCCCCAGAGAGTGTAGTACACCACACTAGACACACCAGCTAGGTGTGACAGCCGATACAACTACCTATGTGTGATCGTCAGCTTTATTTATACACCACGTCCCAGGTAGTACATGAGAGAGTGTTCAGCCTAACGCACCAGATCGAACGCTTATCGGGTGTTCGATAAGGGACTTTCTTATTGGCCCGGCGATATCTCAGCGGGGTCGGGGAAGAAATGGGCTTAGTAAATAGACTGGTTTCTTCATCATTCGGATAGTAGGGTGATCTACCACTTGTGCTGGCTGATAAAACTGTTGTCTTTTTTTTTTAATAAACACCTTTAAAAATATGCTTACCCAGAGGAATATATATATATATATATATATATATATATATATATATATATATATATATATATATATATATATATATATATGCGTACGCACGTACATATGTACAAATACATTATATACATGTATTTATATACATGTAAACATACAAATACGTACATTATATGTATATATATATATATATATATATATATATATATATATATATATATATATATATATATATATATATATATATATATATATATATATATATACGTATGTATAGAGGTGCAGCTGTAGAGCGAGTAGGCCTCAAGCATTGATTACACAGGTAGCAAGTGAAGTGACAGAAAAACAATTGACGGTTATCGGAGAGATCTTAAACCTGGTCTGGCACCGTTACTGTCGCGAGTTCTGAAGATGTGTCTGTCTGCTCTCGTCATCGCCTCGTCAGCGTGGTGTCTGCCTGATGTTTGTTTAGTACACGTTTAGTGGGGCTCTCCGTCTGTGTGTGTGTCTGTCTGTGTGTGTGTGTGTGTGTGTGTGTGTGTGGTGGGAACAAAAAAAAACAGTATTTGAAACAAGACAAATTTAGAACATTGTGTTCTAATTCTGGTGCAGCTAATATTAGACCTATAGGAAGCTGTTGTTTATCTTAACGGTTCGGCCTAAGGTTGAAGTGTTTGTTTTAAGTAGTGCGGTAGATACGTAGCTACCATTAGACAGCGAAGTAGTTCCAGTTTATCAGCTTTTATTACCACAGCGATATATATATATATATATATATATATATATATATATATATATATATATATATATATATATATATATATATATATATATATATATATATATATATATATATATATATATATGTATATATATATATATATGTATATATATATATATATATATATATATATATATATATATATATATATATATATATATATATATATATATATATATATATATATATATATATAATGTAAAATACATTTACGTGATTAAATATGCGATAATACAACTACTTCTGGTGTCTAAAAAATCGAACTGTTGCCGTATTAGGGAGTGTCCCAAATTAGGTACAGGGTCGATGACCTTAAGTTTAAGCACAGAGTTTCCTTAAGCCGCTTGCTCTATTGAAATATCTTTTACCTATATATCAGATATAGGTCGTGAGGAATCAACGTGAACAGCATTTAAACGTACTACGACAGTCAATACATTGACTACATCACTATTTAAACTGACCACATCACTCAACAAACTGACGTCAGCAGTCAATATCCTGACCACAGAGTCAACTACTGACCAGTGCAATCATCAACTGACCACAGTAATCACGAGGCAATGTACCAAACACTACCCACTATCTACTGTTGTAGCCCACTCCTTCACCTCCTTTGGTACCACCAAACCCCCTACGATCTGAACTGTCCCTTAGTTAATTTAACCCCGTCCCAGCGCATGCCATCGTCCCGCGGCCAGGCGACTTGATGTTGACGGTGGCGCTACAAATTACTCCAAAACCTGACGATTAAATGGGAGTAAAGCTGATCTCGTGTCTAGAGGCACCGAGCCTAAAGGGGGGGGGGGGGGGGGGGTGCTAGGTAAAGTAGGACTCTACAAGTCGGGGGCCATGAATGGGGGGCGTGAATGAATGTAGCTGCGTGCATTCTTCGCAGGAATTCGATTCCCTTTCGATAAAACTTAATAAAAGAGTTCGATCAGATTTTTTAATCGATCTCACCAGACGTGTGACCCACACAAATTTCCTTCAAGATTTATCTGTAATATTTCTTTAGCCCAACACTGAAGACACAATAGACCCAACAGTTCAGTCGCTTTTAATTCAATATATATATATATATATATATATATATATATATATATATATATATATATATATATATATATATATATGTCACAGACTGTATAATTATGTATCTTTATTATATTGTGTTTTGCATGAATGAAGAGTACCTGGCTAGCGGAAGGACTGTCTGAGCGATCGTCATGTGTTTTTTCATGTTTTTGGGTGAGATCGCTCATGTACGTAAGGGGAGAGAATGGACCGTATAAAAGGGAGAGAAAAAGGTGAACGGGTGTTGTGTGCTAGGACTTGGGACTTGAACTGTGGCAGTGAATGTAAGATGTCTCCATGACTTGGAGTCGTGACTGTGACTGTACTTGTTGAGTATCTTCTAATATGGATTTACCATGAATAACCATGGATTTATCATTCTCACTGTATATAGTGTAAATAAAGTCATCATTTGAAGTTGCCACTATTGCTTGTATTCCTGTGTGAAAACTAACCCACAACAACAAAGAATTCATGTTGTTACAATATATATATATATATATATATATATATATATATATATATATATATATATATATATATATATATATATATATATATATATATATATATATGGCAATTTAAGGTGATATAAAAGTAAAATTACAGGGGATTTTCCGAAACAAGTAGATATTTGAAAAAATTTAACGAAGTTAGAAACTGGCAAATTCCAAAGACAGATACCCAGTTAAAATTCCGAAAGTCCGAGAAAGATGAACGTAATTGCAGGCCTATTGTGTCTACCTTGGTCCCAGATCTTCTGCTAGGTATCAAAAGGACACTGTGTAAGAATCTGACAAAACAAAATGCGCAAACACTCTCCGGTTTTTCCAAGCCAGACGGCCCAGTGTATAAAAAGGCTAAGATTATGTTGTGTATGTAAGAGATAAGAAAGAGTATACATGTCTATATGTGTACAGGTACATCAACTTGGTCACGATTGGAATGTCTCAAATATTTTTTTTACGGTCTTTTACATTCAAGGTGCAAATAGTGACCTTAGTGTTTCTTTCAGATTTTTCTTTCGGGGGGAAGGGGCACTTGTAATTTTCGGAGGTAGAGTGGGGGCCGGATAAAAAATGTTGCCGGAGGGGGGGGGGGGGGTGGAGTTGCCTAAAAAAAATTACCGACCTTTATACGTCGGCCAATATTTGGTCCTTTGTAGAACAACTATATTGACATTAAACTACACACATAGGCCTACATTTTAACTAGTTAATTGCATTAATTAGATTCAAGAAATTGGTTCGATTGTGACACGTTTTTGTGGGTGAATAAAAAACAACTAGTTTGATAACAAGTTAAGTTATCTTTAAGGACTTGAGAGGTGGTGGCAGGAGGGTTAACGATAATCTCTGAGGAAAACCATTGCATCATGATTATATCGAGCAAGGATTACGTCACAAATGAGATAATGAGGTTGTGTTTGTCAAGGCGTTGTCCGGTAAATCCCCAGATCCGGTGATAAAATGGGTGAAAATCCCCTCTGTTGTTAGACGCCATCAACTCGGCCTCAGCCTCGGTCTGAAACTTCCCGTCATTACGGCAACAGGGGCGACATCTGCCGGGCAATATTGCGTCACGGGCTACACATTACGTCATCAACGACACTCGACTGTACTCGAGGGTGTCGTTGTTTCAACGTCATTTCCGATGGCCGTATTGTTTTCCGATGGCCGTATTGTTTTCCGATGACCGTAATGTTAACAGTTGGTCTCGCCCCCCCCCCCCCCGACACAATGTACAGAGCCAGGCTAGAGGAAGTCCATTGGCAATGACCCGACACCCTGCCCGGGTGTAGTATTAACTCTACCCCCACTGGCCAGGGGAGGCGTCAGGTCACGCGTCGACGCGAGCCACTGGCAGGCAGGTGTTTGAACGCTGACCAATCGCCCGGGTGGCGCCGGATGAAAATAGCCATTAGCAATTGTCTGACCGCGCGGGCTAGCCCATTGTGTGCCCCTAACAAGAATTATTATAATCATGTCGCATTTTATAGCATACAGTGTTTAAATTTCAACACAATTTGTTTGAAGAGATCTTTTCTAATACAACGGATGAATACAGCTGATTTTTTAAACACTACGCTAGCTACTCATAATGAATATTTTTAAAAGTTTTGACCTCAAAAACTATAATCGTTAGAGAAAATGGCGCCAAAAATGTTTAAATATCAAGTCTTTGAAAAACTGCTTTGTATTACTTTAAACGCAGTAGTAATCAACACATAAACTGTTATTTCGGGCTAAGGTCTTCATAAGGGTAAATATCATTTACATATAAATCACATATGATGAATGGTAGACTTTGTGATAGCAAGTTTTTATTTTACCCGTGTCAAATAAGAAATGTGATGAGTAGACGAATCCACATTTTACATTACACAATTTATTAAGAGAGATGATTTCATTATTTTAAAAATTAAAGTAATTAAAAAAACTTACCGTATTTACTAGGCTTCCCATTCGAGTAAGTTCCAGTAATGCTATCGTTTTTAATCTGTAGGTATTGGTCGTTCATCGCTCGTAAGTAGTAATAGCGTTCCTGGGGCTGAAGCCTCCAGTCCTTGGGGAGCGAGTGTGTCACTCCCCCCGGGCGCGGGGCCTCGTCCCCCTGGGGAAAATCTATGTGAAAACCGTCACTCTGATCGAAGCCGGTCTTTCGGGAGGCGTCAGGGAGGGGGTGGCCGGTCGCCCGGGGTAGCAGTAGGGCCGCCATGATCAGGAGAAGCAGGTAAGATCCGAGTTTACACGATGATGATGACGGTGACGATAATGGCGATGAAGGTAGTGACGAGAGCGGTGACGGCGACACGGCTAGGTTCGAGTAGTTCACTAGAGAAAGAGGAAGGTTTGATAGCATCTCCTTAGCCCCGACCCGCGCTGGGATGGCAAACTGTCGGCTGCTCTCTCGGGGGTGGGTGCCGGTGTGGGAGGGAGACTCCCACTGGGCTGCGCGCCTTGTATTTTTAGTTTTTGGGTTGGTTGTCGTGGAAAAGTGTGGGGTCCTGTTAGATCGTCGTGAGGGGGGAGGGCGTGGATCAACCTGCCATGCTCGGAGCTGCAGCAGACTGATGAAGCACGTGACGTATCCAGCGGATGTGACGTAGTGGTCGTCTGCTGATGGGTCGCAGAGGTTGGCTGTTGAGTTTGCGTCACTTCAGGTAGTTGAGGTAAGGAGACGTGATCACATGACCGGAAGTGCTGGGGTTCTCGCGGACTGTCAGTAAAGCCGAACAGCTGCTGGCCAACCATTGAGGCGGTTCAACGAGTAACGGTGGCCTCTGCGCTGTCTTCAAGTTCAAGGCCAAGTACATGTGTTCGATGGTGTTCGGAAATTAATCCTTCTTTTTTCAAAGATCAATTATATATAAATATTGATGAGGTAGATTGAAAATGAATAAAATTACGGTAATTGGATTAAATACCTTAATTAAAATTAGGACATCTAGCTTTCAGTATGAAGATGTACTATACTGACCCGGACAGCATATGTGGAATGATTCTGGATCACGACTGATAAAAGTTTAATTATCGAGCCAACTTCTAACACAGGGTAATATATGTTCTAAATTTAGCTTGAGTATCATCAGATAAATAAATAAATAACTCAGCATTTACTAGAAACGTCTAGGAATAACTTTAAAAAAAAAATACAACGTTAAACAGAATTTGAGTATCAATCTACGCAGAGCGTTGTTTCAACAAGTGTGATAGCAGATAATTATTTATATATCAGGAGGAATTAAAGGGGTTTTCTGGCACCGTGGCGGTGGAGAGTTTTGACGTAATGCTTGGATGTTCCGGCACTGGTCTGCAGACGGCGCTGCTGAGGTATATCCTGACGCGCGTCGACCTGTCCGATGCTGCGTCAGCAGGGCAGGTGGATGACTCCCAGAGACTCGACTCTTGAGAAGGGTGGTGTGGGGCTAGCAAATCCATGACCCGCGCCGACCGAGGGTGGATCTATGCATGTCCCTGATCAGGAGCGGCTTGCCAAAACACTGGGGAAAAATAGAATGGATTAGTCTAGACCAGGAAAAAAATGATTGCGATAATCCATCTTAAGACTGTGTTACCTGTCTATAGGCTTCACGGCATGTCTGCAACACATTATGGAAGTAAGTTGTTATAGTCAAATGGATAAAACACACCTTATCTCTTTCTCTATCTCCCTCTACACACAAACTATATATATATATATATATATATATATATATATATATATATATATATATATATATATATATATATATATATATATATATATTGCTTTACTACAATAATTAAAACACTATATTATACACTTAAAGCGCTGCAAGAAACATAAGCTAACATTATAACATACACCTGCCCATTATAATATACAATACATACCAATCACATACAACACATGCCCATATCATACACAACACATGTTAATGTCACATATAACGCATGGTAACGTCACATACAACACATCTTGTTACTTGTAAACATGAATCCAATCATAGCCATGTGCACAGCTTGAGATGACGCCCATATTTGCATACATGTATTCTTGAACTTATGGTAATCACAAGTATGCTAATTACTTTAATTAACGTTGGGATAAAACCAAAACAAGATACATTCATTTTCTGTAGGTTGTGTCTTATGTAAGATTGTGGATGTTGCAGATTGGACGAGTTCTAGTTCTAAAATGTAAGCTAGTATTTGATTTTTTCGAGTTCTAAAATGTAAGCTAGTATTTGATTTGTTCGAGTTCTAAAATATAAGCTAGTATTTCATTTGTTCGAGTTCGATAGTTGTGAAATGTAAGGATTCTATAAATAGAATCTATGATGAGAAGTGTGGATGAGGGTTGTGAGAACGACACAGTGCTAGTGAAGCGAGAAAAAAACGAAAGTTCGCCGTGTGGGAACACGAAAGTTCGCCGTGTGGGAACACGAAAGTTCGCCGTGTGGGAACACGAGGTGCGAGTGTCAGACGACTACACGTGCATGTAGAATCGTTTGAGGAGCTTGGAGGTTAAGCTCACCTTTCAACAAGTGTCAGAGCTAATCCATTAATGTCATTAATTATGCAAACTTAGTTGAATTCAGCCCGCCTGAAACGAACGGTATTTACTTTAACAACGCGAGGAGTGGGAGCCGGTGTAAGATTTGGGGCTTTGCCACAAAATTGTTTAACAAAGACCGTAAAAACGGTTGAGTATCTTCTCATTTCAAAACGAATGTCCTAGTAACAAATTACATACTTGTAGTCTAGTAGCTAAACGAAAAAGTCGGGAGATTTTTTTTTTTTTAAACGTAGAAATAATTCCGGTGATTGTTTTTACCTTACAGCCAAAACAACCACTTTTAAAATAAAACTGAAGCGAACTCACCGATATTGTTGCCAGATAAATATCCGTCAAATCTGTGTGAAAATTACATGTGAAATATGCAGGCAGGTACGTACGTGCTTGCCTTTTTGGCGGTTAATTTTTGAACCGCTCTTGGGTGGCTCCCTGGTAAATGTTCACCCCCCTGAGTCAGACCTGCAAGCGAGGAGTGCATTAAGCCCTGAGGAACGCCATATTAGCGGGTTGTATTGAGCAATAGCTTAAACTGTCATCTCGGTCAGGCGCATCTTAAAGACCCAATTCATCAAGTTTGCCAGGAAAATACAGTAGCCTCAAGAGCGCAAGTAATTCATCGCTCCACGCTTCTCCACGCACCCTCACACCTTTCTGCCCAGGGTTCCTCTAAGTGAAAGGCCCGTCTCACTCTTACGTGTTTGGCCATGATGGCCAAGCTGGTGGCCAAAGTTATCAACGGGATGGAATCTCCTGCAAAGCTGCAATAAGCTTAACAAGGTTTAGTGACTCTCACTTGGGTTAGCCGTACCGCGGGTCAGAGATTTTACGCCCCACCTCCCAGGAAAGTTTATAACCGCCAGAGGGTAGGATTTCATACTACGATGCACATAAAATAACACAAACACACATTAAAAGACAGAGGACTATTTATCATCTTGTTCATCGTTCTCAGTTATCAAAAGATACGAGAACAACATTCTAAACACCGCTTGCCTCCAAATAATCTCCAATAATAACTCGCTGTTCCCGGGATTTAAAAATATCCCCACACTTTTAATCGGGTAAAAAAAGCTCGATTATCTAATAGGGGATTTAAAAAATAGGATTAAAAATACAGATGAGAATTTTTTTTAAACCCAGAAGGAAATTACAGGTCATTTTTAAAATTGTTTTTTTTTTAATTTCCTGCGATGGATAAAAATAAAACAATGGGACGGATTGAGTTGTAGATTTTATAGAGGTTATGATTCGTTTTTGTAAAGAGAAAACTCATTAGTTTTTGAGAAACACTTCAAGCTTGAAAGTGTTTTCTTTTTTTCTTTTTAAAGAAACCCGAATGTTCGTAAAATTGATTGATTTTCTTGAGAGAAAACAATGAATGATTAACAGACAAATATGGCGAAATTTGCGACATACGACGGACACAGTGGGGAGTACTTGAAACATATGACAATCGTATGGAGACTTGTCACATGACACACTAGGAAAACATGAAACATATGACAATCATATGGAGACGTCACATGACACACTAAGCAAAACTTGATACTATTATATGGTGACCTGTGACACACAACAGATTGAGGGTGAGGGGGGGGGGGGGGGGGTAATAGCGTACATCACTAGCGAGATGGGAGGTAATAGCGTACATCACTAGCGAGATGGGAGGTAATATCGCACATCACTAGCTAGATTGTAGGCAATAGCGTACGTCTCTAGCTATATGGGAGGTAATAGCACACATCACTAGCTAGATGGGAGGTAATATTGCACATCACTAGCTAGATGGGAGGTAATAGCGTATATCACTAGCTAGATGGGAGGTAATAGCGCACATCACTAGCTAGATGGGAGGTAATATCGCACATCACTAGCTAGATGGGAGGTAACTGAGACATCATCCCAGAATTGATTCAACTCGGCACAACAAGCCATTTGATACAGAACCAGGAGAACGCTGGGTAGTGGCTTAGTCTACCCCGAGCTCGGCGCATTAGAATAATTAGATGCAAAGTACATGGGGACTTGAGTGTGATCCGCCTACCCCCCACCCACGGAGAGCCGAGGGGAAGGAGTGATTTAACACCCCCTAATCACCCCCGGGGTAACGAGAACTCGCACACTTGAAGGTAAAACGCTCTGTCCTCGTTACACCCCCCCCCCCCCCCTGCAGCAACACGTTGTTCGGTGACGTAGAAGAATGACGTCATATTTTTAAAAAATGCTGTAGAGAAACAATTTAAGAAAGGTGTAAAAAAAAAGACGAGCGACGTTACCTTGAAAAAGGTGTATGTTGAAGGGATAAAATAGCTTTAGAGATTAGGTAAAAACATATCTTAATTCATGAGTTAAAATAGGTTTACAAAAATAGATATCAAAATATTCCGTAGCTATAAGTTATCCCGTGATGTTGTAGGCTTTAAAGTCATAAACAATGCATTTAATATGTGTACAGTTCTTTTTTTAAAACAGCGACTTATCAAATTTGTTCAAGGCTTTGGCCGGCACCGCTTTTTAATCTCACCTTAATGTCATTTCTCGTGATCCAAGCAGACGATAAACGCCGCCGACAGACGATAAGCCATTGTGACTGACGTCTGGGCTGACTCAAATCTGGTGCCTGGTCTTGTAGCACGGGGGGGAGGGGGGATTCCCGAGGGCACGTGCGCCGCGGGTGTGAGCACTCTATGCAGGCGGAGGGGGGGGGGGTGCTTTGTAAGTGGATAGTGCTCAATTTGTAGCGATTAAATGGGCTCTTTAGTTAGTTAGTGCTCGATAATCTTGGCTTCATAAGTAGCTAGTGCTAAATAATATGGGCTCATTAATTAAGTAACTAGTGTTTCTTAAAAGTATGAGTGTAGATTACCGTCCTGATATAATTACGTAGACTTACACCAAAAAGTAGGAGTTTTAAAAAAAATTCAAGACAACTGCTACCAAACCCCAACCCATAGATTAATAAAATACTTAAAAAAAACTTTTTAAAAAACCACGTTTTTCTTGTGGACTAAAAAGTAGAAAATAAAATTTTCTTTTGTGCTTCCTCGAGCTGTGCAGGTTCTTGTGATGACTGACAAAAAACGTGGGTACGTTCACCATCAAATTTCCCGACCCATCTGCCCGACCCACGTTTTTTGTCAGTCATCACAAGAACCTGCACAGCTCGAGGAAGCACAAAAGAAAATTTTATTTTCTACTTTTTAGTCCACAAGAAAAACGTGGTTTTTTAAAAAGTTTTTTTTAAGTATTTTATTTTCTCCTTTTTAGTCCGTTGCTACACTTGAAAAACGTGGTTTTTAAAAAAGTGTTTATAAATACACGGACTAAAAACTTGAGCGACCAGGATTCGAACCTGGGTTGTCGCGGCCACAACGCGAAGTACTAACCACTATACGATCACGGCCAGCGCGCTCACATCGATTGGGGCCGAAGTAACTGGGTCAATAGGCCTCCAGTCTTGTCGGTATCTTTAGAAATCATGTCCTCAATTTTATGGTCCTTGGGGCGTAATTAAATTAAGCTAATTACGGTCACTAATTGCTAGTTTTTATGATTGCATCTGAAATTGTTAGGCGAAAGTAGCATGCATGCCAAATTTCAGGTCTATAGAGCAATCAGAAGTGGGCTAATTTTCGATGTCAATTTTAACAACAAACATCCAAACAAACAAACAAACAAACGCGAAGCTGAGTTAAGAAAAACGTGTTAAAATATTCAATGTTTTACTACAATAAAAATTATTTATTATTCACGAAGAATTCAGGTTAGGCTACTCTAAGAAAAAATAAGAAGAAAAAATTCCCCGTAACACTGAAGAGTTCTCAGATGACATGAGCATAGCGGCGACAATTTGGGAGGAATGCGGTGGGTTTGGGTTGTTAGCAGGTTCAAAGGCCGGCAACTCCGCACGATTATGTAATATTAGCAATGTAGTTAAGGAAGACCGAACAGTTGCCGCCCTTATGACTCGGTGCCGTCCCGCTAGGTGTGGGGTATGGGGGGGGGGGGGGGGGGGGGGGGTCGACTGGCACTAATCAGAGAATTAGTGCTATTGTTTTTGCTCTAAATCTGGTTTGAATGGTTATTGTGTATTGTGATTGAATACACGGAATATTAGTAAGTATAAAAGTTAGCAAGCAGTAATCAAGTAGTTAACCGTAGACCTCAGGATGTGTTTCAGGGGTTGAATCTGCTGGGTGTGTGCCAGATAGTCGAATGATAGCTGCCAGTATCAGATGTCTGACACAAGTCGTATGGCCAGAAGGCGCAATACACAAGTCGAACATTGACCTCTAGTAAAGAAAAGAGCACACTTTATTTTGTGATCTTACAGATCTTTACGAGAATTTTGATACAAGATCATTTTGAAGGTGGCAGGTTTGTGCTAGTGGGAAAAAAATTAAAAAAAAAAATAAATTAAAAAATCGACGGGTGATTGGATATTACAATTTAAAAAAAAAGTTTAAAATAAAGAAAACCACCTGCAATAATCACTCTAAATCAGACAAATGTCTTGAGAAAATGCGGTCCAGCCTAGGGTGACAACTAGGTGATGCCTTGACGATTCTGCCAAATATTTAAATGCGATTTAGATCAAGAATAACCTCATATAACCATTCTGGTAATATCTCAAATCCCTCGTTTTACATCAGTGTAATCAACACTCATGTAAGTGTAATTCACACTCATTTATCGACCTTGACCCCAAAGCCTCTCTCCTCCCCTATACCCCCCCCCCCGACTCTGGACTCACGCCTATGACTCCCTGGGTGCAACATGGCGAATCGACACCCGTGCTTACAACAGGAGCGACATCTAATAGCCGGCCATCTTGTTGAACACATGTCGAAGCGTTTACCCAGCAAGCATCGGGCGCGGGGAGGGGGGAGTCTTTTGATGAAGATACATAAACAAACTCAATCAACGAAGGTGCGCACCGCGCCGACACGACCAGCGTAGCACCGTTTAATGGCAGAGGTAATAAGAAATCTTATCAGGGCATTAGCTAACCCGTTTATCTTCGACTCGATTTATTCGTTTTTTATTAGTTATCAAGGCACAAATCTGGCGGTTTTGTTTATAGTTTTTGTTTACTCGTTCATTATGTTTTTTTAGAGTTCGGAAACTTGTATGAAGAAACTCGTTAAGGTAACCTAGGAAACACAGGAGACTGCACTCATACTAACACATCAGTGCTGTTTAGGAGGGGGAGTTTTAGTAGCGCTGATAAAACTTTTTAAATATACACTATTGGTGAGGAGAGGGGGTATATATCCTGTGTATAAAATATGTATTAAAAAATTAAAATATTTCATCGAATTTTAATTTTAATTATATAAAAAACCATTAATCTTATCTTTAAATTTGTATAAAGCGGTAATAAAGATTGGTCATAATATATCTAACAAAAAATTATGTCTACACCTGTAAACTCTAAATATTTTAAAAACTATAACAGATGTATTCCGTTATTACTGCAATGTATACACGACAATAGGGCCGTTATGCGTTATAAAGTCAAGTAGTTTATACATTGATACACATAGTCTTATACAAAGTGTTCTTATTGACCTTTGTAGGTCTTAACATAGATACTGTAGGAGCGACAGAACATCTAGTACTTTTAACAGTGTTGTATCGCCCATCTGATATGCCAGACCTACTTGCTAGCCCCGCCCCTCGGCTCCAGCCCAAGACAATCGTAAAGGTGAGCGGAGGTGACCGGTTGTATGGGGTAGCTGCCGGGTGATGAGGGGTGGGGGTGAGCTCACTTTGATATGGATACGGGTGTTGAGGTGCGCGCCGCTCAGGGGGAAAGGTGTCGCACAGGTAGACCTATCCGCTGTACATGAGGTGGTCGATACTGGGGGGGAGGGGGGGGTAGGGGGGGGGGGGGGTCAAAAGGTGCAGGGCACCCGGGGCGTTGATAGGTACCGGAGGCGTTAGAAGGTGACAGGGGCGTCAGTTAGCCCATCTGCGTCTAAACGGAGTCGGTGTTAGCCCATGTTTTCCACTTGACGTACAAGAAATAAAGAATTCAAATACAACCACGGATGACATTCACGATGAACTGACCATTAGGGCCAGGTTGTCTAAGGCTGCAGACGACATAGACTAGTATGGACTCTAGCTGATGGAAATAAAGGCTCTGGCTAAATTTAAGATCATTGAGTAACCAGCCCAGTTGCCAGTAAGTCGTACAACAATCTTTTATGTGGCAGTTGCCGACAGTTCAAAATATGGCCATTGTGATTTTGACAAAACACTAAAATAGTATGTGGGAATTTCCGAAGTGGCATATAGGTCGAAAAAAATAAAGTTACACAAAGCACATATAATTCAGATACTCCACACCACATATAATTCATTTACAGCAGTATAACTCAGATACATCAGTATAACTGAGATACACATAGCAGATACAACTTATATACCCATAGCAGATATAACACAGATATATCTCATTTCTACACAACACATAAAACACACTGAGAAGATGTAGCTGAGATACACATACAAGATACAGGAGAATGAAATACATTGGTATCCCCATAATTTACCTTTCGGGTAAAATGTGCATTAAAATAGAACAATTTCATCTTGTCATAGCATTCAAACTGAATTTTTTTTTTAAATTTTAACAGAGCACAACTGACCACATATAACATCACTTGTTAGAAACGAATCATTCTCTTATGTAGACCTACACTTCATGGACAGGTTTAAAACTATAACCTACCGTACTTGAAGCTGTAAGCAAGGTAACTAATGTAAGAACAAAATTTTAGGCTTTGTAGCTTTGTTTATATGTAGTAAAGCCATGATTATTGACAGCTTCTACTAAATCTAAAAACTACGTTACTCTTTGAAAAAAAAAAATAACGATGTCGCATAAGATTTCAAACAGAACGACATATATGCCTTTATTATAAAATGCAGTTCTAGTTGAGTTTACAATAACAGTCAGATGCAAGTCTGTGAACACAGTTAAGAACCAAGTTAAAATTACTCCAGTTTTTAAAAAGTGCCTAAATAAATTCACGGAATTGATAAATTAACGCTTTACGTAGCGGTGCCAACAAAGGGAAGCAAATCTGGATGCCTTAACGGGGACAAAACTTATCGGCGGTTAATGAAATTGATAGGCAGCTTAGCAACGGCGAGAAACACAGCGCAGGGAACAAGTGTGTTACCTTGATTGAGTGCACGATCGGTGTCTGAACATATTTCGCAGCGTATCGTTTCTAGTTCACACCCTAACCTCATCCTGATTAGTTCGACACTTTCGTCCAAGCAGAACTGTACGCATCCTACGTTATCAGGCCGGCGCGATACTGAATTTTTATCTTCATGACTCGCTATCAATCCTACCTACAGTCTACAGCGCTATGTATGTCGACTGCATTGTCTATTTAGTTAATAACCAGCGATAAAACTAGTACACACTTTTGCTAGTCACAAACTGCTTGATAACACTACTTAAACGTATGAACACACACACACTATATATATATATATATATATATATATATATATATATATATATATATATATATATATATATATATATATATATATATACCTAGGCCTATATCTCTTTATAAATACACCTATATATGCCTATATTATAAACCCGTTCAAGTTATGCCAAGCGGAACACAAGGTACTTAAATAAGGAATGTTTCACCTTTACTTTCAAGCAACTGTAGACAACTAGAATACACAGGCGATATATATTCTAATCTATGACAAACATGTTTTTACTGCTTATGTCGACTGAACGGAGTTAGGGTTATTTTGTTTTCGCTGTCGGGGTGGGCCCAATCTATCACTAGGCCACTGACGTTCTCTAATAAAGTAAATATAATAGTTTTCTGCCCATCTGTTTAATACACCTCATTCCCCTTTAAGGAGAACCTCGTTAAATAACGAGGTGCTAAGATACACATCACTCGACACCTAGACCTATCACATTCGAGTCCCCTGGATACCTACAACTACAACACTAGGTTTAGATCTAGCTTAGAACATATGTTTTTTCCGTCGGTAGATACGCTTAAAACACCGCTAAGATTGTAAATGAAACACGACGCCCGGTCATTATCAATGTTGGTTTATTGTTTATTTCGTTTGGTTTTTTTCACGTATTGAAATTACCTAAGAGCTAAAGACATACACTCTCCTATTCACTTACCTAATAGTTAAGTATTACATAATTATGTATATAATACGCCTTATAGTTATGATACAGATATAGATCTATATGTATATTATACGACTCAACGTTATGATATTTATATACATATATAAATTATATGGGCCTTAGACCTACATACTTACATACCAAGTCCAAGCCTGTAAAATATATATGATTACTATGTGTAGCTTAGCATAAGTAGACTTAACGTATATAAAAAGGCCAGAGAACAGTCTAACTTAACCTAGATACATTATTAACTGCTGCAGTAAGAGACGTGTGTATCATCAATAATGTATGACCACTGAATGAATATGTCAATAATATTTTAACTTACTTAGCTCTGCGTGTGTGTAAAAACAAACTTCAAGTACTTACTTCAGAAGGTCCTGAAAATTGCGTAGATGATTATAAATATCTGTTAAGTCCACAGAAATTTTGATTGATGGTACCGTTAGTATGAACGAATCGCGTTATCTATTTCCAACAACAGAACTAAAGGTGATCGAAGTGCTCCCTGATCAATGAATTAAGTTGAAGAAAGTTTCAATACTCCACACTCTTAATGAATTATAAAATCCGAGTTACACAAGTAGAAAAACAAAATGATTCACTGATAAAATTTAACTGTTTTCACAAAGTGCTGCTTAGTGAAGTATAATAATTCAAGGGAAAAATAATAGGACGATTTTTGCTATTATAGCAAGATCGTTACTCCAGCGCTCTCTCTCACTATCTGAAGTTAAATCGACTGGTAGAGTTGGGTCCTAGTTCGTCCCACCTTCACGCATGCGCCTAGGCTCTACGAACAAACAAACATGGCGGCCATCAGAAACTTCAGAAGATATTTACGCTTCGCATTGACGAATTCTGTTTTTCTGAAGAACTATCAACATAATGCATTTTACTCAAACAGATATTTCAAATACTTTCTTTTAAGCGCAGCAGGATTCAGTTCTATCTTTGCTTTAAAATCTCTTAAATATGAAAAATTAAAATCGCTTTCTTTAAAAAATGTTTCATTTTCGTTACCATGGCCAAGTGTTGTGTGCGCAAAAAGTGTCAACAGTGGGGATGAAAGGGATGAGGTGAGAGGCTTATTCTCTAATTTATTAAATCAGAATCTAGATCTAGAATCCATATTTCCTATTGACAAAATTGTAAATATACATGTACTACAACATGTGTTTTCTAAAGAGCTTAATTTAAAATTACCCCCCCCCCCCCACCTGAAAGTGAAAGTAAAAATTCAAAATCATCTTCACTTCTAGCTAGATTCTACTCTAGGCCTATTATTTACATTTTATTTTAATATATTTCACGAGAGGGGAGTTGTCAACTTTAAGCAAGAGTCCTCTCCTATACAGTCTGCTGGTTATGTATTATGTAATCTAGATTTCATTTTGTAAGCCTTCCTATACTTTATAATAGAGGCCTAACTGACTATAATACTAAGTTAGAGGCCTAACTGACCGGCCCTAAGCTTAGGACCTATTAAATTAATTACTATGAAATTAATGATCTTAAGTGTAGGGCCTAATATAATATAATTGGAAGACTAATAATGTTTAAAAATAAATGTAGGCCTAAACTGTAAAATTAGAACTAAAAACTAATATGTGGTTACTAAAGTAAAAAAAGTGTTACATTTTTTTTTGTACACTGTACCATAACACTGGCCTTACTTAACAGGCTAAACTTAACAGGCTAAACTTGTAAATTTGAGCATAAACTTCAACTGAAGAGAATAACTAAAAAAAAATATGGCCACTATATTACTTAGGCCTACTAAGTCTAAATAAAATAAGCATAGGCCCTATGTCATAAAATGAACTAACATGCATAGTGAGAAAATCTGAAATTTAAAAAAATAATAAAGTATAATATGCTTATGTAGATCTAGCCTAAATATGCATTTTTTAAATTTATTAAATATGTTGGCATACATTGTAGGCCTACACTTTTTTTTAATTTGCTATATAATTGTAAAATTAGAACTTCAATGGCTGGTCTTTGTATTTTTGTGTCAGTTGTCACATTGATCTAAGATCTACTTCTGATATATTAAAAAAAAAATTCCTATCGTAATTGGGCCATCCTTTATTCTTCTTTTATCTTAAGTTTAACACTAGCTGTTAGGTTTTTGAAATGTACACTATTTTAAAAACCATATTAAAGTTTTCATTAAAAATTATTTATTGGTCTGTTTTGTTTTGTCTCTTAGTTAACAACAAAGTTTATTGGGAGTTAAATAGTTATTCGTCCTCTATGTCTAGATATACACATGTAATTTACAACCCCTTTCACTCAATAAAATTAAACCAATGTGAATTTGAAGTGCCTTACCCTATTTGATAAATAGGCTTTTTTAAAAACTTTGTGTTGTGTTGTTAATATGTACATTTTGTTTCCAATTTAGGCTAGATATGGTTAAATAAAACTAGTACCCAACTGTTATTACGATAGTTTAAATTTTCCATCTCAACACACAAATCAAATGGCAAAAATGATCAAATAAATAGTTCACAAGGGATCGGGTAGATACTTTAAATATAAATAGCCATGTAATAACTTTCAGCTGTCTTTAGTCAGCTTGACCATGAGTGTGTTATTTAATTAATGTTTGCATCTTAAGGTTGAAAAAACATTACTAATATTATCTGTAAAATATTTTCAAACTTTATTATTCATCAAATATTTTGTTGTTCAGGATGGATCCAAAGCAAAACTCGAAGTTACATCTTACAGAGAGATGAGATTCCGACAGTTTGCATCAGTAGAATATGAAGGAAATATTTATATGACACCTCAAGATTTTCTTGAGTCTTTAACAGAAGAATCTCCCAGAGGTAAGGACCTGCCTAATTGGTCAATACTTGAACTGTTTAGCCTCTTCCTGTTGGAGTATAGTTCTAAATCTTCAAATATTTATTTGAACAAAAAATACCTATTTTTAAAATCTTTATTCTGTCTTGATGAATCAAAGGACATCCTTGTTTAACTGCATTTAGGGAACGTTAAAAAAATTATTCTAAGCTTTTGCAAAATTTCAGGTTACTCAAAACGTAGTAAGTGTACACAGGCCTAGCCTGGCTTTTCATATTTTCTAAATCTCTAATAACAAAAATATCCAGTGTTTTGTAATCAAACATTATCTTCGACTTTATTATATGCCTTATTACTATATATGAGAAAAATAGAATTGCTGTATTAGTATGTTAACCCATTTTTAGAATCTACCTCACATATTTAAAACATTACTTTTTTAAAAATAAAGCTTTTTAAAAGTATATTTTTTGAATAATTTTTATTATATTGAGAAATGATTAAATGTTAATTAATATAATTTAACTATTTATGCTTCCCAATCAATATTTTAGAGAAATTGATAACTAAATGAAGTAAGTCAAGTTTTACGAGTGCTGCTATATGTATTAATGAGTAAAACTTGCTTTAATTTGATAATGTTATATAATTGATCTGATATTTCAGCTGATTTCTTTTCTAGTCAAGCATGAAATAAAAAATGTTGTTAACTGTTAAAACAAAATACTGCGCTCACACATGCTGCTCTAGTACTGTTTTTCTAGTTCTTCATTTTATTGGTGATAAGCTCTTCAACCCCCATCTGTTTTTTACTAAATTATTTTTAACATTGCTGGTTACTCCTATTTTTTTTTTACCTTAGTTAGATATGGGCTATCAAGTAGCAGTTTCTTAAATGTAAAATGATTATCTGATTAATAAATGCACTTAAGCTTAATTAGTTTCCTTTTTAATTCTGATGAATGCATGCTTTATCCTATGGCTTATTCTAACCTTTATCATTACAAAGGTATGTTTATAAATCAAAGTGGTGTCCATTTGTTTGCTTGATGTAGCTGTCATAGTACCAGCTTTTTAACAGTGTCCTCTGTAAGAAAAATAACTTTAATATAGAAGACTACTACATTAACAATCATGGTGCTTTGTACTGTAAATTGTAATAGAAATATTGTAAGGTTTTGTCCTCTTAAAAATTATAACCTGCGAAACATTTTTTTCTAATTCTGTCCTATTCCTTTAATATAACCCATCTTTTTATTTCATATACCTCTGTCTCATTCCTTGAACTTAGCTCATCTTTTAATTTCATATAACCCTGTCCCATTCCTTGAATGTAACCCATCTTTGACTGTGAAAACAAACTGGACACTAGTGGTCAGACTGGGAAATACCCACACGGCGTCCAAACGGACTGAAAGTCGTGGCAATGAGAGCCTGCTGTGAATTGTTAGAGCCACGATCTATTATCTCACAGCCATAGAGCAGGCTGTTGGTATCCGTGCTCAGGGAGGCCTGCACAAACAGCTCTTGAGACAGCAAATGATTCGCTGGCTCCTGCACCCCCTGCCACACAATAGTCATGTGGGGCCGTCAAAAGTGGGACTCAGACTTCAAAAAGCCGTGGGTGAAACAAGAGCTTGCAAATTCCAATGTAGAGTTTGCGCTCCTAGCTGGGAGGTGATGGGTTGGAGAGGCCGTGAACGGGTTCTTTCACCGTCCTTGTTCCTTACGCCAGTCCCCCCGCGTGATTACAGTGGAAGTGTTACACCTCCAGTCGGTGGCGGACAACAAAAGACCCTCGACCCTTCAGCTATTCCATCCATTTGTTGCCCGCACCGCAAATGATTTCATTTTCCACTTGATTTACCACTGCTTGTTGGGAATAAAAAAAAAATACCACACGGCAAACGGAGAGTGGTTTCTTTTTTTTAATACAAGAAGAACAGAACTATAGGCGAAATTATTTTTTAAATACATGCTAACCACTGGCGCCGAGTATTTTACGTGGATTAGAATTTACCTCAAATAATTACAGGTTAGGGTGGAGGTATTTTACGGAAATATTTCTTTAATACCCCTTTTTCGATGGCACTGCACGATATATATATATATATATATATATATATATATATATATATATATATATATATATATATATATATATATATATATATATATATATATATATATATATAATTTCAACGTTGACATTCGTCTTCAGGACTGCTGTGTCTTAGTACTTTCGTGAATCTTTGTATCTATAAATCAACAGGGCCAACCGAGACCATTTCAGTATCCATTGTGTTTAGTTTTTCTTCTCGTTTGATCCCGTTGCTGGGGATACCACTGCGTGCTAAAAGTTGTGTGATAAAAAGTTTGTGAGTTTGTCAGCGTGACATTATTTCAGACCGGGACCTTGCCGGACACACAGAAATGTCGCGTTAAGATGCGCTTTGAGAATGCTTTTATCCCCCGTTCCCCCCACCCTCCCCGAGAATCTTAAGAAACCCAATACTTGACCAACGAGAAGGGGCTGACCTGTAGAAAAAAAATGACCAGACTCCCACCGGCTACCACCCATGTTGTTTCTCCCCCCGGACAATGGGACGATTCTCTAACGGGGTGCCTTCTCCATTAGGATTACGCCGCCCCGTGAAAGGTCAGGCCATGTTTGACCCTGTTGGTAACCAGCCAGCGCCCGGGGACCCGCTGAATGGAAGAATGGGGGACCTGCTGGTTACAAGCTCCCCTTTGATTTACCGGCCATTGTTCCGTGACCGCGGCGTTGGTCAACGCCTGGCCGTGACCAGTGTCACACTTGTCCGTAATGGTCGGGTTGTTATCTACTTCATCATCGTTAGCAGCGTTTATTATCTGCTGCATTCTCGGTGCTGGCGTCACTGGGGGTCCTCTTCTATACAACACATAATGACCGGTCCGGTCTTTTTTTTTTCTAGCCATTATTATTAAGACACAACTTGTGGCAGTAGGAAAATTTTCAAATTACTCATTTTTTAAAACCATTTTCTGATACAACGCATACTAAGTGAAAATCATACTTGTATAGTATGCACGTGTGCCTGTTCAAAACGTCACCCAAGAACGAGAAATTGTTTCAATATGGGTATCACTACACTCTCTCTAGTCTACATCGTAAGAAAAACTCTGGTAATGCAATACTACGCCCTAACACAATGTTGTGGGGTGTCGATCTTTGAGTACTAACTGGCTAGATCTCCAGTTTTTCTTTTTTTTTTTTTAGCTATTTGATTAGTGACTCAACTGCTGCCTTGTAGTTTGTTCTTGGTTGGACAAAGGCTATGGAAGCAAAATCCAAAAAGAAAAGCAGGCTGAAATCGGAGTCAATGGCCTCAATGGCGCATAACCTGTTGACACGTAACGCTTAATTGTGTTGGAGGCGTGGTCGAGTCGGCAAAAAGCTCATGGTTGATAAATTCGAACAGTGTCGAGTTCAAACCCACTGGCAGATAAATCTCGATCCCCTTCAACACTGATAATTAAGAACGATGAAGAAGAAAAAGAAGAAGATTAGTGACTAAACGGTATCTTGATTTGGTTTGATTTGAACTCTTATAGTGTCTCACCACACACCACGTGGCATGTTCTACTAAAAACTCCCTGACCCCTACCACGTGGCATGTTCCACTAAAAACTCCTTGACCCCCACCACGTGGCATGTTCTACTAAAATCTCCCTGACGCCCACCACGTGGCATATTCCACTAAAATCTCCCTGACCCTACCACGTGGCATGTTCCACTAAACTAAAAACTCCTTGACCCCCACCACGTGGCATGTTCAACTAAAAACTCCCTGACCCCCACCACGTGGCATGTTCAACTAAAAACTCCCTGACCCCCACCACGTGGCATGCTCCACTAAACTAAAATCTCCCTGACCCCTACCACGTGGCATATTCCACTAAAATCTCCCTGACCCCCACCACGTGGCATGCTCCACTAAAATCTCCCTGACCCCCACCACGTGGCATGTTCCACTACAATCTCCCTGACCCCCACCACGTGGCATGTTCCACTAAAATCTCCCTGACCCCCACCACGTGGCATGTTCCACTAAAAACTCCCTGACCCCTACCACGTGGCATATTCCACTAAAATCTCCCTGACCCCTACCACGTGGCATATTCCACTAAAAACTCCCTGACCCCTACCACGTGGCATATTCCACTAAAATCTCCCTGACCCCCACCACGTGGCATATTCCACAAAAATCTCCCTGACCCCCACCACGTGGCATGTTCCACTAAAATCTCCCTGACCCTACCACGTGGCATGTTCCACTAAAATCTCCCTGACCCCCACCACGTGGCATGCTCCACTAAACTAAAAACTCCCTGACCCCCACCACGTGGTATATTCCACTAAAATCTCCCTGACCCCTACCACGTGGCATGTTCCACTAAACTAAAATCTCCCTGACCCCCACCACGTGGCATGTTCTACTAAAATCTCCCTGACCCCCACCACGTGGCATGTTCCACTAAAAACTCCCTGACCCCTACCACGTGGCATATTCCACTAAAATCTCCCTGACCCCCACCACGTGGCATGTTCTACTAAAATCTCCCTGACCCCCACCACGTGGCATACTCCACTAAAATCTCCCTGACCCCCACCACGTGGCATACTCCACTAAAATCTCCCTGACCCCCACCACGTGGCATACTCCACTAAAAACTCCCTGACCCCTACCACGTGGCATATTCCACTAAAATCTCCCTGACCCCCACCACGTGGCATGTTCTACTAAAATCTCCCTGACCCCCACCACGTGGCATGCTCCACTAAAAACTCCCTGACCCCCACACCATGGCACTCCTATCGTAGCTCGGTTCATTGAAGTAAAAAATGAAGGTCTGTTTTAATTATCAACAAAAGATAACACATCCCATCGTAAACCTCCAAGGCTGTTCCTTGATATATCTCTTGGTTTGTTTACAATGTTTCACATGCATGTTTTATTTAACCATGTAACTCTAGAAGTTCAGATAGTGTTACAAAAAGTGAGTTTTGATATATTTGTAGTACCAATTAGCTCAATAAATGGCCATGATACTTACACGTTGGGAGCAATCGTCTAACACCTATAGACAACCTTCCGCGGTAACAGAAGACTGAAAATAAAAACACTTCACGTACTCTAGAGAAGGAATTTAATATTAAAAGCTGGTAAAGAAAATTGGTCTAGTTCCAAATGTTGCTGTTTTTTTCTCGTGAGTAATTATTCTTCCAATATGAAACAATACATGAGCATGTCTATAGACTAATTAAAGCCAAGCTCACCTGTAGCATCCAGTGCCGGTAAGTGCCGGCAGTCCCCTCTCCCCTCAGGTAGACGATTCAACGGTTACCCATCTGTTTAATGGAAACGGGTTATTAGATCATCCGATCAAATAAAAAAAAATGTACACTCAAACTGTTGCACGAAATTCAAGTTTGAAAGTGTTTCACAGAGAATTTTTAACCATTTGGTATCTGGTTTAGATATATTTCCAGTGCGTGCTGTGTGTGTGTGATTATGTTTGGCAGGGAGGGACGGGGTGGGTGGGTTGAGCTCACACCCCGGAGCACAGTCTCTACTGCTTTGTACAATCATTAAGAAATTTTAATATTTTATCATCACGTGGTTTTTCTTCTTCTTTTTTCTCTCTTTAAAACTTGCTAAAGTCGAGGGCAGGTAAGGACCGGCCCGGGCACTGGAAACATTTTCACTTGTCTGACTGACAGCTTGAACATGTCTAACAGATCCACGTTTATGCGCCTGATACAGCGTTAGATAACTCACGATTCCTGCTCTTTTTAAAAAATGGCCTTGTTGATGCTGTAATCTTGTAGCGAGGGGAGCACGAATACAGGAGCCAACGTTTATAGGGCGTCACTTTAAGGTGAGCCAGCCACAAACCCTTCACGTGACACCCACCACCCAGTCTGTGTGCCATTAACCGCGCCTGCTCTAGAAGAAGATTAACAAAATAGGTCTGTACCCCCTTTAATTATTTAAAAATCTAGAAACAAGACAAAAAAAGTAGTCATGTTGAAAACAGCACTAAGTAAACTCGTTTTCATTTCATTCACAGCATTAATGTATGAATAAACATGCTTGAAACCAGTGACGAGTTAATTGAGGGGGGGGGGGGGGTTGAGAAGGCAGAAGTTCGGGGGCCTCCGATTTTTAGGGCCCCTAAATTTTATTATAGAAAATCATTACAAAGTTCGTTTTTCTACTAGATCTAAGCTGTTAGTTTCACTAGAAAAGTGAAAGTGTTAATGTTTGTATCACAAAGTGGACACTTACAAAAATAGTAGGCTATAACGTTTAGTTTTGGTAATCAAATGGATCGATTGAGTAGTAATAGAAACAAAAAAACACAAATAATAACCATATTTTAAATAATCATTTAATGTATTGTTTCCGCTATAGTAGGCTGGTCTACACTTATTAAGAGGCGATCACAAAAAGCAAATTTTAAAAAGGTTAATAAAGTCTTAAACTAGCACACGGATAGTATCATTGGTCATCTGTCAATTCGCTCGTATCATACAGCAGTTATCTCATTTGAAATTGAGATTCCATTTATCCGTTCTAGCTCTAAAAATGCCAACCTGATTTTCATTAAGTTAATATCTTTATTTTAATGTAGACAGCACCGTGTCTTATAACAACTAGAGAATTGTTCCCTTTGTTAAGAGCGCTGTACTTGGTTTCTTTGTACTCATCAACAGCGTGCCGCCTAATTTGGCAAACGATGTACAAGATACGCCCGCCCCGCCAATATTGTTGACCAAAATATAGGGGCGTATGTAAAAACATTATTCCAGGTCTAGTGCTTGTTTATGAATACAATAAGGGTATCGCCACCCTGCCCTCTCGGCTTAATGGCCATTGTGAAGGTATGGCCACCGTGTCCCCAGTTTTTTGGTATTTCACTTGGGCCCAAATCGGAAGTTTTCTTAGAACAGTTTACGATACAAAATCACAACAATTCTATACCCACAATGCCTCACCCAGACTAGTATTATTATTAAAAAGAGTTTAGGCTGAGTTTCAACGATGAAGATTAATACTTGCCTGAACATATTAACGAAGACACGACTTTAACCGACTGAACTATTTTTTTACATACACATAGTATCTTTGTGTGTGCATGTGTGTGTGTGTGTGTGTGTGTGTACAAAATGTGTACACACACACACACACACACAAGAACTACACTTGCACGCATACATTTGTCAAATGTATGCGTGCAAGTGTAGTTCTTTTTTAACACAATTTTAGCTAAGCGACATGCCTCACCGACATAAAAAGTAAATGTTTGCTAATTTTAGAAATATAAAACTTAACGCTAATGCTACCCAATACAACAACACATTACGACGTTAGCGCACACTAGATCATATTTTATATTTGTATTTAAAGACCACAACTAGGAGAAGCGTTGCAATAAACGGAGATAATAAATTGCACTGTCAAACGCCTACCTGCCCATCCGTCACGGTCTACCGAGACTGCCCTCTGATTTATATGGACACATGTCAAGATGTCTGATGACCCTAATTACACAATAATCTAGTGGGGTGTGGGGGGGGGGGTCTGTTTTTCTAGACTGTAAAAAAGTGAACGCCACTCTTTTAACCTTCATCTATTGCATTATATCTTTATACATTACACACGCACGCACGCACACACACACACTATATATATATAGGCATTTGCGTATATTTTTTCTATTTAATAATGTCTATATAATATGGAAAGTCAATTATTTGTATTTTATAATTGCCACTAACAACTATTTTATATAACAAAAAAGGTCACCAAAACATTGTTTTGTTTTCGGAGTGTTTTGCAAGGTTACAGTAATCAACTAATACTTACATGTTTTTTATGTTTCCTTTATTGTCTTTCATTATGCATTACTATTGTTAACAAAATCTTATTGACATCCAATTACATTTAGCAGCTTAATCGTTGAAATTATAAACCCAATCTCGTTAAAGTAACTGCTAAAAATAATGTTTAAGTTAAAGCTGGTTTAACATACGTTTAGTTTAAGTAAAAATATGTTAAAATCGTAAGAGGTATATTTTTTCGTGAGTTTCCCAGTCTTTCCAGCCCAGTTGAATTATTGATGATCTACTCAATCGTCTTGGTAGATTTTCGCTCCACGAGCTTGTAGAGCGATAAGGTGGCGCTGGTGGATGCCGTGGTGGATGGATGCCATGGTGGATAAATGCTGTGGTGGAGCGTGTGTTAAAGCGTGGACCCCGGGCCTTATCGTGTTCTCCTCTCTATTTCAGCTCGGATTGGCAGAACTCGCTTGACGTCCTCCGAGCTTGACAACATGTTGCGCAATACGCCAACGTTGACAAAGGGCAACGATAAGCTCTTCAGGAAACTTCACGACAAAGGTCAGTCACCTTGTATTTCCGGTAGTGTCCCTTGGACTGGTTTATGTGGGTGCATAGAAATTGGTATTATATCAGCTGTCAGCATCTGAGTACTGAGCTAATGGCGACACAGACATTGGGGGTTTTATAAGACGGTTGTAGTGACCTTATTGTTGGAAATTGGTACCTTTTTGTTGGTTTCATGTTTTCTCTGCTCATACCATCGCAAACTTTTATAAGACGCAAACTTTTATAAGACGGTTGTAGTGACCTTATTGATGGAAATTGGTACCTTTTTGTTGGTTTCATGTTTTCTCTGCTCATACCATCGCAAACTTTTATAAGACGGTTGTAGTGACCTTATTGATGGAAATTGGTACATTTTTGTTAGTTTTCTCTACTCATACCATCGCAAACTTGAGTCAGGCAGGCATGGAGTAATCTACTCTAAAAATAACCAGACACATTTATTGTTGCTTAGTGTGTTGGCAAGCACTCAACCAGTAACGCCTTTCTGTGTGGTAAAAAACTTTTTTTTCTAAAATTATATTTTAAAGATTTCTTGCTTTCTTTCTTGTGCTTTGGGGGGTGGGGGGGGGGGGGGGTGGGTAGGGGTGGTTGGTTCCACCTTCTGACGTCAAGGTTTGTTTCTTGTTGTAGGGCAGGGTGGGGAGTAGCATCTCTGACATCATGTCTTGTTTCTTGTAAGTATAGGCAATCCTCTATCCTGCACATGTCGATACATGTCAGTTGTTCTCCCCTCATCAATCACCCCACCGTTCAAAATTAACCCTTGGACAAATGTAGCAAGGCATGTTTGTCATGAGAACGTCAGGTTGTTCGGTGATCCCCACATTTTTAGTAGCACGAATAGGATGTTGATCAGGGGGCCTGAGATTATTTTACTTAAGGGTACAACAGTTTATGTTCATTATTTTCTTGAGTTAGCAAATAAAAAATAAAAAAAAAACCCACCCTGCAATACTTCAGACGGCTTTTTACGGTCCCAGATCTGGTATTGTAATCACTTACTTACTAGCATTGTAAACCAGTTGAAAACAAATAAGACCAAAGCTACTAAGTTTAAAACAATGATCCACCTTACTCAGTGGTAAATTGTTATTACTTGACCCTATCTACGATTTAAATGCTTGCTTAACACGTCGTTTCCACAACGAAAAGTTTATCACCTTATCCAATTTGAGGAACTATTGATCGGAAGTCACTTGCAAATGAAAACGAAGTAGGCCTATAGGAACAAAGCTTGTGACATGAATTCGAAGTCATACGCTCAAATAAGAACCTACGTCATCAGTTTAACAATTTCTCTTTCAATTAGAAATTTTTATCTTAAGCAGCCGCCATTTCTAATGAACTTTTTTATAATTAGTAACTCTGATGATGTCTGTATTTTTCTTGAGTTTGTAATTATTGTGTTTCAAGAACGAGATATCAACTAACCTTATCTATGTTATTACTATGAGTACGTGCTATGTAGGAATGTTCATTAATTTAGTTCTGACACGAATTGTTTCTAAAGCTGTTGGGACTTACAAAGAGAACCTTCGGTAAAATGTTCAGTTGTCATGAGGGTGGGGGCGGGGGGTGGATCATACACAAAAATTCCATGTACGTTGACCTGGCGGTTTAAATTTGATAGAAAAAAATTGAGTGCAGCCGACGAAGAAAGAGATGCTGCACGGTAGAAAGCCACCGGTCATTTTCTTGTGGCGCGTGGGGTCGTAGGGGGTGTCGCGTGCAGGCTTCTTTGTCCGCTGGGCTGGACAAAGCCACGTCAGGGCCGGTATATTTTTAACATAAACTCCCTTTCGCTAGGGGGGTTTGAAACGTGTCGCTTGGAACAGGGTCGGTACAGCAAGATGATCTGTTGGTTTAGCGGCTAGCGTGAATTCGCCCAAGCGGAAGTAAAGACTGACAGAAGAAAAAAAAACAGCTTAAATCCTGCAGTTGTCGGCAGATTAATTCTCATGATGCGGTGTTTGATTACCTCTATCCCCAGAGTAGTGAGGGTCCTATTGCCCCTGCGCGTTCTCTCATTGATTTGCTCACTACGCCATCATTGTCTACCCTCCTAAGATTGCCGACGCCAGTTGTAATCACTCACCGCGCTCTGACTAATTATTGGCTTACAAATACTTGAAGTGTCGGGACTGGCCAGTTTTGTTTGAGGGTGGTGCGCCCTAAGCTCACACAATAGATGGATTGCCGTTCGCGACAAAAAAAAATATCACTGTATGATAGAATTGTCTGGCCGGGAGGGACACACTTTAATGCGGATCCGTCGAGTCTGGGTTCATTCGATGTTGATTATTCGGCGCCGTGGTTTGTCAAATCGGTGCTGGTATTGTTCAAGGAGCAGGACAGCGCCTGAAATCTTGTAGCTAAATGTACGTATAACCCAGATCGCGAGATTCGAGTATTCTCACATCGCAAATGACCCAGACATACCCGGGCATATTTTCATCTCCACGATAATCTTGCAGATGAAACGGATATTTTACCAGCTGCTGCTGGTCAGCGTGTCCACCATATCATTATAGTTGCTGCGGTCAGTGGCCATGGTGTGATGGATGGCTGTCCTGTCAGACGCCGGTGTGCTTTGGTCGAATACCTGCACACTTCTAAATTTGTGGGTGTCTTTGTTGTGTTTGAACATGCTCATTTTTAAAGCTTGCACCAAACATTGATGGCATTTGACATTTTATAGCTTGCACCAAACATTGATGGCATTTGACATTTTATAACGTGAACTAAACATTGTTGGCATTTAATGTGTCATAGTTTGCACCAAACAGTATTGACATTACTCTACGATTATAAAAAAAATTAATTGGCGCCAGCCAAATACTTTAGATAAAAACCAGGAAATAGAAGATCTTGAGCCCTGAGTTTCATGAACGTTGATTGATACCCCGTGTGTCGAGGGATTACTTCAACCATGAAGTGACGTGAGTGCCGGTCACGTCAGTTGTTTGAGGCTCTGGTCAGGCACGCGCCCATCCGCAGGTGTTTCCTGGGGCTCGTGTTGCGTCACTTGTTCCAACATTGTCTGGCCCTAACCCCCACATCCTGTAGCTGACTTGACGGACAGGGTGCACGGGTCCAGTGAACCCCGCCACAGGACGCGGCTGTCCTCAGGCCCCGCCACGGGAGACAATCTGTTGAGCTCGCTGGCTACCATCTGTTCGGCGCCTGACACCAATTAGGCCCAGCACAAATGGCGCTGGAGGTGCTGCCCGGTGTATTGTCCGGCTAAATGCTGCCAGCCGAGGACAAAAATTTCGTACCCGCAGATTGGTATCTCTAATGAAATACTATCTTCATCCTTCACACACCCTCATCCCACACCAAAACCTATAAAATGGTGTTGAAATTGCATGGAAATCTGACGGACGAATGGCTGACTTTGTTCATGGGTTATCATCATTTGAAAATATCATGTGCATACGTTTTTTTTTGGCTATATTATCGACTTTGTATAGTTCGCTTTTATTTCAGTTGTAAAAGATACCAGTAGTACTTTTACGCGCTTTAGAATAAAAAAAAATAT
Source organism: Physella acuta (assembly GCF_028476545.2). Classification (NCBI taxonomy): domain Eukaryota; kingdom Metazoa; phylum Mollusca; class Gastropoda; family Physidae; genus Physella; species Physella acuta. The sequence continues at coordinate 3,038,346 of NW_026731537.1, forward strand.
TTAAATTAGTATCTTGTCTGAACAAGTATGAAATTTGACTAGAAATCCGTCCCGCTAACATTAGCCAACAGCTAACAATACTTAGATGCGGATAGCAAGACTTGTCTAAACGATCCTTGTTTTGACCTCTGTTTTCCGTGTCTGTGATAAAAACGTGAATGGCTGCATCACCGGAGCGTGTTACGACAACCTTGATGGGTTGCCGTAGCCAGGGCGCGTCCCGGATTGCTCGAGCGTGTCATCAGTTGTAGAACAGCCCGGTGGGGTTAAACATCATTACAAGTTTCATCTAATCACTTTTCAGCGCTTCACCTGGCTTTATCATCAACAGCGGGCGGCTGCATTCAGGCCGAGTTTTAAACATTTTTAAATAGGCTTAGACTACATAAATAAAAAAAATGAATCGTGTGTAGTCATGAATTGGTCTTTTATGACGTTATTTTTGTATACTGTAAAACAGGTCTTCTCTTAAACCGTGAATTAAGAAAGGGAAAGTAAGTATACACTACCTGGGTAGAAAACGTGATATATATATATATATATATATATATATATATATATATATATATATATATATATATATATATATATATATATATATATATATATATATATATATATATATATATATATATATATATATATATATATATATATATATATATATATATACACCTACATGCATGGTGAAAAGTTTAAGTATCAGCAACTAGAGAATTGTTAAGGATGAGCGCTGGACTTGGTTTCTTTGTACTCATCAACAACATGCCGCTTAATTTGGCAAACGATGTACAAGATACGCACGCCCCGCCCATATTGTTGACCAAAATATAGGGGCGTATGTAAAAACATTATTCCAGGTCTAGTGCTTGTTTATGAATACAATGAAGGGTATCACCACCCTGCTCTCTCGGCTTAATGGCCATTGTGGAGGTATGGCCACCGTGTCCCCAGTTTTTTGGTATTTCTATTGAAGAGCTGACCGTTTCTGCCCCTCCATCGGCCGTTCATTGTGTGCATGAACCGTGGCGGCGTAAGGTAGTGTGAGTGCAGCGTTGACCCATCACACGCGCCAGCATGCAGAGTCCGGTGTCACGGACCTGCTCAGGCCAATGACCAACACAGAACATCAGGCAGCTGGTACTCAAGAAATAAAGAGCTATCACAATAAAAAGTTGGCCTTCATGCAGACACCGACCCAGCGCCAGTAATAGAACTAATCATTTAACGCTGTGCTATATAATCCAAGCACTTAGAGGCATTTCTAGACTTCAGGTCGCAGTTCAATTCAATGTACACTGTGGTGATAGAATAGAGCTCTTCTCTATTCTAGCAAAGCCGTTGGTTCAAAAAGTGATATGTAATGTGTTAAAACATAGGAGACATCAAACCTATTTAATCAAACACTAGTCCGTGTATCAACAAACGTGTATATTTCCTCATGTAAAGCAAGATAACTATCTCAATCATTTTTATTTTAATCATCCTCGCGCGTCTAGTTAACTGTCTGTGTGTGTGTGTGTGTGTCTCCCCCAACCCCTGTACCTCGCCCCCCACCCGGAACAAACGTTGTCACAAGCGATGATGAAACAAAACGGCGCCGCAAACAGTTGCTCTCTGCTGACCCCAGCACCGCGGGGATTTTGGGCCTTATCCAATGCGTCATTTTTCTCCTCTTTCAGACCTGCTAGTAAATACGAGACTTGGCAGCACCCGGCTATTGTGGCGCGGCCTCGCCTCGTTTGTTTTGTTGGCCGTGCGGCGTGCTGAAACCTGCTCGATTCTTTCAGCTGAGACCAATTATGCCACCGCTTACCGGCTCCCAAAGTACAATCACGGGGGGCGTTGAGGTGTCGGTGGGGTGCTTTCCTAGTTGTTAGAAATTAATGTACTGCCAAACACAATGTTTGCTGTTGAATTCCTATATAAGGAAATCAAGACTTAGCTCAACTATTTTGAATGGTGTATTTAAGTAACTTAGTGTCTCATTGAAGAGCTCTTATTTCCAGATACTCTTGTGTGTATACTTGTCACATTTTTGTATTTCAAACAGCTCGCCGCCACTGTTGGTTGATAAGCGTAATTTAACTCTATCCCACTTCACACTGTGCACCTACATAACCTACTTGACAATACTGCCTTAAGCTTTGGACGGGAAGAGTAATAGTTACTTTAAATAGATCAGAGTTCATTGCAAACCACCACCCCTTTTCTCTATCCAATGTTGACAAGTGCGTTCAGTTCTCATTTCAGATCACAAGACATAACAGATTTTCCGTTATTTTTACCCATCATAAAAGATTTTCAAATTTTAATGTTATTTTTCCCCATCGTAATAGAAAAGATAATATAGTTTCAATGTTATTTTCCCACATCATAATAGATAATAGAGTTTTAATGTTATTTTCCCACATCATAATAGATAATCGAGTTTATATGTTAAATAATTGAAGCTATTCATGTTCCACAAATGTTTTTTTGTCCCTCTAGGAATCATCTCCTACACAGAGTATTTGTTTCTTCTCTGCGTATTGACAAGTAAGTTCAATTTTTAAATAAACCTGTTTAATGTTTATATGTGTGTGCCGTGTGGCTGTTTCCTTGACCTGCAAAGGTGTGGATTTTGTTTTTGTAGACAGTTATTTCCGTTGATGTTTATCCGTAAAGAATTGAGATTCACATGAACAGATCAGCTACACAAGACTTAATTAGAAAAATGTTTAGTAAGTAAAACATGTGCACTTTTGAATAAGCCCAATCAATTGGTTGGTATTGTTCGGCGGGGAGTGGAAAGGGGGGGGGGGTCCCATCTGCTCCCATTTTAAAATTATTAAAACCAATTGTGAAGAATAAAAAAAAAGACAAGAATAAAACAAACTCAAGGACAGTCGTATATTTGGTGAAACGTTTATATTAATATCAGAGTTGTTGTTCAAGCGTAATGAGGTGATTTATAACTGGAGTATCTGAACACAGGTTAGCATCAATCTACCTACCTTGCCTCGCCCAGATTTGTATGATAGTGAATGTTGTTCTGTAGCCCACCCGGTATAAGACACAATGACATTAGTTTTCTCCTATGTTTTTCTGTACTGTGAACTAGACACATAAATATCTTAGACCGCCCACGTTCATCGAGTCACGGTTATCTGTGTTGTTTGTTTTACAGTAAAATTTGGATAAGCACTGGTCCATAAAGTATTATGGCTTACAAGTATGGCTAAATGTTGATCAATATTTATAGGTCCAACACATCCATTAGGCTACATCTATTTCATTCCTACTTATACACCTACCCTCTGAGAATGCCACATCTATACTGTTCCTACATACATCAACCATAAAAACCTCACATCTATTCCATTCCAACATAGGTCCTACACCAACTGAAACAACCCTACATCTATTCAACTCCCCAAAACCCTACAAACACAAAAACCCCTTCATGTATTCCATTCCTACAAACCCCTACATATCCCCCTACAGATTCCTACAAATCCATTTCCACATAAATCTACCCACAAAAGCAATGCCACTTTAAAAATGAATTTTGAAAAAGGCCATAGAGAAAACGGCTAGTCGCGTTTGGTCAGATTTGCATCTAAGTTCTATTGATATAGTCCGTGTCTTTTGTTGTCTGACTAGAGTTTGGTGTTGTGGTGTACACCGTTTCCCCAACACCCTATCTGCTAGCTATTCCATTCTTTTCCCCCAACGTATCTGCCAGCTAGTCTAGACATAGCCGTGCATACTTCACACCTTTTATATTTATTGTGTCTTAAAAATATCACCACCGACCATAAATAGGTTGTAGGTTAACATCTAGCACTATTGAGAGTGTTAAACAAATAGTTTTTAGAAATTAAAATAATCAGGGCTTACCTAGCGATAGGCTAAGGGGTGAAGAAATTGACAGTAAAGTTGTGTAGCGTTAGTAAAATACATTAAAAAAACAAGTTTCAGAAATTTACATTTAAAAAAGCAAAAAAGATTTTTTTTTTTAGAAAAGCGGCTAATATAATAATGAAAAAGAATGGAGGGAAAAATAAGAAGAAGGAGAAATAAGAAATGCGTTTTTTTTTTTCAGAAAAAAAAAAATGAATAACATCCGTGAAATATAGTGTTATCTGTTTTTGTATTTCTTCCATATGTCGTACAATTGTTGCAGGAAGTGTGTGGCGCATCAAGGTGCCTAGTTTTTCTGTAGCAACCTTGTAATGTCTTTATAAATTGTTGCAGCGGAATCACACACGGTGATGTGATGCTTGTAGGCTGTACAGTTGATTGCTTGTAGGCTGTACAGTTGAGTGCTTGTAGGCTGTACAGTTGAGTGCTTGTAGGCTGTACAGTTGAGTGCTTGTAGGCTGTACAGTTGAGTGCTTGTAGGCTGTACAGTTGAGTGCTTGTAGGCTGTACAGTTGAGTTCTTGTAGGCTGTACAGTTGAGTGCTTGTAGGCTGTACAGTTGAGTGCTTGTAGGCTGTACAGTTGAGTGCTTGTAGGCTGTACAGTTGAGTGCTTGTAGGCTGTACAGTTGAGTGCTTGTAGGCTGTACAGTTGAGTGCTTGTGGGCTGTACAGTTGATTGCTTGTAGGCTGTACAGTTGAGTGCTTGTAGGCTGTACAGTTGAGTGCTTGTAGGCTGTACAGTTGAGTGCTTGTAGGCTGTACAGTTGAGTTCTTGTAGGCTGTACAGTTGAGTGCTTGTAGGCTGTACAGTTGAGTGCTTGTAGGCTGTACAGTTGAGTGCTTGTAGGCTGTACAGTTGAGTGCTTGTAGGCTGTACAGTTGAGTGCTTGTAGGCTGTACAGTTGAGTGCTTGTAGGCTGTACAGTTGAGTGCTTGTAGGCTGTACAGTTGAGTGCTTGTAGGCTGTACAGTTGAGTTCTTGTAGGCTGTACAGTTGAGTGCTTGTAGGCTGTACAGTTGAGTGCTTGTAGGCTGTACAGTTGAGTGCTTGTAGGCTGTACAGTTGAGTGCTTGTAGGCTGTACAGTTGAGTGCTTGTAGGCTGTACAGTTGATTGCTTGTAGGCTGTACAGTTGAGTGCTTGTAGGCTGTACAGTTGAGTGCTTGTAGGCTGTACAGTTGAGTGCTTGTGGGCTGTACAGTTGATTGCTTGTAGGCTGTACAGTTGAGTGCTTGTAGGCTGTACAGTTGAGTGCTTGTAGGCTGTACAGTTGAGTGCTTGTAGGCTGTACAGTTGAGTGCTTGTAGGCTGTACAGTTGAGTGCTTGTAGGCTGTACAGTTGAGTGCTTGTAGGCTGTACAGTTGAGTGCTTGTAGGCTGTACAGTTGAGTGCTTGTAGGCTGTACAGTTGAGTGCTTGTAGGCCGTACAGTTGAGTGCTTGTAGGCTGTACAGTTGAGTGCTTGTAGGCTGTACAGTTGAGTGCTTGTAGGCTGTACAGTTGAGTGCTTGTAGGCTGTACAGTTGAGTGCTTGTAGGCTGTACAGTTGAGTGCTTGTAGGCTGTACAGTTGAGTGCTTGTAGGCTGTACAGTTGAGTGCTTGTAGGCTGTACAGTTGAGTGCTTGTAGGCTGTACAGTTGAGTGCTTGTAGGCTGTACAGTTGAGTGCTTGTAGGCTGTACAGTTGAGTGCTTGTAGGCTGTACAGTTGAGTGCTTGTAGGCTGTACAGTTGAGTGCTTGTGGGCTGTACAGTTGATTGCTTGTGGGCTGTACAGTTGATTGCTTGTAGGCTGTACAGTTGATTGCTTGTAGGCTGTACAGTTGAGTTCTTGTAGGCTGTACAGTTGAGTTCTTGTAGGCTGTACAGTTGAGTTCTTGTAGGCTGTACAGTTGAGTTCTATGCTTGAGATCTTTGTTTAACATGGTGCTTGTAGGCTGTACAGTTGAGTTCTTTGCTTGAGATCTTTGTTTAACATGGTGCTTGTAGGCTGTACAGTTGAGTTCTTTGCTTGAGATCTTTGTTTAACACAGTAATTGTAGGCTGTACAGTTGAGTTCTTTGCTTGAGATCTTTGTTTAACACCGGAGTATGTATACCTTTAGTAGACACAAGTAGTCTTTTTACCTAGTCGGTTTAAAAATAAAGGATTTTTTTTTTTTACAACTGACAAAGCTTGAGGAGTATGTAGTTGGTGTGTCTTGGAACTTTGATTGTTAGAAAGACTTGTCTTTGGAATATCCTAACATTCCCATTCCATAGTTCAGTCCTTATTATCTAGAGGAAGTCCTATCATGCCCCTCTATGTCCTTTTATCAGGTGCTATAATCGTTAAATAAAACTCTCCCTAGTTCAGTCCTTATTATCGAGACAAAGCCCTATCATGTCCAGAGCAAATATTTGCAAAGCTTATCGCATATCTAGAAATATTATTGTCTGCCGGGAGGGCCGTTGTACGCTTCGTCCTTCCCCACCCCTGTAGGTGTGATCAGGAACCTCCCACAGCCCATGACATTTTGCCTGAATTTTCCTCACCTCTTGAACAAACGATTCGTGCTGTCCCAAGGGACGGAACTCTGGGGCTTCCATCGATTGTTTCCCTTCAGTCTCCGACCTTGTTTTTTCTCTCGGATTTACGTATTACATGACGTTTATCCCAACCTTTATACCGGTGGGTACGTTAACCTAGAGGAGATCTTACAGAACTATATTACAGTAGGTACATTGAGGGGAAATCTTACAGAACTTTATAACAGTAGGTACATTGAGGGGAGATCTTAAAGAACTTTATAACAGTAGGTACATTGAGGGGAAATGTTGTACAACTTTATATTGGTGAATACATTCACCAAAGTGAAATTTACATAACTTGTAGCAGGAAATGACATGCGAAAAACCGAATCCTTCAAGACCTGGAGAAAACACCCCGCTGCTGTAGAAAGAGCTGTTTATTTTTTAGTTAATTAGCTGCGAATTGGTCTTCAGAGCTGAACAATGGTAATGTTTGAATGTAACGGTAATATTCACCAAAGGCGACCGAACCAGGTTCATAATGTGACGGCAATTATTAAAGAGAAGAATTTTATTTGCTGTAAAACTAAATTTATTCTTTTGGCCAAGTTTTTTCTTGTTTTACAAAGATGGCGAGTGTCTGGTGCAGCCAAATCTCATTATTAAGCTTTGGTCGTATACTGTGTGTGCAATACGTGGCGAATGTCTGCGGATTTGATGTAAATCCGTTCCTGTCGGAGCCGATTAGCGCGCGGACAGTGACGATCAGAGCCTGTTTTCATTGATTACGTTTGATTGTGTCCCGGTGTCGTCGATGTTGGCACTACAGGTGGCGCTGGTTTACCGGCTTCACCTGGAGGCGGGTTCCACCTGGACGCTGTGGAGCAGTCGTCTTTAAGGGTGACCGCTGACGGTGCCGAACTTACCTGCGCCCCCCCCCCGACACTGGCCTTCTGTCGAGAGCCAACTCGCCGTCTAGACTAAACAGGTTCGAGATCGGCTCTGTGATCAGGCAGCTATTTAAAGGTCCAAAGTTCGGATCACCTTTCTACCCGCCCCTCGCATCTCCCCGCCTCAGCTAATGAGCTCCAGTTCCTCCAGGCGGCCAGTTGTACCTGCGCTCATTTGCTCAGCTGTCTCGTGTTTCACACCGCGCACCATTTTACGTGCGTGTATACATTAGCCATATTACATGGGTGTTCATTTTACATGCGTGTATACATTAACCATATTACATGGGTGTTCATTTTACATGCGTGTATAACATTAACCGTATTACATGAGTGCTCTCAGCAGCACCATATTACTCCAGAGACGGTCTCTATGAAACCAAAATTTGTGTAATTAGTGGTGGTGTTTAGTATTTATAGTTTGAACACATTGTTTAAGATATTCCTCATTAGAAATCTGTGTGTGTGTGTATTAGTAACCTCCCTCCAGTAACTATTGACTATCTCATCCCCCGGTGTGTGTTGCCTATAACCCCCCCCCCCCCCCCCGCCCGTGGCTACCCCACCCCCCAGTTCTGGAGCCGGGTCAGTAGGTGCTGCCTGTCTTTGTTCACCCCTGGTCCTCTGTGTGGTCCCGTAGCCCAGTCTACATGCCGTAACCATTGTCATCATCTTCAAAGGCAGCCGTGGGATTTCAAAATCGTTCTGTGGAATGTCTTATCTTTTTCTGCTCTTCTTCTCTTGTACGTGTGGGCACGTGCTACCTATACCGTGTGTCTGTGGAGACCACGGGTCACTGGTAATGCTGGTCTTCTACAATGGACAGGTCCCCGGTGTTGTGAACTGGTAACTTAATGCGTGTCCCTGGCTTATCGTTACGTCTGCAACACTTTCCCCCTGGACAAACGTACGTGCCCACAACACTGCGGGTCGGCGCTGATTGTCTCGTTATTCTGGTGGGTCTGTGGCACGGGGCAATCGGTGTCCTAACATTTTCTTTGGGGGCCAGGCTCGGTCTCTGCTTAAACTGTGATGTCTAGGATCATTGGCCGGACCACACGTGAAGTGCAGGAGCTATGACGTCTACCTCGATCAGAAGCTTTGATGACGTTGACCTTTGACTTGTACATTGTGTTTTCTTACGGCGATGGTATATCTGGCATAGGCGACCATGTGATGGCTTGTATCTGTTGGCTGGCGACTGGCGGCCCGCTGCTTGACTGTAACGTGTGACTGTGGGCCCACATTCCTGGCATGTTGGACCACCCGTTGTCTGCGGCGATATCAATGCTCACAGGATTATCGTTACAGGTGGCAGATGATGGCCGCTCTGTTAGATCTTGTGCCCAACACAGCTCGATGTTCACATTTCTGAAGGTTGCATTACGTCATCTGTCTACTTCATTAAATGATTTGGAGGATGCATGTAGATGGATCCAGGACTAGACTTTTTTTTAGCGATATGTAAATCTAGGTAAGCAAGTAAACCTTGGGTTTTTGTAGCCTTAATACATTGTTCGATATGGATCAGAAGTTTCGAAAAATTTAGAAATGTTACCCCCTCTCACAACACTAAACCTCTTAAAACAAACAAGCACGTAGACAGACAAAGCACAAGCAAACGACAAACAACATAGTTGTCTATTACTGGAGCGACGAATGCTATGTTCATGTTCCACTTTACATTCGACCTCTGGCTAGTTGTTGACAGATGGGCAGGTTTCGAATAATGAATCAGTTTTAGGGGGGGGGGATGGTTGGCTGTTGTAGCGGGAATTATTAGGCTGGGTTATGTTGTGGCAGAGGCGTAGCGACCCCTCCCGGCGCCCGGGGCGAACATTCAGTTTGGCGCCCCGCCATATATATATATATATATATATATATATATATATATATATATATATATATATATATATATATATATATATATATATATATATATATATATATATATATATATGTGTGTGTGTGTGTGTGTGTGTGTATGTGTGTGCGACAGTCTTGAAAAAAATTAATAATTACGCTGTATGATTGTCGTTCCATAAAACTTAACTCAACGCCAATTAAATTCCCCTTAAGATGCATTATCCTTTAAAGATAAAGATTAGTAATGTCAGAAAAAAAATATTGTAACGGTGCTAATTCGTTTAGGACAGTCTTTTTATGTTTTATCTTTGGAACAGTCTCTTTTATGATAAAGTATATATTTGGATTATAGGTTTGTTAGATTAAGGTCATACAATTGACATACAATAGCAAATTATTGTTCACATTGGAATACGATATGGGTATTTCGTTGACTGGTTGATTGTATAATGAAACAAGCTAGAGGAAAAAAACATTTCTTTTCTAAGTGTTACAAGAGTTATCTAGTAACCGATCCAGTACAAATCCTGCGATTTTTGTGGGTGAAAAAGCGCCCCCCCCCCCCTCCCCACCATCTTGGACAAAAATGGTAGAGCTTATTTTAAACGTCACTAACTCTTGTTTTTATGTTACACAATCGTAAATACGCTTTAGTTCCATGGGTTCTTTTCTGAGTGATACGGGTTATTTATTTTTTATTTTTTCCGATTTTAGTCTTCGAAAAAGCGCCCCCCCCCCTTCCATCTAGGAAAGCTGGAAAGCAGTTTTTCCGGTCACTGTTTCTTAAGGATATACCTTTTACAGTTACTCAATCAAGGTAGAAAACAGTTAAATCAGTATGCAAAGGCTCTCGGCCGTTAAAATTCTTTACTTTGACTGTTTATAATTCAAAACTGCAGCTTAAAATGAGCTTGTAATTTTTTTCTACCCCTTTTGGCGCCCCCTTAGGGTCGGCGCCCGGGGCGGCCGCCCTCCCCGCCCTCCCCTAGCTACGCCTCTGTGTTGTGGTAGTGTGTATGTGTGTGGATGGGGGGGGGGGGGGGGCGCTTATACATTTCCTGTAATCTGACAGAAACATTTCCAAAGTTATTTTTCGCAAGGCCATGCAAACCATCAACAACCAGCATCTACACGTAAATCTATTGTTTATCTAGCCCTCACCGACCGCAGTTTTCCACAAGCTACAAGTGAATCTGTTTTGCTAGTCATGACTTGTGACAGTTCTCTCCCCATGTCAACAGCCCGTCATCACGTTGGTGTTGATGCCCCTGAAGCCTCATCGACAGCACCACTGTGGTATTGATACTACCGCGGGCATTATTTTCCTTAATAGACAGAACCCATGTTTTTTCCCCAAGTGGGAATTTGTTTTACTTGTCACGGCGATGGGGCAGGGGCAGTGTTGTGTCTCCACACTAACACACACACACATACATACACACATACATACACACACAGGGTCACCACACACAGAACAGTTGGACAGAAAAAAATCTATAACACTAATAGGGCTAGCATGTTCTAGTCTATGTGGGTGAAATAGAACAATAATGTTCCATCATCATCATCGTCGCCCCTTAACCTTTATTGTGCTAGTTGGGGTACCACATTTGACTTCACAATTCTTCGCCATCCGTCTCTGTCCTCTGCCACAATAGATGTACGTGTAGATGCTAGGTGGTGATAGTTTGCATGGCTTTGCGAAAAATTACTTTGGAAATGTTTCTGTGAGATTACAGGAAATTTATACGGTGCCCCCCCCCCCCCCCCCCCATATGCAAACGCGCGTGCCGTCATTGACATACCGTAAAAAAAATACAACGACCTGAACACACTAGAATAAACTAGACTTGACCAGACGAGATGAAATTTGACTAATTAATTTCAATATATTTTTTATTGATTTAACCCTAAATTGTGTTTTATTATTCAATTGTCTATAGCATTTTTATTGCAATAAGCAAAAACATACTCCTGGTTAAGCCTTATTCTTTAGAATTTAGTTGCCTCTTCCCCACATTACTAGCGCCGGCCGAAATGATTATGCTAAAACGAAAGATTACCCAGCTAGCCTTTAATGATGTAACATATTCGTAAAATATAAAGGCTAGTTATAAACCTAAGTACTGAATGTATAATTAGCTGATGCATGAAACTATTTTTTTTCCAACTGACCGTCATCACTAAGTGATAACTGTTATATTTCCCTGGTATCTCACCGTGACTAATGTCTTGGATATTTGTTACGCACGGCGCCGTCTCAGCGGTTCCAGCATTCTTTGAAGTCTCCCAGTGATAAATGGACGGAGACACAGAAACGTACCCCAGACATTGGAAATATTTTGGTCTAAGTTTACAGACTAGGTATTCTAGTTTCTTCTTTACTTCCCATCTAGTTTCTTCTTATCCCTCTGACATTTGAAAAATGTTGTGTAAATAGGTTGGCTATTTTCACGACTTCCTTTAAGGTGCAACAAATTATTTCTCCACTGCCCTTGTCTCTCTAGCTGTGTATCGGTGTCTTCCCCCCCCCCCCCCCCCCTCCCCGCTAGAACAGACACCTTGGACGATATTTCAAATATTAAGTGGCAGCGGTCCCAGGGTTGACCAACGATACTTTGGGTCGAATTTGGTGATAAGTTAAAGTTGAATGTCTCATCACTCCATTTGTGAACTTAGCTTAGTAGCCTTGTTGATATCTAATAAAAACGATTTATGTGCTACAGTTTTCTTGTCTCAAAGCTGGACACTGTTCACAGTCTGAAAGTTTTGATGTTTGAAAATTAGACATCTCTAACAGTTTTGATATTTGAAAGTTAGACACAGCTAACAGTTCTGATGTTTGAAAGTTTGCCACCAAACAAAAACCCCAAAGTTAAAACCTAGTTGACTGTCCCGTGTAAATAGCTAAAAAGTAGCGTCACGAGAAAAAAAATCCCGGACAATGATAAAGAGACAATGGTAGAGAGAGAATGGAGCAGACTTTGATATTCATCTGCCATCAACACCAGGCATGTCAGGGCTGACACATTGTCCGATCGTGTCCGCTTTAACTAGCTGATTGGCCAAAGTCATTCCGATAGTGTCCCGAGGTATTCACCAGCCACCTGTCCCCCCACCCTGTCTTTGTTGATACATGAAAAATTCATCAATTATTCCAACTCTGTTCCACACTCTGACCCCTGCTCCGGTCCTTCCTGTTCTCTTTGTGCTCACGAATTTGCGCCCACACTCACTTGTTTTTCTTTCTTTCTTTTACGGTTTCATCTTGAAATTCCTACCCCTTTCAACTGGACCTTTTTCCGGTGGTTCTTCTAAAGTCCCAATCGAGGCTAGCACGCGCAGGCTCGCGCCGATACAATGGTCGTGGGTTTCGGCTAAACAGGGGGGAAGGTAAAAAAAAAAAAACACCGACAAAAGACTTGTCGGGCTAACAGCTCCATGTTACAAAGCAGCGGACAGGCGAGTACCCCATCACATGTCGCAAACAAAAAAAGACAAGATCACTCTTAAAGTGGACGTAGAGGAGGGTCAGTGTGGGGGAATGGCTGGAACGGCCAGGCGATGCTCCAGCTGCCCGCCTAGGAATATTATTCATACAATCTATTTAGGTGCGTACGTTAGGCGAGAGGGGTAAAAATGATTGGGTGCCCGGGGGTTGGGTGATGGGGTGCCCGGGGGCTGGATGGGGCTAATGGAATACGACATCCAGCAGGGACAGATGGTAATAACTGGACTCTTCACAATGCGAGCCATCCTTTCAGGGAGAGAAGATTAATAAAACTGCGAGTGACCTCCCCTTGTCAGGGTGTAATTTCCACCTTTTGTGGTGGCCTCACCTTAGGTTACCCTGCCGTCCACACGGGCTGGTCTGTTTGGACGGCCTGCACGTGCCCGATACAATGAGACTCCCGCCCCGGCCTCCACCCAGCGTCCAGCACGCGCCTAGGTGTAGCGCCAGGTCAACAAGAAGGTGCCCCCCTTCCCCGCACCCCTCCCCCCATTTGGTGGAGGTGGTCGTATTACGAGCACCTACGGAATGTCCACTCGATCAATAACATTTCGGCGCTGACAGATGGTTGCCTCCAAATAGAGGCGCTGTTCGGGATCTAGCAGCCTTGATATTTGCTTGGAACTATCAACTAGCCTATCAAGTAGCTTATCAATTGGTATATCACCTGATACCATCTAACCTAGCTACTTAATTATCGATTGCCATCATCTAGCTTATTAACTAATTTATCAACTAACATCGTCTAGTTTATCAACTAATGTATTAACTGATTCATCAACTGATTATCAACTCATGTATCAACGAAAGTATCAATTCATCTATCATCTTTGTATCGACTAAAGTATCAGTACATTTCTGATGTCTAATGAAATTTCCGGGGAGCGGACACTGGTTAATATATATTTTCATTTAAATTATGTTTCTATTTCAACGTCACCCCACACCCTCCTAATTATCAACTGTCTACAACACTGGTCTTCTAATATATCAACAGTCAATTAACCCGTGTATCAACTCTCTACAACACCGGTCTTCTAATATATCAACAGTCAATTAACCCGTGTATCAACTCTCTCTATAACACCCCATCTCCTCTAATTAACAGCTTGAGCATGTTAACCCCCAACCTCTAAGTAGTATCCTATGTTTATAAATCTAACCAGATCGTCTTTGATTCGCTGTACATCTTACCCCCCCCCCCCCCTCTCCCCCTACTCCATTATTTCACGTGAAGCCACCCAGTCGGGTGTTTGACCGGGTCGCATTGTGCCGTGTGTGTGTGTGTGTGTGTGTGTGTGTACCGTGTGTGTGTGGGGGGGGGGGGGGGTGAAAGCGACAGTGCCGCGGGGGTCTAGGTGGGACATTAGCACGTTTTCTGGTCTCGTGTTACACGCAGGTCTCAGTTGAATGATCGCAGGTTAGCCCCCCCCCCTTCTCTACTCACCCTCTCAGCTCTGTCCAGTAGCCCACTCTATGACAAAGACCTGACCACCGACGGCTAGTCATTGGTTAGCATTAACGTGTCCGTTTCATTTTACTGACATTTTCCTTTTGTTAAACCAAAAGATGTGTCACTTATCTTTAACTCTTGTGTCCTTGTTTTCCATCGCTAACCAGCGTGACGTTAGAAAACTACGGTTTGTAACAGTGAACACTCAGTACAGTCAAGTATTCAATCTTTTCTATCCTTTGGTTTAAGGAAAACTCATCAGTAACGTGGGCATGTGGATGTATTTTATATTCGCCATAAAAATCAGTCAATCCATTTAACGGTTTTATATTTTTTTAAAAATTAGTGTAGGTAAAGCATTCATACCCCCCCCCCAAATAAAAAAAAAGCCCAACAAAAAAGCCCAATGTATCCGTGTATTTAAAAACCTGCTGTTTTCCGACTGCTGATCGCAGCTGGGTCACCTGTTGTGACGGTAGCTTCCCCTGAACATGACGACACACGCCAGCGCGTGAACCAACCTGTTTACCGTCAGATAAAGCCGAGACCCAGTTTTTTTTTTTTTTTAACATGCCGTTTTTATGGCAGGTTATTTTTTCTTGTAACATCGTAACGTGGGCGACGTAAAAAAAATACTTCACACTCCGTGGCGACACTTTGATTAGTTTAGTTACTGCACTCGGCTTCCGTGTCTGGGGAAGCGAGGATTACATCTTATAGGGAACATTAACCCAATCGAGACCAAGGCGAGGATCCAGACATGCCGGGGGGAGATCGGCTCTAAATATAGGTCATTGTTAACGGGACTTCTGAATAGACTTGTTCTAGAGCATTGTTTGGGGGGAAGGGAGGAAGGGGAATTTTGTTTCTCTGTTTACGTGTCAAGGTCATCAGTTGATGGATACGTAATGAAAATGTTGTGTTTACATGTGGTGACATGTACACATACAGTTTATCAGATCATATGTACATGTCAGTTTGTGTACACGCAAAATGACCTTATGCACACGTGGCGACATGGACACGTTAGGTCAGTATGTACATGTGGCGACATGGACACATTAGGACAGTGTACATGTGGCGACATGGACACGTTAGGTCAGTATGTACATGTGGCGACATGGACACGTTAGGTCAGTGTGTACATGTGGCGACATGGACACGTTAGGTCAGTGTGTACATGTGGCGACATGGACACATTAGGACAGTGTGTACATTGTGCGACATGGATACATTAGGACAGTGTGTACATGTGGCGACATGGACACATTAGGATAGTGTGTACATGTGGCGACATGGACACATTAGGGCCGTGTGTACAAACGATGACCTGTGTAAGATGCAGCAATGATGAAAGTGTTAACGCCGCTAGAGACGACAGTCTTATTGTACAGGCTGTACCGCTCGGCAACTTTTCCTCGTGTATTGTAAGGATGGCCTACCAACAAACCTTATGGCTACTGGCGTCTTGTAAAGATGGCTATACAATGGATGCCGCTTCAAGCGTCATGTCTGACTGCTTATGTGGGGAGACTTTCCCTTGTGACTGTAGCCTACACATTCCATCAGCATTACATGTGAATGGTTTGATAGGCTGGAGACTTGCCACACTCAAGGCTTAGTCTGTAAACCACTCTACGTCATTAGATTTTAACGTGTTGGATTTTATTCCTGTGCTAAAAGTTGTATGACTTCAACATAATTATAAACCGTTTTAAATTTCAGGGGAGAATAATCGAGTTGATTTAAATGAACTATTTGTAGTGTGGGATAAAGTTACTAAATTGGACACTGGTTGTGTGGGTTTTTATTAAAATAGACCCTAGGGATGTAGAGTTGACACAAGAACTGCCTACAGACGCGTTATCGTGGATCCCACACACTTTCTATTTATAATGATGATACAAAACACGGATATACCCCCCCCCCCTCCCCCACACCTATCCTGTTGTAAAATCTTTGTTTGCTGAACGCCCGCCCACAAGTTCTAAGTTTACTTGTATAAAATGAAAAAAATAAAATTCCATAGTGCCGTTTTCCCGTCAAATGTACACAGTAAAACTCTGCCGTCATCAAGACAGCTCTAGTAGCAACTGGCCAACATCAACAGTGGAAGGTGTGTGAAACATGGGCTCTATTCAATGTACTTTGTCCGCTGCTATGGTAAATAGGCTACACAGAAACTACTACCAGCTTTATAGACTACATTCATACTGTTTTAGCAAATATTGCCAGTACATTCACGCGGTTATGTAAAATGACATTGATGTAGTAAGTTTTATACCGCCAGAATAGCTTTGTTTTTTTAGAAAACGTACACACTCTTGTATGAAATACTGCTGCAATAGCTACGTCTTGTCTAATGGAGCGAAGTAAATCTATACCAGATAAGTTTAAAATTTGAAATGTACATGTAACATCAAGTGGGATATGTGATGTCATTTGTTGACTGTTTGTTCTTGTTTAAAAATAGGTCAGCCTTTCTACTTCTGCTATTCAATTGCTCACTGCTATTTATAGATGGCGTCGTGGTATAATTTATAGCAATCAGCAAACGAATACGTAAGCCCCGACACATCGTTTCGTTTTACTAGCCCCCCCCCCCCTTCTTTACAAGATGTCGCACAGTACTAGACATCCCATCCGTCACATCCACGACACCCGCCCTCCACCACGACACCCGCCCTCCACCACGACACACACACATTCACTGATGTAACATTAATTTAAAGGGGACTGGATCATATCTTTATAATGTGGGTAGTGGTGTAGTTTGTAGTTTGTGTGGTTGTTTTAACGTGTTGTTAGTGTGTATTGTGTGACTGCTTTTACGTGTGGTTAGTGTGTGCATTGTGTTGCTGTTTTTACGTGTGGTCAGTGTGTGTGTGTTGTGTGGCTGTTTTTACACCCCAAGTGGTCAGTAACGCCCCAGCCACCATTAAAGCCCCAATCACCACACGAGTTTTAAAAAAAAAAATATCTGTGGGCAATGAGCAAAAGTGTGTGCCAAGGGACACAACTCTGTAAATGTTAAAAATCTCAACTCAGGTACTGAAGTTATTCCCCTTTTGCCGTGTATTAATTACTAAAGAATCATAAGTAATTAATACATGGCAAAAGTAATTATGAGTGAAAAGTTAAATTATTAGAGCATATTTTTATGTGTAAAGACGTAGCCAAGTTTTATGCAATTTTGTAAACCTAATAGCAGTTTTTCTTTTAAGCTAATAAAAATTATTTATTTCCATTTTCAGAGCCCCATTCTGGTTTCCGTATAGCTTTTAATATGTTTGACACAGATGGCAACCAAATAGTGGACAAACAGGAGTTTTTAGTGGTATGTATCACTGTATAACAGGCACCGTGTCTGGTTTGTATTGGTGTATGGGTGTCCACACTGCAGATTTGTATTTGTCTCATTATTTGTATTTGTTCAATATTTGTTAGCTATGTCATGGTTTATTACACTGTTATATCTTTTCAGTTGTATTTTAAAAAAAATTTTTTTTCTTCATCCAAATTTTGGGTTTGCAATTTGAGGTTCATTGGAGCTGAAGGTGATGACCAACTTTCCCACAGGAGTTACCTGCCCTTTAACTTACTGCATATTTTTGTGTGCCGCCCCCCCCCCCCCCCCCCCCCCCCCCCCCCTGGCTGCAGACAACAGACAAAACCCACATTTCTGTGCCTGTTTGTCCCCTGCCTAATATTAATAAAACTGTTGCTCAGTGGTTCCCAGTCTTGGAGTGGTGAGCTGGGTTGGTAGGGTGCTACACATGTGTTGTAGGTCTAGCTCACACTTAGACCAGGAGCCATCTCTAACATTTGGGAACCACTGGCTAATATGTGACTGTTCTCTGTTTACTAAATCTGCAATTTCCTGTTCCAACCCACCCAGGGACAAACTGCTCTCAGGGTAGTTTCCTCTGCTAGCCAGAGTTTTATTGTTTTAAGGTTTTGATGTTGATCTGTGCTATTAGACATGTGTAATTTAGATGTTTCAACATGTTAGAAGGGCCACAATCATACATGTCTCTGTGTCAGAGTTCTCCTGATTAAGATTATGAATAAGATTAATACTGGTTATAATGATAAGGGAATGGGTTATAAAAATGATGGATTAAGATTGCAATGATGATGATTTTTTGGAGAATATTGATAAAGGTTACTGTTAAAAAATAACGAGTTAGGCCTCTAATGATGATTTCTTTCTTTTGTTAGGTCATGTTGGTAGGTAGTATTTCATTCTTTACATTTTATGCTCACACCAAAACATAAATTTAAAAAAACTTAGATAAAAAATATTGTTGAAGAAATTTATGAATGATTTAGAATTAATGCAATGATGCGTTACAGCAAAATGTAAATAGACTTACTTTAATAAGAAAAAATTAAAATGCCTTAAAAATGTACAAGTTGACCAAATACGTTGCTAAAAAAGCTTACAAGTGCTGGTCATTGTGATGACCCTAATTAGCACTGCTTTTTACAAGAAAACATTTAACAAATCAGTTGAATTTTTAAATGTTATAACAAAATTTGTTCCATAGAATCCAAACATAATGAATATGTATATTTTTCTGTATATCCAGTGTGTTTGCCTGATTAAATTATCTCGCTATACAGAGTGATACACTTGTATTGAACTGCAATAGAGTGGACTAGAGTCTAATTGCTTTGAGCTAACAAAGCTTTATACAGAAGATAATGAAATATCTAAACAATTGTAACACCAATGTACACAGAGCATTGTTTGAGCTTACCTTAACTTAAAGCAACTATTTCAAGCTGATTTCACTGGATAAAAAACTGGTTTCTACAACTGCTTTCAGTAATCAATATGAACATTTAAGCCTATACACACTAGCTTTAATGTGTCATACATTAGAGAAAGTGTTCATGTGTCAGATTTTATAGAAAGGGGTCGTCATGAGTGAAATATCTGAGAGAAAATGGGTCATGTTGCATATTTGGGAGAAAGAAGTCGTATGTCACGTTTGAGAGAAAGGGATCAGATGTTTTAGTTGGGAGAAAGGGGTCTTTTGTTCTCTTTGAGAGGATGGAGTCATATGTCATATGTCGTCATATTTGAGAGATGACTTTTGTGTCACAGGGAGTTACTGACAATGTGCTAATGTAATTAGCACTGACTTTATGACATACATGTTAGCTACTAGTGATTAGATATGCAAGGTTGTGATGCTTGTGAATGGGGCTGTGTGATAAGTTTATCTAAGAGATTGACTGATCTCATCTTGCCTATCCTGGAGTACTCGGTCATCATTCATGTCAAGGTTAGTTAGCATGGCTGCTGGATGTTGTTGCACTTGCTCACCTTCAGACAGGGGGCTTGAGTATTGTCTTCAACTGTCACACACACCTTCTACAGTCATACAATCTGTCACACACCTTCTACAGTCATACAATCTGTCAGACACCTTCTACAGTCATACAATCTGTCACACACCTTCTACAGTCATACAATCTTTCACACACCTAGTCATACAATCTGTCAGACACCTTCTACAGTCATACAATCTGTCTCACACCTTCTACAGTCATACAATCTGTCACACACCTTCTACAGTCATACAATCTGTCACACACCTTCTACAGTCATACAATCTGTCACACACCTTCTACAGTCATATAATCTGTCAGACACCTTCTACAGTCATACAATCTGTCACACACCTTCTACAGTCATACAATCTGTCACACACCTTCTACAGTCATACAATCTGTCACACACCTTCTACAGTCATACAATCTGTCACACACCTTCTACAGTCATACAATCTGTTACACACCTACAGTCATACAATCTGTCATACACCTTCTACAGTCATACAATCTGTCACACACCTTCTACAGTCATACAATCTGTCACACACCTTCTACAGTCATACAATCTGTCACACACCTTCTACAGTCATACAATCTGTCACACACCTTCTACAGTCATACAATCTGTCACACACCTTCTACAGTCATACAATCTGTCACACACCTTCTACAGTCATACAATCTGTCACACACCTTCTACAGTCATACAATCTGTCATACACCTACAGTCATACAATCTGTTACACACCTTCTACATTCATACAATCTGTCACACATCTTCTACAGTCATACAATCTGTCACACACCTTCTACAGTCATACAATCTGTCACACATCTTCTACAGTCATACAATCTGTCACACACCTTCTACAGTCATACAATCTGTCACACACCTTCTACAGTCATACAATCTGTCACACACCTTCTACAGTCATACAATCTGTCACACATCTTCTACTATCATACAATCTGTCACACACCTTCTACAGTCATACAATCTGTCACACACCTTCTACAGTCATACAATCTGTCACACACCTTCTACAGTCATACAATCTGTCACACACCTACAGTCATACAATCTGTCACACACCTTCTACAGTCATACAATCTGTCACACACCTTCTACAGTCATACAATCTGTCACACACCTTCTACAGTCATACAATCTGTCACACATCTTCTACAGTCATACAATCTGTCACACACCTTCTACAGTCATACAATCTGTCACACACCTTCTACAGTCATACAATCTGTCACACACCTACAGTCATACAATCTGTCACACACCTTCTACAGTCATACAATCTGTTGCCCACCTTCTACAGTCATACAATCTGTCATACACCCCCATCTGTCATACACCCCCATCTGTCATACACCCCCATCTATCATACACCCCCATCTGTCATACACCCCCATCTGTCATACACCCCCATCTGTCATACACCCCCATCTGTCATACACCCCCATCTGTCATACACCCCTATCTGTCATACACCCCCATCTGTCATACACCCCCATCTGTCATACACCCCATCTGTCATACACCCCCATCTGTCATACACCCCTATCTGTCATACACCCCCATCTGTCATACACCCCCATCTGTCATACACCCCCATCTGTCATACACCCCCATCTGTCATACACCCCCATCTGTCATACACCCCCATCTGTCATACACCACCATCTGTCATACACCCCCATCTGCCATACACCCCCATCTGTCATACACCCCCATCTGTCATACACCCCCATCTCTCATACACCCCCATCTGTCATACACCCCCATCTCTCATACACCCCCATCTGTCATACACCCCCATCTGTCATACACCCCATCTGTCATACACCCCCATCTGTCATACACCCCCATCTGTCATACACCCCCATCTGTCATACACCCCCATCTCTCATACACCCCCATCTGTCATACACCCCCATCTGTCACATACCCCCATCTGTCACATACCCCCATCTGTCATACACCCCATCTGTCATACACCCCCATCTGTCATACACCCCATCTGTCATACACCCCCATCTGTCATACACCCCCATCTGCCATACACCCCCATCTGTCATACAACCCCATCTGTCATACACCCCCATCTGTCATACACCCCCATCTCTCATACACCCCCATCTGTCATACACCCCCATCTGTCATACACCCCCATCTGTCATACACCCCCATCTGTCATACACCCCCATCTGTCACATACCCCCATCTGTCACATACCCCCATCTGTCATACACCCCCATCTGTCATACACTCCATCTGTCATACACCCCATCTGTCATACACCCCCATCTGTCATACACCCCCATCTGTCATACACCCCCATCTGTCATACACCCCCATCTGTCATACACCCCCATCTGTCACAAACCCCCATCTGTCATACACCCCATCTGTCATACACCCCCATCTGTCATACACCCCCATCTGTCATACACCCCCATCTGTCATACACCCCCATCTGTCATACACCCCCATCTGTCACATACCCCCATCTGTCATACACCCCCATCTGTCATACACCCCCATCTGTCATACACTCCATCTGTCATACACCCCATCTGTCATACACCCCCATCTGTCATACACCCCCATCTGTCATGCACCCCCATCTGTCATACACCCCCATCTGTCATACACCCCCATCTGTCACATACCCCCATCTGTCACATACCCCCATCTGTCACATACCCCCATCTGTCACATACCCCCATCTGTCATACACCCCATCTGTCATACACCCCCATCTGTCATACACCCCATCTGTCATACACCCCCATCTGTCATACACCCCCATCTGTCATACACCCCCATCTGTCATACACCCCCATCTGTCATACACCCCCATCTGTCATACACCCCCATCTGTCATACACCCCCATCTGTCATACACCCCCATTTGTCATACACCCCCATCTGTCATACACCCCCATTTGTCATACAACCCCATCTGTCATACACCCCCATCTGTCACATACCCCCATCTGACCATCTCAACATCTCAATAGCCTAGGCTTGCCAAACAGTTATGCTAGATATAATCTAAACATATTGCTATCAAACTTGATCATGTCAAACATCCTTACAATTTATTACCATGATTCATCATTATTCTAACAAGCAACCTGTCAATACAGCACATGATCATCTATTTTTAAACTTCTGTAAAAATCAGATTAATATTTCATTGGATTTCAAATTTTTTTCTTATATTTTTTCTTAGTCTTTTTAGATTTTTTTAATTGACATGTAAATATTTTTAAAAACTTTCACATTTTTCACTGAATTGTTCAATAGATTAGCTACCACTGCTGTGTTGCTTATCAATAGGATTAATCTCCTTTTATTGTATAATCTTTGCTTCTAATTATCTGTATCAGTGGATGTGAACCTGTATGTAGATTAGACAAGATTGATTACATACTACATTGACGTAAGCTTCATTAACTCAAGCACTTGTTATATCCAACTTAGGTTTTTGTTCTTTTTTTTCCTTTTATGATTTTTTTCCTTTCAGTTGGAGAGTTTCTTCATTCTTCCACCCAAAGAAAGGAAGTTTGTTCCTCGGGACCCTAAAAAGTTACAGAAATTGTTAAATGTACGACTAAGTTTTAACTGCAAGCCAGCACGCAGCATTGCACGCTCTTAAGTTTCCAACATCTTTTACTCTTGATTCATCAAGCCCAATTAGCTGCTCCATTCCATTCATTTCCTTTCCATGGTAGTCAAGTACAGAGAACCCTGCAAGTTTTAGCCATAGGTTTTTATGTTCATTATCCACTGTTTATTCAAGAATTTATTTTTTAAAAGTTCTAGAATACTAATAAACACTTGAAATATTTTAATTATTTTGCGCTAAACTATTTGAAGTAGTTGCGACATTGTTATTTTAAATAACTGTTAAATATAATTATTGTTTAATTACATTTTAATTAACTATTTAGATAATTTTACAGTTTGTTTAATAACAAAATAAAAATGTAGACATTTTAAAAAATTCTAATATTCAAAAAATTTCTCTTAACTACAATTTAAGTATTTACAAAAACTGAAACCAATTAATGAACTTTGTTGTTGTAGAAATTTTATTTAAATTAAAGTAAATAGAATAAAGAATTTAATTTAACCTTTTTTTTAAATGAACTCACTTTAAAAATATTAAAGCTGTAATTGTAAATGACATCAGTTAACAAGTTAAAAGCTAGTAATATCAAATTTATTCAATTTAAATACAACAGATATGGCGCTAATGTTTAAGGTATCATTTAGTTTATTAAAATATAATTCACAGTTCAGCTCAGAATTCAGTTAGATTTAATAGACTTTGTTACCACTTCTAATTTACTTGTAAAACAGTTTATTTTAAAAATAATTGAAATTACACAAAAAATAATAATTATAAAGTTTAAAAAGTATCACAAGTGGACTGAATAGAAATGGTAATACATTGATTCCATCTAGGTGTATTCATTTATCCGCCTATCCTCGCTACACTTGTCATGATTCATCCTTCTTTATTAATGCTTTTGCTTTCAGCTTCTAGAAAAAGTAATACATTATTTGCTCTTTCAGTTTATACCAGCCATTAAAGCAACTAAGAAATTCCTTAAGCTCTTTTAATACAACTTAGACTGGAACTAACATGTTGTACATTGTATATTTTATATCTAATGATCAGTTATAGTTGTACGCTCAATATTAAAACCTCATATATGATTGTATGCTCAGTATTAAAACCTCATATAATATTGTATGCTAATCCTAAAACTTGATTTATTTGTACGCAGAATATTAGGCTATCAAACTTCATCTACAGCATTGTTTTTAATCCTAACACAATGAAGATTTTTGTACAGCAACAACTTAAGTGTCATAACCTGTGTCATTAACATGCAAAACAAGCCATTTTAACTTAGTCAACTACACACAAAATGTGTCAATACTTTAGTCATAGCTTTACAGATGGGAGATAACTCCAGTTGTCTTTCTTGACTTGTAGGAGGTAACTCTAGCTCCCACTGGTGAAACTGCTGGTAGTTGTGTGCTGTGTAGAGAGTAGTGTAGGCTGGTTGGGTGCTTGTGTTGTGTCACGTGTTCACTGCGTTCTTTATCATTGTAGTTTCAAACAGAATTTTGGGTTTTGGATACTTGTGACTTAGGTAGGTGGTTCAAACTGCATGCTAAAAACTTGCCAACCCCTGTTGCATGCCTAACCGCAACTTAAATCTGTTCTAGCTTCTGCCTTCAACTTAAAACCACTGGATGGCTGTCTAGCTTCTGCCCTCCAGCTAGTACCACTGATAGAAATGCTGGATGGCTGTCTAGCTTCTGCCCTCCAGCTAGTACCACTGATAGAAATGCTGGATGGCTGTCTAGCTTCTGCCCTCCAGCTAGTACCAATGATAGAAATGCTGGATGGCTGTCTAGCTTCTGCCCTCCAGCTAGTACCACTGATAGAAATGCTGGATGGCTGTCTAGCTTCTGCCCTCCAGCTAGTACCACTGATAGAAATGCTGGATGGCTGTCTAGCTTCTGCCCTCCAGCTAGTACCACTGATAGAAATGCTGGATGGCTGTCTAGCTTCTGCCCTCCAGCTAGTACCACTGATAGAAATGCTGGATGGCTGTCTAGCTTCTGCCCTCCAGCTAGTACCACTGATAGAAATGCTGGATGGCTGTCTAGCTTCTAGAAAGACTGTGATTTACTAGCAACTAGTTGCATGACCAGTTGTTCTGCTTGTTTTCACACATCACATATTTCACTTGATATTTGAAAATTAATGAGTGATAAAATTAAAACTATTTCAAAGCCATACCCTGCCACCCAAAGTGCAGGTTAAGATGTTCAACTGCCCACCTGCTGTGGTCAGTTGTCTTCTTTAGGCTACATGTATCTTCTTATCACTTGACTTTGTATCTCATTATGTTCAACTAATTGCTAAAAGGTTGGAAGAATTCTTTTAAAATTTAGATTAATTAAATTTTTAAACATGTTTGAATGATTGTTTTAAAATGTAGATTAATTAGTATACAAAAATTAGCAACATTTTAATAATACATATTCTACCATGATAAAAAGTAGTTTAATACAGCTGATTAAACAGCAGTAATTTAATACATGTATTACAAAGTTATTAAACATATGTATCTTATAAAACTACTAAGGCCATTTCATTGTTTAAATGTTTTTAGTTTGCTAATGGACAGTGAAGTGTTTCTCTTAGATAAATATCATTACAGTTATGTGCTGTCTTACAGTAAACACTATATGTAAACATTCAAGATGAAAATGTGTATTTGTATAATTAAGATGCTCATTAACTTTTTATTTCACCTTAATCTCTCAATGTCTAATTAAAAATGGCTTATTAAAATGGATTCCTCTGTGCCAATAATCTAGTTGCTTCCCCTTACCAAGTCTAAAATGTTGGCCTCAATAACCTTGTTGCTTTCCCTTTAGCAACTCAGTGTTGTTGGCCTCTAACCCTCCTTGGGAAGTTGATTCATATATTTGTGTATCAATGTTTGCTGAACAATCTATGACACCCCCCCCCCCCCCTCCCCACCCTTATGTTCATCCTGGCCACTAAATAACCTTGTGTTTACTACAGCTTGAGAAGGTCTTCAGCTCCGGCTCTTCTAAAGGGGAAGACAAAGATGAGGAAGAGGGGCAAGACAAGCATACCAGTAATATGCAGGTAAAATATTCTTTTCCTGCCTGAAATATGCAGGTATTAGACTGTATTATATTAGGAAAGTATTCTCAGTTTGAAATATGCAGGTAAAATATGCTTTTCCTGTCTGTACTAATATTTAATAATAAATGATTGACTTAATTGAATAAATTGTGTTGTCATAAAAACAATATTTGTTTGAGAGATCTGAGTGCAGATTTTTAAAGTTTGCTTTGTTGTCATGTGGATACATGTCTATGAGCAAAAACATGACTAGATCCAACCAGATTTTTTATTTGGCTACAAAACTGACCAAACATGACCAATCATTGTCTCTGACACCAGGAAGAAAATTATTGACTTTAGTTGTGAGTGACCAAACTTGACCCTTCTATTTTATATCTGACCCCAAGAAGAAAATTATTGACTTTAGTTGTGAGTGACCAAACTTGACCCTTCTATTTTATATCTGACCCCAAGAAGAAAATTATTGACTTTAGTTGTGAGTGACCGAACTTGACCCATCTATTTTATTTCTGACCCCAGGAAGAAAATTATTGACTTTAGTTGTGAGTGACCGAACTTGACCCATCTATTTTATTTCTGACCCCAGGAAGAAAATTATTGACTTTAGTTGTGAGTGACCAAACTTGACCCTTCTATTTTATATCTGACCCCAAGAAGAAAATTATTGACTTTAGTTGTGAGTGACCAAACTTGACCCTTCTATTTTATATCTGACCCCAAGAAGAAAATTATTGACTTTAGTTGTGAGTGACCGAACTTGACCCATCTATTTTATTTCTGACCCCAGGAAGAAAATTATTGACTTTAGTTGTGAGCGACCGAACTTGACCCATCTATTTTATTTCTGACCCCAGGAAGAAAATTATTGACTTTAGTTGTGAGTGACCAAACTTGACCCTTCTATTTTATATCTGACCCCAAGAAGAAAATTATTGACTTTAGTTGTGAGTGACCGAACTTGACCCATCTATTTTATTTCTGACCCCAGGAAGAAAATTATTGACTTTAGTTGTGAGCGACCAAACTTGACCCATCTATTTTATTTCTGACCCCAAGAAGAAAATTATTGACTTTAGTTGTGAGTGACCAAACTTGACCCATCTATTTTATTTCTGACCCCAAGAAGAAAATTATTGACTTTAGTTGTGAGTGACCGAACTTGACCCATCTATTTTATTGCTGACCCCAGGAAGAAAATTATTGACTTTAGTTGTGAGTGACCAAACTTGACCCATCTATTTTATTTCTGACCCCAGGAATTAAAAGCCTTGCTCCAGAAGGTATTGTATTGTCCTTTCTTTCAGCCACAGGTAGCCGCAGTTGGTTACACTGGTTTTTTGTTTTGTTCATCAGCTTTGGATAGATGATTGCATTTTACCTTCCAGTTGACGATGTTTTTAGATAATTATTTTTACCATCCTTCAGTTGACAAAGTTTTTAGATAATTATTGTTAACATCCTTCAGTTGACAAAGTTTTTAGATAATTATTTTTAACATGCTTCAGTTGACAAAGTTTTTAGATAATTATTTTTAACATCCTTCAGCTGGCACCGTTTAATCTTTAGATGAATAGATTTTAAGTTGTTGAGTTTACAAGTTCAAATAATTTAATATTAGTTATCTGCCACAATAAAAATGTTTAGATGAATAAATTTAACATGGTTTTGTTCCCACCTAAGTTTTCTAATTTAAAGTGCTTACCTGTAGCTTATTTCTATTATCCGGAATCTACTTTAAAATTAGTTTTAACAATTGGTTCAAGGGGCTGAGTATTTTCTGGGAATAGTTTTATTTTTAACTTGAGCCAGGGTTAGAGGTCACACTTAACTTTGATCAGTTGTTTAATATTACAGTTAACTTAGTGATTAAAGGTGTATTAGTTAATTTTTAACTTAGTGCTAATTGATGCTGTTGTGAATGTGGTGGAGGACATGAAGCAAACTTGAAGGAGCACGTAACAAAAGTCTATGGTTTATATACAGTGTTGCCTAATGCTGGTTCCAGTGTTGCCTAGTGTTGGTTCTGCTGTTGCCTAGTGCTGGTTCCAGTGTTGCCTAGTGTTGGTTCCAGTGTTGCCTAGCATGGCTGAGCCAATTATCCCTGTACGACATCCTAAACCTAGACACACTGGCTGTAGATTCTCTTCCATATCCAGAGTGCCTAGCATAGCTGAGCCAGTGGTCCCACTGTTGCCTAGCATAGCTGAGCCAGTGGTCCCACTGTTGCCTAGCGTAGCTGAGCCAGTGGTCCCACTGTTGCCTAGCATAGCTGAGCCAGTGGTCCCACTGTTGCCTAGCATAGCTGAGCCAGTGGTCCCACTGTTGCCTAGCGTAGCTGAGCCAGTGGTCCCACTGTTGCCTAGCGTAGCTGAGCCAGTGGTCCCAGTGTTGCCAATGACCCCAGTACAACAGTGTAAAGCTAGACCTACTGGCTATAGACTGCCTCCCATCAACTCCCAGTTCAACTGCCTGATGCTTAAGACCAAATGTATGGTATGTGGGAAATCAGAGGAGTCTTGCAACCATTTGTCTAATGTCAATAGAAATAAATCAATCTTACATGAAAATGTAAATAAAAATGTAGAATTAAGTACAAAGGTAGAGAATGTAGCCTTTATGTTGTTCCTATCTTTTGATTACCATGTTGGTGTTTTGTTGTACACTGAATAAACAGAGATAAATATTTGAGTGATGGAATCAAGAAGTGCTAGCACTGAATCAGTACTGTGGGATGGTTATGTGAGGCAGCACTATAACACTGGGATTGTGTAATGAAGAGCTTTATCCATGGCTGAGGTTGCTTGTAGGAAAACTTTGACCTCATGCATACATGTACCCACTTGTTGTAGGAAAACATGCATCAACGTACGCACTGTAAATAGCCTATCATGAAATGGCTTTTTGTTTGACATTATGACATATGTAATCAGATCTCTGTACCCACCAGAATAACCTTGTGATGTCATAATTTATGTAATTAGGTCAACTAATTTTGCATCCTGATATCATAGTATTTTTTTTTTATCAGACCATGACATTTTAAGAGCATTAAAAATACAGAAATAATGAATATGCATGTTATTATTAAAATGTCATTTCTTTAAATTGATCTATCATACAAGGGTGAAGGAATAATGTGTTATACTTTGTGTATAGAACCTAGGTCATCCTATGTATCCAGTAGGTAACCATGACAAAAACATTAAAACAGATGTAGCTAATAATTCACCTTATCACCTGAAAGATGGAACTTTTTTTAAATCTCATTCATCTGTCTAATTATGTGCAAGAAATAGGCTGTAAGTGTAAGGTGTACTAATCAAAGCACATTTTAATAAATTTTTGAACAGATATCTAAACATTTTTTACAAGATAAACTTATCATTAGTTAACTAATTGTTCTAATAATTTGCTCTTTAATTAATTGGCTTAGATGCACTTTCACATTTCATTCATTACCCATGTCCATTTTTAGAAATAGCCTTTATTTGGTCGACTATTTTATGTTAGAACTGAAATGTCCCCTGTAGAGCTTGTAGCAAGGTTAGGTTAACTCCCTTGAGCACATGCCACCATCTAGATCAGTGTTTCCCAATGTTTCACCCACATTTGATGATTGGGTGGAGGGGAAGGGTGAGGTTATTTGATAATTTCATTTTTGAAGAGGTGTCATTAAAATCTTTATTTAAATACTTATAAGTAATTACGCTCTTGATGCTAATTATGGAATGTCATAACTAATGGCTAAATCTGTTTGCTGCACCTGTATGCTGCAGGCTGTACCTGTATATTGCAGGTTGGACCTGTATATTGCAGGCTGTACCTGTATATTGCAGGCTGTACCTGTATGCTGCAGGGTGTACCTGTATGCTGCAGGCAGTACCTGTATGCTGCAGGCTGTACCTGCAGACTACCTGTATATTGCAGGCTGCACCTGTATATTGCAGGCTGTACCTGTATGCTGCAGGCTGTACCTGCAGACTACCTGTATATTGCAGGCTGCACCTGTATGCTGCAGGCTGTACCTGTATATTGCAGGCTGTACCTGTATATTGCAGGCTGTACCTGTATATTGCAGGCTGTACCTGTATGCTGCAGGCTGTACCTGTATATTGCAGGCTGTACCTGTATATTGCAGGCTGTACCTGTATATTGCAGGCTGTACCTGTATATTGCAGGCTGTACCTGTATGCTGCAGGCTGTACCTGTATGCTGCAGGCTGTACCTGTATGCTGCAGGCTGTACCTGCAGACTACCTGTATATTGCAGGCTGCACCTGTATATTGCAGGCTGTACCTGTATGCTGCAGGCTGTACCTGCAGACTACCTGTATATTGCAGGCTGCACCTGTATGCTGCAGGCTGTACCTGTATATTGCAGGCTGCACCTGTATATTGCAGGCTGTACCTGTATATTGCAGGCTGTACCTGTATATTGCAGGCTGTACCTGTATATTGCAGGCTGTACCTGTATGCTGCAGGCTGTACCTGTATATTGCAGGCTGTACCTGTATGCTGCAGGCTGTACCTGTATATCGCAGGCTGTACCTGTATGCTGCAGGCTGTACCTGTATATTGCAGGCTGCATCTGTATGCTGCAGGGTGTACCTGTATGCTGCAGGCTGTACATGTATGCTGCAGGCTGTACCTGTATGCTGCAGGCTGTGCATGTATTATACCTCAAATTTAGCTTATCTGTTAGCATTCAAGCCTGTATGAGCTACATCAAATGAGGATCTAGTCAATATGAGCAAACAAAGCCCATGACTAATTGCTAATGCATTAAATAGTTTCTTAATTAATTCGTATACTTACATAATAATTTAAAAGTAAGTATTCACTATAAATAAAAATAAACGTATAGATTCAACACAAACAAAACAAACATTCCTCTGAAACATTGATTCATTTAACATATTGTTACATATGCTTATCAGAGTAAGTTACATGATGTAACGTATGTGTGTGTGTGTGTACTTAGTGTGTTGTGAGTGCTAAGACAAGAAGTAGGAATAAAAAAAAACATGTTACATGATGTAACATGTGTGTGTGTGTGTGTGTGTGTGTGTGTGTGTGTGTGTGTGTACTTAGTGTGTTGTGAGTGCTAAGACAAGAAGTTGGAATAAAAAAAATGTGTTACATCCACAGAGCACAGAGATACCAGACACAACACTTTTGGTGCACTTTTTTGGGAGGAACGGGAAAAATGTTCTTCAGTACAAGGACTTTCATAGGTAGATCTGTCTGTCTGGCTTATTGATCTAGCTCATTCTGTCTGATCCTTGGCTCATTCTGTCTGGTACTAAAAGTCTGGCTTGTTCTCTCTGGTACTAAAAGTCTGGCTCATTCTCTCTGGTACTAAAAGTCTGGCTCATTCTCTCTGGTACTTAAAGTCTGGCTCATTCTCTCTGGTACTTAAAGTCTGGCTCATTCTCTCTGGTACTAAAAGTCTGGCTCGTTCTCTCTGGTACTAAAAGTCTGGCTCGTTCTCTCTGGTACTTAAAGTCTGGCTCATTCTCTCTGGTACTTAAAGTCTGGCTCATTCTCTCTGGTACTAAAAGTCTGGCTCGTTCCTCAATAAAAAAGTTGGTTGTGTTAAAAAAGTTTGTGTTATTGACCAAGACCACATGAGCATGTTTGAACCAGATCTGTCCCTCCTGCAGGTTTATGGAGAATCTCCAAAGTGAAGTCATTGAGCTGGAGTTCCTGGAGTTCTCTAAGGGCATGAGCACAATCTCAGAGGTAGCCTTTGCCAAGATTCTGCTCAGGTAGCCACACACACAAGCACACACAGACATGCATATAATCACACATTTACACACATAAATTAATGCACCCACACGTGACATACATGTCATATTATGCTATATTGGTTTTTCTTTGTAAAGAAGGTTATTGTAAACATCAGTCAAGTTGTACCTAGCTTTGTTATTGTTTGTATTGTGAGTGTAATAGTAGATGTATAATTTTAAATCTTAAGCTATAGTACAAAAATTATTTAAAATAAATTTTGTATGTGTAATTGTGTGTGAATGTTTTGCATTGATTGTATTGTATTTACAGATGAAGCTCTACATTATACTCTGTCAATAAAAAATGTATTTTTAAAAATGTTCTAGCAATTAGAAAAAAAAAAGCTTTTAAAAAATTGTTTCCAACCATGATGAAAATAGTTTAAAAACAGAATTAATCTTGTACTGATAAATTTGTTATTTCTGCAATGCTTAGGTACACAAACCTAGACCGAGGGGATGTTGAGGATTGTCTGAAACGGGTCAAAGAAAGAATGCCCAATGAAAAGGTTTAACATTTTTTAACTTGTAACAAGAAGTTGCTACTTTTGAAAAAGATGTACATTTTAATTTTTTTAAGTGTACACATTAATGAACACTTTCTTCTAATTATATTTGTACAGGGTATCACATTTGATGAGTTTAAAAAGTTTTGTCAATTCCTCAACAACCTGGATGACTTTGCAATTGCCATGAAGATGTACACATTTGCTCAGCAACCGGTTTCACAAGGTAACAGATTAGTTTTCCCTGGCTACAGTTAGCCTTCAATAGATTCAATAATCCTGTTTGGGTACCCATTCAATAATCCTGTTTGGGTACCTGTTTTACAGCCAGCTTTTATTTGAGTTGCCTCCTCTAAAATGTTCTTCATTAACGAAGTTAAAATAGTTAAAGATCACTTCTGCTCTCTGCAATTCTTTGGTCCCAAACTGAAGTCAATAACATAACATTCATACAAACATTTTTTTAAAAGAGCTACAATTTTCAACTATTTTAAACCTACAGAGCAAGTCTAATGAAAAAAACTTATTTCATGAATAAGGTTTAAGTTTAGACAAGATAAAGTGTCACTTTAAGTTAAATGTGAGCTAAAAATATTTCTCACCAACCCCTCACTTTAGTTTGATAAGCAAAAAATTAGATAAGAAGCAACTGACATCAGAAACTGGGGTATTGAAATTAGAGGATTAGTTAACTGTGAAGCAGAAGCCTGCTTTTAATATTTAGTGCTAACTCTAAATCTGTTTGTGGTACTAATTAAGTAATTTAGTGCTAACTCTAAATCTGTTTGTGGTACTAATTAAGTAATTTAGTGCTAACTCTAAATCTGTTTGTGGTACTAATTAAGTAATTTAGTGCTAACTCTAAATCTGTTTGTGGTACTAATTAAGTAATTTAGTGCTAACTCTAAATCTGTTTGTGGTACTAATTAAGTAATTTAGTGCTAACTCTAAACCTGTTTGTGGTACTAATTAAGTAATTTAGTGCTTACTCTAAATCTGTATGTGATATGAACTGACTGTTTATCTTCTCTGTAGAGGAATTCATGCGTGCTGTGATGGTGTGTACAGGTTTCAGCCTAGGATCTCATATAGTCAATACCCTGTTCAACATCTTTGATACTGATGGAGATGGTAACTTATCCCATAAGGAGTTCATTTCTTTGATGAAGGACAGACTACACAGGGGTGCACGAGTAAGTTCACGTGGTTTTTTTGTTTCAATAAGTGATCGCATCATTTCAAGCTGTTTTTTTTTAGATTGTCAGTGAGACAGGTCAATAGTCTGGTCGTGGACTAGTTTGTTGAAATGAACTACACAACTTTACAAAGAATGGGTAGAAAAACAGTTTTATTTAAGGCCACATTTCTGACGATAAATGGGAAATTATTTTTTTCCAGTCTCATCTTATGCACAGTCAGAACAAACTGGAAGCTTTTAAAACTTGTGTCAAGAATGAAATGAGGACATTTTAGCACCAATCTCACATCAGGATACAAAAGTCACAAGTTCCTTGAGGTGAAACCTTGAGCTCCCCACCATTTTTATCTATTTTTTTTTGTTTTTCCAAAGCCTTAAAAAAAATTCCACAAATTTTTTATAATTTACCAATCAAATAGTCTGGTCTGGCCAAGCTCTCATTTGAACTTCTCTTCTTACCATATATAATATATGTCTGTGATTTTTCTGTAAATATTTATTACTGTACATTGCTTTGTTTATAAAAATTTCTATTTATATTATACCAATCGTAGTAGCTTTTAAAATAAGGACATGAAAATGCTGAGGGTCTGTTTACTGAAAAATTCTATTAACTGTCTTGCATTTCGAAGTAAGAAGGCAGAATTTCTCAGTGTTCCGTCAGTGCAACAATAAAATATGCAATCCTCCCATCCAATGATTTTTTACCTTGAAATTAAAAACAATTAAAAAAACAATTTTCAACTAAGATTTTTTTCTTTATTATTTTTTTTTTAATTTTTAAACACATAATGATAAATGTTACTAGCATTACAGTGCAGAATATTTGATACATCTGATTGTGAGAAGAGCAAAACAAATTGATGAAATTTGTACACAAACTCTGCTGTAATCACTCTATGTATATACAATGTAACACAGAAGGCCATGGGTGGAGGACACTAAAGCATTTTTGTCCTGGTAAAATTGATATCCCACTGATGTGCAGATTATTCTACCATCATAAAATAAATTGGCAAGACAAACAAATGAAACTAAATGACATGGTGTTAGGCACTATCACATTAGAGGAAGGAGAAAATAAAACCAACAAACATAGCCAAATAATTTCTGTACACTTGTTCTATTTACACAACTCAAGCCAGTCAACACAGGTGATGATGCTCCCCTATCATGTCTTGAGCCTTGGGTATTTACACAAAGATGAATGCCAATTTGTTCTAGTTTGCATAGAAGTGAGAAAACTAACATGATGCGGACATTCATTAAGATGCAATTAACACACTGAAAGTTTTATTTTTTGAAAAATTTACTGCCTTTGTAGAAAATACATTATTTGTTTAAAAAAAAAATGCAAAAAAAAAAATTCAAATTTTGTTTCAAGCCAAATATAAGATTTTCAAAAGTAAAAAACCAAAGGAGATATATACAGCATCTTAGCAATTAAAAAAAATGTGTACATTCTCTCAAAATCATCTATAGTATCAATATGTGAGTCAGCTATATGATGGATCTTATTCTCAAAATTAAGTAAAAATAACCCTACATTAGACAATTCCCAGGTGTACCAGCTAGAGAGGCCACAGAAACAGCTACCCATGTCTGTCAAAAAAACATCCCAAACCTAGGCTCAGCACTCAATCTTCAACTAAGAGACAAATATTTCTTAAGCCATAGATTTCTATTTATTAAATTATCAATTTTAAAAACCATTCCTTTTTTAAATGAGAAAAAACAAGAATAAGCATGGACAAACATTCTACAGGCAAAAAAAGAAACAATTGGAATGTCAAAAAGTCCAGTAGAACACCTAAAAATGCCTGACAGTGGTTTATAGATTGTTTCATTTAGCATCAGACAAATCAATACAGCTGTGTTGAGCCTAGCAGTTTTAAAAGATTTTTTTCAACTTAGCACTTTATAGTTACATAGAAGAAAACTGTTAAATAAACAGCTGGCATGTAGATGGATCTGCAATTTTTTATGTGGTGTACATCTTAAATTTATGTCAGAAAAAATAGTAACTTAAAGATCTAGCAGTTTCTTATCAAATAGGTAAAGAAAAAAGTCATGGATTGATTAAAAAAAATTAAATTAGGCACACAAACAAACAATTTCAACATGGCACAAAGAAAAATATTTGAGCGAGAATTACTGCACAAAAAAGATTTGAACTTTTTTTTTTATATAGTCACTTTTACAAAAACCTCAGTTTATTATTTAAATTGACAAAACTAGGAAATGTTTTAAAAAAATACTAACTTACTTAAATTTGATGACAATACAAGGTTTGAAAGTGATGAAAGTAGGAAAAGTATTTGACAATTATACTTGATAAAATAATTTAGGTTGAACTAGGTGTTAAAATATGCAGCTGAAAGCCACTTCAATTCCTGGCAATTTTTGTCAACTATAGCTACTGTTAAAAATTATTATCTAGAAGCCTTTTATGAAACATATTTAAGCAATAAAAACTTATTTTGGTTTGTCCCTCTTAAAATCATGTCTACACAGGAAGTTTATAGTGATAATGCAGAAGGTCATAGCAAAACAGTGGTTAAAATCTATAGTAGATAACTCACCAGCTTTCATACAAGTAGTTTTTAAATTACTTATTTAAAATAAGAAATGAAGTGCATTAAATTGGCAGGAGAAAGAATATGCAGTGCACATCAATGGACTATTTTGGTTAGCTCCCCTGGAAGAGATATTTTCTTTTAGATTATGCAATGTTTATCCCTGCATAGATGTAAAATAAATTCTCAACACTAACAGATCAGAGTCCTTGTTTGAAGCTGAATATTTGAACATTAAAATAAATATTATGCTTTCATTGCTCACTAAGTGATTTACAAAATTAAAAAATGTGCAGATTGTTAATGTAGGTGTGTTACAAGTAAAACAGCCCTTTCACATTCAATTGGGAGAATTATTTAACACAAGTATGGCAACAATAACCAAAAAATTGCACTCTTTATCAGTATGAGAGGCACTTAGAACAAACAAAAATCTAAATATGAACCTATAGAATCTAAATATATACACAAATAAAATAGGTTAAGATCTTTCCATCACTTCTGTACTCACATCATCAGTACAGTGCTGTACAGATACTGTACTTACATCATCAGTACAGTGCTGTAGAGCTTCAGATACTGTACTCACATCATTAGTACAGTGCTATACAGCTACAGATACTGTAGTCTAATCATTAGAACAGCGCTCTGGAGCTATAGACACTACAAATAAAATACCCTTCAGTTTAGTGGCAATGTTAGACAATACTGAAGCTCTTGGATACACACAATCCAAAATGTATTGACATTAACCAAACTGTATAGACCTAGTCATCACTTAAATGTCACATGGACATTTAAAAAAATATCTCCAAATAGGAACTTGAGTAGTATAAAAGCAAAGCTAAAAGATCTGTAGTTTAAAAAGTTTTGTAAAACAATGCCAGGCTAATAAACACACACAAATTTTCAGTGAACTTCCTTGGGTGGAGGGTTATTGTGTACAAATAATTAAGTTATCAGCTAACAATGTTTATTAAACATGTTATATAATATTATATTAATTATCAGAAAACTTGAATATTTAATAAGTTTTCTAAGTTTTCATTACAATGAATATTTGAACCATTCAAAAGAGTGTAAGTTACAGTCTCTCCCTGTTTACAGCACACAGCACAATGAGTTAATGTTGATGATCACAGCTAGACCAGACTTAGCAAGCAGCCTAATCACAACTCCAATGAACATCCAGAGATGAGGGCTGGACCCACACATGGGAAGTGAGATGTTGAAGTGTCCTACACTTATCTTACACCAAACATTTTCTAATGGACCAAACACTGATGAGCATGTCTAGAAGCAAACACAGAGCCTGACTCTAATCTACTTTGATTTGTGTTAGTTGCTCCATGCAACCTGGATACTAATGTTGCATGATTGCTATCCAACTCAATATATTATTTAACAATCATACATTTAAAAAAATTGTTTACACATTTATTTCACAAGCTCCCACGTAGGCCTGACACTCCAGTCTTCAGCTGTCAATAAACTCTACATAGTTCTCTGGTATAATTCCTGTCTTTCCATCCAGGGTACCTTCTAACCATCCCGGCTCTCGTGACGGTCGCACTAAAAACAATCAAATGTGTTTAGGATCAAAGTTCACATGCATTTAGTATTTTTTAAAAATTATCTTTATTTTTTAACTACAAGCCTAGTTAGTTAATTTTTTTAAATAAAAAAAATACCAGATAAATGGGTAGCTAGGAATAAGAACTCACCATTAGTAATCAGCTGATTGGCTTCAAAGGACAACTCTGTCTCACTGTCAGCTATACATCGATACCTTGTTATCACAGTTCTGTAACACACAGTTAAGTCATGTAGACAGATGCTGCAACCCATGCTATGTTAACTCATAGACAGGAGGAGATCATGTTTAATTAAGACCCTTACCAAGCAGCCTTTTACCTCTAGATCAAAGGTAGCTGGTTTCTCTCAAGTAAATTATATACATTCTCAACTCTATAGCCAGACATTAAATCAACCATTTTATGTACTTCTGAAGCAATGGCAACACTATAGCAATGTCTAAACTACTATTAAAATATTCAAAGATTTTGAGTCATTGTCAATTATCAGTAAAAATTTAATAAGTAAACACAGTACAAGACATCTTCAAAGGGATGTGTTATAGGTTTAGAAAGCACAAACAAATGAAACTGTTAAGCAGCTGGTTACAAGATGCTATACCTGCGAGCTGGTTTACTAGAAGACAAACTAGATACACTGCCAGTCAGGCTGCCCTGCATCGACGACGACCTGAGGAATTTATTCAGTTAATTAGCAATGCTGCAAGATGTACCTGCAATGCTAGATCATTCTGGTAAGACTAAGTCAGTAAAAAATGATGCATTTAGTCATGCTCACAGTAGTCATTTAAATGAGTATGTAAAAATTGCCCTGTTTTAAATCAGTTGGTTACCAGAAGTATAGATAATGGATTTAATTCATGCTTTTAATAAACGTTAAATTTTACATGTTATGCATTTTAATATTTATTTGCATTGGCAAAAATTGGGTAGCAAGCAGATATTCAAATCTAACAAAGAAAGGTAAATCTAGTTTACTAAAAAAATAAAAGGAACCACCTGGCAAAAACTGGCCATAATTTTGTTAGATCTAAACATTGAGTACAAACTCCAGCTCAATTTCAGGCAGAACACTAAATAGGAAACTGTCTTTATTCAACATTAGGGAAAGCTACAGATTCTAAATTGTTAATGTTTACATTAATATGCATACTACTATTTCATTTTATACATTTTCACCAATTGCTTTTTAAGAAATGAATTTTAATAAATCTTTTAAATGAGGCCAAAAAAAAAAAAAAAACTGAACTAGGAAATTATAAATCTTTCATCTATGGTGCCATTCTTAAAAATAATTTTTAAAATTAGGAAAGCCACATGATTTCTGTTTGAAATCATAAATTTGTATTTTGGGCGTTTTGCATGGTGGTTTCTCATTTAATTAAATAAAAGCTAAAAAATGGGATGCCGGTAGCAACTTAACACAAAAATATAGCTCTAATTAAAGCCAATATGAATGAACTTAAAGAAACAAAAACTTGGAACATTGGTAGATGCTCACATGACTCCCTGGCCAGACGAGTAATCATTGCTGCTGCGCTTCTTCACACTTCCACTGTTTAGTGAACAAAGTTAGTGAAATACACTGTTAACTTACTGAAGACCACGAATTATTAGAAATGCTTCAAATACCCTGGATTTCTTTCCAGTTTGTTCTAGCACTTTTGCCTTAGGTTCACAAATTTTACAGGGTGGGAAAAAAAAAATTGGGTGAAACTATTTAAAAATAAAAAAGCAACATTTTTAAAAATCAGCAAAAATATAAATAAATAAAACCAGGAAAAGCATTTAAACTAAAGAAGCAAATTTAACAGCACCATTTTTAATCATTAGTAAACACTGGATTATTATACTGAAACTAAAATTGGTAAGTATGATTCATCTTATGGCACAATGCACATAACAATGCAATCTATGCAAATATGTTTAATAATACTACAATGCACATTAAGTAAGGCTGATTTTATTTACATAGTGAAATTTTAAAATACATAATCAAGCTTACTTTTTAATGGTTTTTATTTGAAATTTAAACAATCAAGCATAGGGCATTTAGTCTATATTACTACTTCTAAAAATTGAATATATACATTATTTATTTTTTTAGAGATTTTACTAGATCCAATTTATTTGAGTTTGTAAGCCTGGTAGTGAAATAGAAACAGCTTTCTTATCTGGATAGGTTGTAAAATCTATATATAAACTGATGCTGGCTAGGAGTTTGAGGAAAAATTTTCTGCACATTAAATACTGTCCGTACAGACAACAATAAAACCCAGTAGCTAATTCAAGTGGGTGTCAAGAGGTTAACAAGGTTGATTACAAATTTCAGTTGAAATTTTTAAAAGGCATTTTGGTATGATAAAGTGTGTCAATTCAAAACTAGTTACCATTTAGTAGCTAACAATGAATAAAAAAATTTAGTGAATTTAGTCTCTAAGTTCTATCACAACTAATGCCATAAAAATAACCCCAAGACAAAACTCTGGCTCTAGAAGCAACACAGCTAACAAGACAAGCGCCAGTTGTACTTACAAGGCAGGAGTGTCACCACCAGATAGGTTCAGGTTGTATCTGGTTGCTGAAACAGAAAACAGACAAATTACTACAGCAAGCTTGTACAAGATAACAATAAACAAATACACATGTCATAGGATTTATTTTACAAGTAGACAATGTACTGCTTATTACTGATCTTTTTTTTCACAGAAGCACAAGAAAGTTGACCTAGGAATGAAACACTTGCCAAATAAATATGTATTTAGTTATTGCCCTTCATTTCTTTTAAATTTGAACTGTTATATTTTATTCTGTGTGGATCTAATATAAACTTTTTACAAAATAATTAGTACTTTTAGCAACAGGATTGAAATATAAGATTAAATTACACTATCACAATTTATAAGTGATAAATATATGTGCTAAGCATCTGATTACATGGCGCTACAAGATTATTGATCTGCTGCCTACAGGCCATTATAAATATGAATTATCTTTGCATTACTATGGATAATGTATAAAGAAAAAAAAAGGTAAACAAAACTAGCTTGTACTTGCTATACTATAAAATCTGGATAACAAGAAAACATTTTACAGGATGCTTTAACAATTAATCTCAAACCAACTTTTGAAACACAATTTTTTTCTGAAACAGTATCAGATACCAATGTATTTATCAGACATGTTAGATTCTAACTATGTGGTCAAACAACATGCTCACTATACTAAAATGATTGCATTAATAATTTTGTCATGTTGTTATGTAAGAATCTTAGCAAATTAAGCCCAATTTAGTTTACTTTATCATGTTTGCGTGCAAGACCCTAGCAAACTCAGTCCATTTTTCTATTTCTGTTTGCGTGCAAGCCCCTAGCAAACTCAGTCCAATTTCTATTTCTGTAACTGTGTCATTGGGCAAGTCTCTATACAAGCCCCCAGCGCAAAATCTAATGTTTGTATACATAAGTCATTTCTATTAGCCACCCAACTAACTGTAGCCTGTTAGTAAACTTCATGCAAAGATCACTGATTATGGTTGTTACTCAGTTAACTTGTGTAAACATGTGCACACTTTAGATTTGAACACACTCAGTGAGAGCAAAACTAAAATATTTTAAAATTAAAAAAAAAAAACCCAAAAAAATAAAATGTTTATAAAGCTGGTTAAAAATACGGGACAGGAGAGAGAGAAGGTCACAGGAAGAGTCTTCAGCATAAATAAACTGTATCTAATAAAGGGATTGCAAGCTATTTAATTAACCTATTGGGACACAGATTTAACATGATTTATAGAGGAAGATTTTAAAAGATTTGTTTATTGCCTAGAAGAAATTAAAGGCCACTGTCTCTAGAAATTTAATTCATAACATTTATTGCTGCGAGGAATTTATATGCAATTCATTTGTAATTTAGATGAAACTAAAAGTCATTCATTAACTTGAAGAAAAATTCATGCCTGGAGGAAATTAAAAGCCATATATTTATTGAGTGAGACTACTAAGAGAAGACAGAAGTTTCAGGTAGGGTAGAGGAAATGGTCCAGGATGTCAGCAGAAACAGCAGCATAAAACAGTGCAGTCACATCTAATCACTAAAAACTGTACTGGGTTGATTAGTTTACAAGTTATTGGCAACCAGGAAAAATACGGATGCAGCCGATGTTTGGGTGCAACAAGAACATACGTGGAGGTTGGAATGCTGAGTAATAAGGATACAAATCCAAGTGATTCCCACGATGTCCTGAACAAAGAATAAAACCAATTAATTAATTATCTCATCTGCTCAATTAAACCAAACCTGTATTGAGCTAAACTCAGGTTATCACTGAAGTGAAAACTTGCCAAGTTAAAACCCATAACATGAGGGTAGTAATAGTTGACAGAGTGTGATTTCTCTACAAGGAGAAAACCACTAAACTACCCTTCTGCTTTCAGAGCAATGTACAGTAGTCAAGTTTTCTAGCACACTGCTAGCCATGTTAGCAATTACTCAATGTCCATCGCAATTACGTGGACAAAAAAGTTTTTAAAATTTACTTTTTTTCTTTTCTTAATACAGTTTACAGACTGCCTTTTAATAAAATAGCATTTTTAAAATCTTAATCAAGCTAATGTTGCATAGTCATTCATGTGATCAGTATTAAATGTACTGAATGGATTAAAGACAGCTTGGATATATAATTGCCTTGGGTGAATTTTTTTGACATTAGCTGATAGAGTTATTTTATCAGAGTGGCATTTTAAAAATCTAATACAAGCTGAAGCCTAATTAAAATTTAATTGATCAGTTACATGCTGTTCTCAATAATGAAAGAGATCAAAGTCTGTGCCTGCACTAAACTGTTTTTAAAAAATGCAATCAAGCAAGACTTCAAGTTGTTGTAGCTCTATGACTAATCTATGCACTAGAGCTCTTTCTTCTACTGCCCAATAATGTGTTCTTACATTCTGTCTCTTTGGGGGAGGGTAACTGTGGTTCATCTAAACAAAAAAATATTTCAATAAAATATTAACAAAAATGGTACAAGAAACACTGTGTCCAGGCAAACAAGGGAGACATACCCAACTCATGGGAAGTCATCCAGTAGCAACTATGCTGAGTAATTACCTACCCATTGCATTAACATTTGAATACACAGGCGGTTCTTTATTATTAGATCCCCTTCGAATGCCTGAGTCTGCTATAGGTGGTGTGACCCCACCTTGAAGACCTCGGGGTGAAAGGTTACTTTTGGCAGAATTAAGTGATTCTGTACTGCTGCTTGTGCTGCTGTGCATATCAAACCCTAAAATTTAGAAGAACAAGGCATACATTGTTTTCATTTTAAAGATCAAACTAAGATTAAACTATTTAAAACTTTTTTTTTTATTGTGGGACATTTAAATTATTTCTAAAAATAATTTTTATGCAACATGT
The DNA here is from genome assembly GCF_028476545.2 of Physella acuta. Taxonomy (NCBI): domain Eukaryota; kingdom Metazoa; phylum Mollusca; class Gastropoda; family Physidae; genus Physella; species Physella acuta. The sequence goes on from NW_026731537.1 coordinate 3,081,697, forward strand.
GAGCTGATACCATAAAACAGCTTTAAAAATCACATTTCTAGAACTTAAATATTTTGTTCTATTCTCGCTAGAAAGATTTAATCTTATAAAATAACAAAGGGGGAAATTAATTAATTAGAATAGAAAAAAACCCCAGACTCAGCTGACCTCCAGTGTTTGCATTAAAAATTTGCACTGGTCGAATCTTTGGACGAACAGCATTAGGATGCACTGGGGCTTGATTTGCATAGATGGTTGAAGGTTTAGTAGCTGAGTGGTTGACTCTTGCTGCAGCAGCTGATGAGTTGGTGCTCTTGGGTGGAGGCTCGCTGTTGCTAGGCGCTGCAGCTGTGGTACCTTGTAGCCTGGACGATGCCTGGTTTGTAGTTGGAAGAACTTTAGATTCACTGCCATCAGGTGGGGTCTTGAAGATCTGGAAATGAGAAAACTATCAGCATCTGCCCAACTCTTGTACATTTAATTAAGATGAAGTGTAAAACTAACCAACAACTAACCTCGTCATAGTTGTTAACGAGGATCTCCACAACTATGTTACAAAATTTGATGTCCATGATTGCAGCCATGGACTCTTCTTCTGGACGCATTAAAGATGGACCAAAGCAGACACCCAGGTTAGCCACCGTCATCTTGTTGATCTCACTTTCGGCTGCCACTCTAGGGGTGAAATAAATTGATATTTATTGGGCTTAAACAACACTCATGGGCTTAGTCCTGACAACACTATCCTTTACACTAGATGAATGACTGTTATAGTAAGGGTTGGCTTATTTGGCCACAGAGAAAATGAGCTAACATGAATTAGTAAGATCATAATTTAAACCTTACAGCTTACTAGTAAAAAAATATTTCCAGCCAACTTACTTTTTTAAATGACTAATCAAAAGATCAAGCATGTGAAAATTAGATTCAGGAAGCTGGTGGACATATTTGTGGACATCAAGTATTCTTAAGGTTTTACTTTCTTGCTCTGTGGACAAAAATTCAGAAGAATTCAGCACATGCTCACATCTAGCCATCAGCTAGAACCTATGCCTACACACAGAAAATCTCTATCCGTATTAGAATGGATAATAAGTTTAATTTAAAAGCTGCCAGTTAGAACTTAGAGCAAATATAATTTATAGTCATCATAGCTCTTAATTATAGCCATCAGGACAGTCAGTTAAAATATATAGTAATCAATGCTACCTAGTTCCCAGGCTATCCTTCAGTTAATTTACTTTGAAATCTACCTTAAAAAATAAAAGTTATGTCATAAAATACATACAAGGAGAATAGTGTGGTAGTTATTAAAATAGCTTACTAGCAGCTTTTATAAAGCTTTCATGCAGCTGGAAGGTCATTAGAGGCTCCGGCAAGGATCTGAAATAGGAGAAAAAGACAATTAGGCAACTCATTAGACAAATGCAGCCAGGAAATCTAATGAGGTATTAGTTAGGAAATAATGTACAGTTCAATATCAGAAGGTAGTTGCCTAGAAAAGCTTACAAGTGTACACTTCAAAACAAATTGTAGAAACCCTCTTGCTATTTGTTGAAACCAAATTGATTTGTTATTTTTAATTAGATAGTTTTTGTTTGTGCATTTACCTTTGAATATTGTTTACATTAAACTACAGGTAAACATGTCAGTATTGTTTATAGGAAAGAACAGGTAAACACACACCTGAGATAACTTTTTACTGCACTTGTGAGGGTCTTGATCTCATAAGCTGATGGGTCATCCAAGTTGAGTTTTTCTACTTTCTTTTGATCTGTTTACAGATAGAAATCACTTTAATAACTATTAGCTAAATTATTCCTCAGACAAATACAAAGGAATCAAAACAACTATGACAAAATGAGTACCTCTAAAAATAAAAGATATTTCCTGTTATTCAGGAAGAATATTCTTCTGTTATTTTTTAACAACTATTTAAACATACTAAAATACACATGACTAGGTGAGGAAGCTAGAATTATACCTAAGGCTGTTTTTATAAGGTTGTTGACCTTTGAACTGACTCCAACAACTCTATACAATCCTTGTTCCTGTAAACCTGTTAAGAAGAAATATTCAACATGTCATCAATTAAAACTCTTACTGCCTTACAAAAATACATTTTTCTATACAAGACAGAGATAGATTGTAATTAATTACAACACTAATTCATGGCAGTCATGCAATAAAACTTGAGTTTTCCAAAAAATGTATTGTGAGATGAGCTACAGGCAGGCCAAGGTGTGTATAGAATAAAAACTACAAGGTGTGTATAGAATAAAAGCTAATTTGGCTGCCAACTGTCTTGACTTACCCCTACTTTCAATAGCTGCTAATGAACGCTTGATGAAGTTGAAACCAATCTCATCCAGCATGTCTAGAAGAAACAGAAACAAATGTCACCAATGATAGTGATAGAAGGTTTCAATGACTGACATAAACAGCGATATTTTATAATGTAAACATTTTAAAATTTGTGCGTAGTTAAAAGTTGACAGAACTTACGGTCTTCAGACTTGATATGATGGATTGCATAGGTCTAGAGGTTCAAAGTAAATAAAATATTTAGGATAAATAACAATGCAAGATTACAGATTTTAAAATGTTGGTCACAACTGCATTAATCACATACTCTTGTGCTTACTTATTCATTTATTCTCAAATCGCATCCATTTAATTATGCCAACATACACATATTATATATGATTTGCTAATTTGAGCTTTTACACTATAATTTTCTATAATAATTTACTAAAATATTCTTCTGGACTATAACTTACTGGCTCCTTCCCATCCATAGCATCCAACCAAAGCCTTCTGTCATCTTCAGACAAGGCTTGAAATGTCATGGACACAGATCTGTGGACAAGAGGTGACACAATTCTAGAGAGGTGACACCGTGCTAGCTGTAGCACCAATAAGATAACAAGACACCAGATATTGGTGATCATTAGAAAATTGATTTTCAGACTCCAAAGAACATAAATTATTGCACATTTTAAATACACCTAGTATTAGGATTATCTGTAACAATAAAATGCTCAAAAGGGAATATTAAAGGAATAACACTTTTGCTATAATTTAAGATATATGGTCAATTAATGTGGACGTGAGAACTAAAATCAAATCTTAATTACTTAAAATGAAATTTATTTTTATAATTAGGTGTAGTAAATTTAAAATTTACTGAGATGAAGGAAGAGAATTTTTATGTGATATTAAATTGAAAGAAAGACTTAGATAAGTGTGATTAAGAAAAAATATGAATGATATATTTAGATGAGGAATTTTAGAAATAGATTTAGAAAAAAATGATAGATGAATAAATTTAAAAATTAAACACCAAATGTAATTGAAACTAATTTAATTCATATCAAGAAAATACTGAAATTGGGGGAAAAAACAGTTCAAGTATGTTAAATTACCTTAGGTTTACAGCTTTAAAGAAAGTAAAAAAATATAAATATAAAGCTCAGCTATTTTGTAGCATTAATTTGTTTACAAATGTATATGTTAAAACTTGAACGAAGAGATAATGTTACCAATTTTTACTACATTCACTGAACATAGTAATTAATTTCTAAAGTAGCTTTGCCATATAAACAAGTGAATTTAATATACGTAAAATGATGAATTGGTAATATAAAACAAATATATAACAGTACAAAATCAGAACTACATCATACAGTCATGTCCACATTTAAATTCTAAGTCATAGTTTACCAATTGAACCTATAACAATTAATTAAAACATCCTGGAAAAATGTTTAAAATGTAAGTTTATATAGCTTTAAGCAGTATGAGGGGAGGTAACAGGTGGGTGTAACGTGTTGGAGTAAGAGGTGGGTGACTGGGGAAAGAAGCATTTAGAGTTTAATGGGGAATAAAAACAATAATTTCTAGTGTACTTAACAAATTAGCTTTTTTTTTACTCTTTAACTGTAATGTATAGTAATACAAGTTGTTTTGAAATCTAAACTATAGTAGGGTCACAGGATGAGGATCTTCTATACAAAATAATACAGCTGCTCTAAGATTGGTCAGTTTATACATTACACTAATAACATCAAATTGACACTAATCTAAAAATAGACGGGAGTTGAAAAAACTTCAACCAACTACACACACAATTCAAAATTTCAATGGTTTGAAAATGAAACAAAAAAAAACCAATTGAGGAAATTGACAACTGGTCAGAGAAACAAAAAGACTAGAAGCAGGCAGGCAAAGAGAATGTGCAACCTGTCTCTGAGCAGTTTTTGTTGGTGGTGTTTCAGGGGTGATTTTAAGACATTGGCAGGGAAAGTTCTGTAGCTGTCTCCTGGTGCTAGAGAGCTGTCATCTAACCTAGAGAAGTGATGAGAATTAGGCTGACAATGTTCCAATTTGGTGTTTTTTTTTCTTGCTTGAGCTTGCATCACAAAAGATATGGATATTTCCATTCATTCAGTTGGGTACCAAACACTGGAGCCTGGACTATGTGCATACATTTAGAGACAAGGAGGTTAATTTAGCAAAACCATACCTCACAAATATAAATAAAAAAATTTAAAACAAAGGTACAATTTTAGAAAAAAAAATAACTTCTCATCTCAATAAGATCTAAGCTGTCAATAAGTTGCATTAATCCTGAAAAAAAAAACCCAACTAATCCCACGTGTTAGATAAACAGAAAGAAGAAGAAATGTTTTAGAGCCATTGAGCAACACAGGAGGGGTTAAGACTGTGTTTAACAACAGACAGGAAACAACATCAGCTAGTGAACATTCAATTTACTTACTTTTCTTTCAAAGTCACATCAAAACAAAATCTTTTTTCTATTGAGTCGGAGGCTCGCCTGGAGATAAATATAGAACAGTTGATAAAGTGATCATTTCATTAACTGTTCATATAACTTTACTAGGCACTGAAAATATTGATACAAAATATTTAGACAAGTGATTTCTTGTCTTACTACAACACATTAACCCTTTGAACCCTTAGCTCCTGACCCTAAAATCCCCATTCCCTTTGGCTGCTGAGCTAATGTACACACAATGGACTCTCCAGAAATGAAGACTACAAATATAACAACAAAGTAAATTTTATTACTTTAATGAACATGAATTATTGCTAGTTCTCCCAGTAGGTGACCCTTCTTTTAAGCTTAAGTATGTGTGGACATCGGTACAAAGCCAATAGTTGGTATTTTTAAAATATCTTTTCATCGTTAATTGATAAACAGAACAAAAAAATTGTGTGGGTGCAGCCATCACAAGAACTTACGAGTCCAACAGTACTAGTTTTTTTTTTAATATCACATTTTTATGAACGGACTGTGGGTCTGGCTGGGGAAAGGTGTCTGAGACTCGTTTATTGGTCTGCTGGGGCACATATATTTAAGACTCAAGCCATGTTCAAAGGGTTAATCCAGTAAGTTAAGTGTATTTTTTAGAGACCATTAGCATGGTCAGATTCCCCTTCAATTAATGAAATAAAGAAAAATGTGTACATACCTGACACATTTTTCCAAGGTAAATTTCTCTGGTTCATTCTGGCCAGGCGGACAAAAAAACAACAATTGTAAAACAAAGAGGTATTTATGGCGCTGAATTTCTTAATATCATCAGACTAGTGCTAAAAAAAACCATTACCATTTATACCTCCACACTCTTGACAGTCATACTAAACTGTGTTTAATAAAACCTTTACCATTTTGCCCCCCATCTGATTGTAGAGAATCATGTAAAATTCTTTAGTTTCTTTCTTGTACTGGCAGTAATACTTAGTCCATCCTGTGGTTCCTAGGGCCTCTGTTGAATTTTATAAATGAACACAATGTTTATGAATACAATCAGTATTCCTATAATATGCTCATGACAATAACATAATCAGATGAGCTAATTGTTGTAAGTAAACAACCCTAACAAGACAGACATCATAGTAGTATGACTAAAACAATCATTATTTAAACAAAGTTAAAGATGTATTACTTTTTTCCAGCAAGTACAAGTACCCCTGTCTTGTAAAACCTTTTAACGTGCTTGACTGATCCAGAGGTTTCTAAAATTCAAGAAAAAGACATCAGTCACAAATATTCATTTATTTCTCATTAATACATCGGACTACATTCATGTATTTAATTCTGTTACTGTAAACTGATAACATGGGAATATTGGTTCCTTGGATTATATTATAATTTCTAGTAATTTGCTTACGTAATGGAAATAAAAAATATAACGTCTATCATGCCATATTTAATTTCATCTAAATAGAAAGAGCACTGATAGATGGTCACACTAAATCAGATAACAAAAGAATGTAATTTAATTTTAGACCAAATTGTAATAGATTTAATATTTAGGACAACATCAATAGCATTTTAAACATGCACTGTAAACTTAGGAAAACAATTTCAAATAACTGGTGCACAGAGAAGAAAATACAACTTAAATAAATATATCTACAAAAAGCACATTTAATACTGCTTCCATTGCTAATTGACATAAAGAATAGCTAAGAGATCAAGAGTTTTTGAAGAAGAAAAAAAAGAACATATTTTTTAAGTTTTTGGGTAGCTTAATGTTATATTTGTCAGTTATGAGTAGAGCACAATCACTATCATTCAACAAAATTAGAATTACCATTGCACGTTGTTTTATCTAAATCAACAAATCCACCTTGTTTCTTTCAAGAAGAAAAATTTAAAACCTAAAACTGTCAACTCAACTACTTGATATGAAAATATAGAACAGTTTTTTCCCTAGGCACCTAAGTAACCACCCAAAAACTAAAAGTAGGAAGTGATAAATCTATTAAGAAACCAAAGATAAAGATTACTTATAAGAAAAAAAGTGTACATTAGTGTTTGTATAATGAAAACAACACCCCTGCTGGAAGGACATTGTTATGAGGAACTTAACAGTGTACAAGTATTGCTTATACGTAAAACAACTGTACAGTAGCACCTGAATATTGAGGACAACACCAGTGCCTTACCCACTGAGCTGCATGAAGCTAGATAGGTTTAGTAATCATTAGTTCAGACAGAACAAACAAGCAATGTTCAACACATTCTAGGATCTAAGTTTTTAATTTTAACTGTCAGTAAAACTAGTGATGAGGTATGAACTAAGGCATGATTAAGGCATGAACTAGAATCACTTAGTGCAGCAAATATTTTCTATGCTTGAACTAAATCAAATGAGATATAAGTTTTATGTAAAGATAAAATAGCTTCCTTTGACTACAGTAAGTTTAAGATATAAGTTTAGATCTACTTATAAATGTAAGCGGTAATGAATGCTTTATAAACATCATGTTTCAGAGGTATTGGGTGCTTTAGACATAAGTCCTGTTTTAGAGCTATGCAAGGACAAGCTGGTGGCTACAAGTAAAACTTACCAAGCCTTTATTTTCATTGAGCATTTTCCCCATCAATGTCTGAGCTTCATCTTTTGTGCACTCAAAATTTTCTCTAGTCTGAAGAAAGTTAATTTTGCATATATTTTAAATATGACAACATTTTTGTCTTACATCAGAAATATATCTACATTTTTACACAAAATAGGGAATAGTAATCAGAACTTTGTTACTTTTTAATACATAGCTGGTCGCATTCAATGCTATCCTTCACCAATAATCACTACCTTAGTCTTAATTGTATTCCTGACACTAGCACTGATTCTAATGTTAATTAATATGTCTGCTGCTAATAATATTTGGAGTAAAGAGATCTTGCTATGCTAATTGGGGTTTACAACAAATTCCCTAAAGACACTTGCCCGAATGCCGTTTTCCCAAATGGACACTTGCATAAATGCGACAAATGCCCCAAAGCCACTTGCACGAAAAAAATGTTAATTCAAATTTAAATTAATTAAGAATAATTATTTGGTCATCTATAATGTTAACATTTTTCTGGCAAACGGCTTTAGGGCATTTGTTGCATTCAGGCAAGTGTCCATTCTGGTACTTGTTGCATTCAGGCATTTGTTGCATTCGGGCAAACAACATTCAGGCAAGTGTCTTTTGGGGAAAACGTCCAGCTCCCGCTAATTGAAACTACCTAGCCTGTGATTTTAATAAATACCATAACTTCAGTAATGAATGAATGTGTATAAAAAAGTAACCTTCTGTAACAACTGACGCAGTGTCATGTCATAGTTTCGAAAATCCTCAAGGTCCACATAGCCTTGGTGATAGAAGGTCAACCAGCCAAGCATATAACTTAGAAGCTGCAGGAAAAGACAAAGTACCATCAATGTTTCATTACTAGTTAGCAATAGTAATCAAAATGCAGCATCACTGTTGTGTAGCTTAGTCAGTAAGTACAAACAAAGATCTGACAGTAATATAAAAAACATTTTTAAAAAGAAAAGAATAAATGTTTTAATATTTTGATAGTGTATTACATAAAAATGCTTACATGATGAGAAAATAAGGTATATGATGAGTATTGTTGACTCAACTAAAATAATTGACTGCATGACAAAAAAAAAATAGTGTTAAAATAGATGGAGAAAGATGTCTTACAATCTCAACAAACTCAAACTTTTTCTTCTCCTGCACTTCCTGCAGCTTGAGCACATACTTCATGGATGATGTGTAGAAGGCTTTCTTCTCAAACTCTACCTGGGTGTCAGCCTGGGGTGGAGGGAGGAATTAAACTTTAAAACATAAATAGTTGTAGTAGTAGGGTACATGGGCTGGTGGCTCAAGTCAGGTCTATGGGCTGGTGGCTCAAGTCAGGTCTAGTGGCTGGTGGCTCAAGTCAGGTCTATGGACTGGTGGCTCAAGTCAGGTCTATGGGCTGGTGGCTCAAGTCAGGTCTAGTGGCTGGTGGCTCAAGTCAGGTCTATGGGCTGGTGGCTCAAGTCAGGTCTAGTGGCTGGTGGCTCAAGTCAGGTCTATGGACTGGTGGCTCAAGTCAGGTCTATGGGCTGGTGGCTCAAGTCAGGTCTAGTGGCTGGTGGCTCAAGTCAGGTCTATGGACTGGTGGCTCAAGTCAGGTCTATGGGCTGGTGGCTCAAGTCAGGTCTAGTGGCTGGTGGCTCAAGTCAGGTCTATGGACTGGTGGCTCAAGTCAGGTGTATGGGCTGGTGGCTCAAGTCAGGTCTAGTGGCTCGTCAGGTCTATGGGCTGGTGGCTCAAGTCAGGTCTATGAGCTGGTGGCTCAAGTCAGGTCTATGGGCTGGTGGCTCAAGTCAGGTCTATGGGCTGGTGGCTCAAGTCAGGTCTATGGGCTGGTGGCTCAAGTCAGGTCTATGGGCTGGTGGCTCAAGTCAGGTCTATGGGCTGGTGGCTCAAGTCAGTTCTATGGACTGGTGGCTCAAGTCAGGTCTATGGGCTGGTGGCTCAAGTCAGGTCTATGGGCTGGTGGCTCTAGTCAGGTGTATGGGCTGGTGGCTCAAGTCAGGTGTATGGGCTGGTGGCTCAAGTCAGGTCTAGTGGCTCGTCAGGTCTATGGGCTGGTGGCTCAAGTCAGGTCTATGGGCTGGTGGCTCAAGTCAGGTCTATGGGCTGGTGGCTCAAGTCAGGTCTATGTGCTGGTGGCTCAAGTCGTCTATGGGTGGGTGGCTCAAGTAGGTCTATGGGTGGGTGGCTCAAGTCAGGTCTATGGGTGGGTGGCTCAAGTCAGGTCTATGGGCTGGTGGCTCAAGTCAGGTCTATGGGTGGGTGGCTCAAGTCAGGTCTATGGGCTGGTGGCTCAAGTCAAGTCTATGGGCTGGTGGCTCAAGTCAGGTCTATGGGCTGGTGGCTCAAGTCAGGTCTATGGGCTGGTGGCTCAAGTCAGGTCTATGGGCTGGTGGCTCAAGTCAGGTCTATGGGCTGGTGGCTCAAGTCAGGTCTATGGGTGGGTGGCTCAAGTCAGGTCTATGGACTGGTGGCTCAAGTCAGGTCTATGGGCTGGTGGCTCAAGTCAGGTCTATGGGCTGGTGGCTCAAGTCAGGTCTAGTGGCTCAAGTCAGGTCTATGGGCTGGTGGCTCAAGTCAGGTCTATGGGCTGGTGGCTCAAGTCAGGTCTATGGGCTGGTGGCTCAAGTCAGGTCTAGTGTCTCGTCAGGTCTATGGGCTGGTGGCTCAAGTCAGGTCTATGGGCTGGTGGCTCAAGTCAGGTCTATGGGCTGGTGGCTCAAGTCAGGTCTTTGGGCTGGTGGCTCAAGTCAGGTCTATGGGCTGGTGGCTCAAGTCAGGTCTATGGGCTGGTGGCTCAAGTCAGGTCTATGTGCTAGTGGCTCTAGTCAGGTCTATGGGCTGGTGGCTCAAGTCGTCTATGGGTGGGTGGCTCAAGTCAGGTCTATGGGCTGGTGGCTCAAGTCAGGTCTATGGGCTGGTGGCTCAAGTCGTCTATGGGTGGGTGGCTCAAGTCAGGTCTATGGGTGGGTGGCTCAGGTCTATGGGCTGTTGGCTCAAGTCACTTAGTCAGGTCTATGGGCTGGTGGCTCATCAGGACTATGGGCAGGTAGTTCATTACAACCATTGGTAGGGTATATGGGTTGATAGTTCATGACTGGTAGTGTATGGGCTAGTGGTTCTACACATCATTTAGTAGGATCTGTGGACTGGTAGTGGCAGGTAATTCATGAGACATTTTACCTCTTGTAATGTAGAATCATTTATCTTTCCAGCCTTCATATTGAGATATCTTTCTTGGGACTGGCAGAACTTTGTTGTTTGCTTGTCAAAGTTTTTCTTCTCCTCCTGTCAAACATTTTATTAACTCATTTAAATCAGAGAACAATACATCTTTTTATATTGTACATTTAGTTTATAAACATTTTATATAACTAATTTAAATCAGAGAACAATACATCTTTTTATAGTTGTACATTTTAAATAAAGTAAAAAGTAAGTTTCCCTTTCAAACCTGACGGTCTATGGGGCAAGTGAAGTAGAGTTCATCTGTTTCTGTGACCTCGGCATATGAAGAGATAGTGTGGTCATCACTATGCCCAGCCGCCTTTACTTTCCCTAACGTGAGTTAGGTACCCATCAGAGTTGGGTGGACTCAGGGACGGTCTACTGACTTGAGCCTGGATTCAAACTCGTGACTTACGGGTTAGCAGTCCAGCTCTCTACCGCTAGACTACTCTGTCCCACACATTTAAATAGCTCATTTAAAAAAAATTAAACTTATTTTAAAATGAAGAAAACGACATAAAATGTTCAATCTGACCTTGGCAGCACCGATATTCTCTTTTCTGAAACTTTCCAAAGGCTTCACAAACTGTGTCTCTGCTGCAGATATCTAGATCAATACAATACAAAAACATGTAACCACTGTCACTGTTTCAGTGATAGTTCACTGAGATAAAAGCAATTACTTTCTTATAGTAGCTAGGCCAATGCAAAAATTTAATTTCAGTAAAACAATATAATAGTTACATATTTGGATAGGGGCTGTCAATCTGATTACAGATCAGTTTGAATTTTCAAAATCTGACCATAAACAAAAAAGTTATGAATTTTTTTGTCATTAAAAAACAGCTGTTTTTTCAGACAACCGGGGTAGACCCTGAAAGAGGAAAAATACTGGGAGGGTATGGACCAAATTTTTAAGAGTTTTTCACTAAAAGTGGTATAAAAGCAAGCAGACTTCACCAATTGATGTCATTTTATGATATTTTATAGATTTTTGTATGCCGAATCCAATGATGCTATTTTAAAAAGTGTCTTTTGATTACATAACAGACTTATATCATTGATTATGTAATACCCCCCATTCTTTTTTTTTTACAACATCTGATAATCCGTGTGATAAGAAGTCATTCTTTAAATTAAACAGTGTTTTAAACCATAATATGACATTTGTATATGCTGAAGCTAATGGTGATATTTAAATTGGTCGACCATTATTACAAAACTATAAAGGTCAGGTTATGTAATTCGCACCTTTTGCTCATAATTTACCATGTATTTATTTTAAAATCTCTTTTGCACATTGTCAGTTAACTTAAGTGAATAGCCTACTTAAAGAAAAGATAACTAATACAGTTTTAATACAAAGAGAAGGATGCTATAACAATAGTATATTTGTGATGATGTAACTTCTTAAAATATGTTATGTAATCTATGTGCAATTGTACAGGCCTACTCTATTCCAAAAATATAGGCATATCTTATTATATTTATATTTCTTGTTACTTTAAATGTCATACCATTGATACAACTTTCTTCTATAGAATTAGCCTAGTTACAAATGTGTCTTATCAGAATCAGTGTGCTTTATGACAATTTTGTAATATTTTTAAACACAAAAAAAATTGCTCATTTTTATAATTTTAATAACATAAACATTGGAAGAGAATATTTTTTTTTTTTAGCTTGTACAAGGTAGTGTAAGTTATAGGTCTATAACATAGATTTATATATGCTCAATGTTTATGCTAGTAGTAAGCTTGTGTATTTTGTAGGCCTACCACATTGGGGAAAAAAGCACGTGTTTGAGTGCTTGACTGTGTGTAGTAGATGCTAGACATTTTTTAAGTTTCCGGAGGCGTTTATCACCATCAGCATTTGCCTAGATTTAGTGAAATCAGACGTGGTTAACCAGGTTTTCTGACCAACGAATTTTATTGCCGTATTACGTAAACACGAGGCTAGATAGGCTAGTCGGCCAACCCGACGAACGTGTCAGACGAATATTATGTAATTTTAGAGACAAAAGTCTGGGAAGATTTCCTGATCTATGCCCGAGGGTTAGTAACATCAACTCCACAAAGTGAAGGGGGAGGGAGGTGGGGTATGAAACCACCGCGAGCCGCTCGGGCACCGTACGGGTGTTATACAACATCAAAGGCGCCGACCCTCGGCATGTCGCGTCACGGAGTAGTGGGGGCGGGGTGAGGCTATGGATGTTACATACGGTGTACGGTGTTACAATAGTTACATACCGTGTAGGATGGTCAGTGACTCCCCATACCCACCCCATCCCATTTTGGTCGATTTGGCAAGCTAGTAACCTCCACGTTGTTAAGGGTTTTAAAATTTTTTAGTCAACCGAAAAAAAAGAGCCCGGGGTAAAATTTAATTCATTTTTTAAAGCCATTTTTACGAAAAAGTAATGTACACAATAATGAAACGTTACGGCACGCGAATCACGTCAGCATTGTTTGGTCGGGTCGCAGCTATCCGGATTAATTTCTAAAGAAGATTAATTTTGACGAATAGTAAATACTATTACGACTTTTTTTTTGCCGTTTCAATGGTTTAAAACAAAGTTATGAAACATGCCTGTCTACTTAAATATAAAATAGCAATACCCGACGAGTCAAATACGGGAACACACGTATCTATCTTTAGAAATTGTTTATAGTCTCATCCAATCGGATCAACCGCCTAGCGTCACGTGACCACACACTCGGCTGTGCTACACGATGTGTAGATCTCGATTCAGTCGGACGGCGGCCAACGCGTTAATTTTTATTTTCGTTCCGTCTTAAAATGTATGGACGGCTTTATTATGAGGTGTTATAATACATGTCATACATTAAAATAATCGGTGGGATTTCAGGAATACAGCTCAAGGTTCAAATGTAAAATAGGTCAAATAATAGACCGGGAAAATTAGTTCAACTTTGCGGTCCGATATCTCCCGAAGTATTTAACTTATTTTGACCACGAACCTTGAGCGTTGTACGTCTACATTTAATCTGTTCGTCTGCCAAATTTGATTGTTGTAGTACGTAAACTCGATACGTCTATAAAAAAATTGTAGCGCGTCATATTTAAAACACAGCGATTCGAAGCACAGCCGAGCGGTTCAGTCGGACAGCGGTCGGCGCGTCATGTTTTGATTTTCGGTCCACTTCAAAGTCTATATGCGTCCTTATTATAGGCCCTAATATGACATATCATACATATTAATAAACGTCGAGATTTCAGGAATACAGCTCAAGGTTCAAATTAAAAAACGGTTCATTAATAGCCCAAATAACTTAGTTCAACTTTGCCGTTCGATATCTCCAAAAGTATTTAACATATTTTCCCCAAGAACCTTGAGCGTTATACGTGAACATTTAATCTATTCTTCTACCAAGTTTCACTGTTGTAGTACGAAAACTCAAAGAGTCTATAGACTCTAAGTAACACCCCTCTTTTAAAAAGGTGAAAAAGCCTCCCCCCTAATCGGCACGTCGCCGCGGGGGGTAAAAAATGCGATTAAATCGGCGATTTCTTCAACGTCTGAAATAATAAAGAAATCAAACTTATACAGTTAAAAAGGTTGTTCAATTACGAACAGAATGATGTATAACATGTTAATATAAACACAATAAAAGCATGCAAAAAACAGAGTTAAACATGCAGGGGGTAGGGAAAAGCCGATTTGTCCGATTTTCTCGGCAGCGGCATTGGCCTAGCTAATAACTTATAGTAAAAACAACTTTTCTTTCAAGTTTGTATGTTGTAAGAATGAGTATGTATAAAACCAGAAGAATAATTCTGTTTACCAAAATGTCTCGATGCTCTTCAATCTTATCAATAAATTTTCCAAACTCAGCCAGAGACTGGGCTAAAAATAAATAAAAGAAAATGTCAGAATGCATGTTTATATAAATTCTTTATGAATTAAATAATAAAAGCTATGAAGTGAGAGTTGCATTATGATAGTTTCCTTGTAGGGTTGGTTGCGTGTGGAATGATTAAGATAATGATACCATTGTACAATAACATCCATAAACGAATACATGTGAATATAATTAAAGAAAAATAAGAATTAAAATGTAATGCTAAATAAAATTAATATATTTTTTTTCTTCTTACAGTACATACAAAATCTTGCAATATTTTGTTTTATACTTTTTAAAATGATTACAAGTCGCCAATAATATATTGGGTAATCAATGTTTCAATGTCACTATCTGATTAGTTCAACTCTAAAAACATTATTTAAAAAGAGGAACTGAATGGTAAAGTAATTTGCTTCATAGGATAAATTTATCTTATCATTGGAGTAGTATGGTAGTTAATCATATTAGCAGTATAGTCATAGCATACTGTTAAACTTTCTAGGGCTTACAGTAAAAGATGTAAACAAAGTGAGATATAAATACTTTAAGTACACTGAACATGTTGTAGAGAAGAAAAAAATGTAGCAAGGTAAAATGACTGGAGGGAAAGATGCAACAACGGATAAGGTAGATTCATCTTCAACTGTCAGACTAGGTGAAACCAACTTGTTCCACTCAAGCGTTTTGTTTACAGAAGCCAGCAGCCAGCTAGCAGGAGATGGACAGATGGATAGGGGGAGATAGAAAGAGATCATACACAGGGTGGGTGGATGCAACTAGCAGAAGGCCATTACGTATTTGGGGTACAGTGGCTTTGTGCCAACAGGCCGGGGAATCAATAAGCCTAGAGTGTTTAATCGCTTATCTCCCTTGGCCCAAGTTTTTTTCTCTCTCTCCCTCTCTACATTTTATAAATACATTTATTTATTCTGACCACTTTCCCTCCCCTGGCAAGTGGGGTGAGCCTACAAGTTCATATAATCTTTATTGATCGCCAGTAGCAGAATGATAGACGAGATTTAACTACCGCCACTCGGTAAACTAGTGCCACTACATTCTACAACAAGGGTCTAGTCCTACACGTGTACGGGCCAAACACAGCGTGGACCGTACACGGCAGCACAACTCTTCCCGTCCCCGTCAATTCTTTCAATTGTGTGGGATTCATGCTACGTCATGCTTTGCTGGTTTTTTTTTATAACAATGTTGCTCTCCACCTGCGTGTAGTCGCATAATTCCCTGTTCTATGGTCGTGTTTAACATATGGTAGTGGCAACAATAGGTGATAATCAGCTGGACATAGCTACATATGTGATGATGTCACCAATAACACGTAGTGATGTCACCAATAACACGTAGTGATGTCACCAATAACACGTAGTGGTGTCACCAATAACACGTAGTGATGTCACAAATAACACGTGTGATGTTAGCAATAACACGTAGTGATATCAGCAATAACACGTAGTGATGTCAACAATAACACGTAGTGATGTCAACAATAACACGTAGTGATGTCAACAATAACACGTAGTTATGTTAGCAATAACACGTGTGATGTCAGCAATAACACGTAGTGATGTCACAAATAACACGTGTGATGTCACAAATAACACGTGTGATGTCAGCAATAACACGTAGTGATGTCACAAATAACACGTGTGATGTCACAAATAACACGTGTGATGTCAGCAATAACACGTAGGGATGTCAGCAACAACACGTGTGATGTCAGCAATAACACGTAGTGATGTCAGCAATAACACGTAGTGATGTCACCAATAACACACGTAGTGATGTCACCAATAGCACACGTAGTGATGTAATCAATAGCACACGTAGTGATGTCACCAATAACACGTAGTATGTCACCAATAACACGTAATGATTCACCAATAACACATGTGATGTCAACAATAACACGTAGTGATGTCGCCAATAATACACACGATAATATCACCATGCATTCTATATCTACAAAAAGGTAGGAGGTAAAGCCAAGTAAACATTTTTGATCGTCTAGTTTCCTATTGAACAGCTGTACACCATTGGCCTTACAGTTGAATAACCTGATGATACAGGGACATCAACAATAATTGATTACAGCTCGTGTATAAATCAGATAATTGTCTCTATCATTTTTTTTAAATCAGCCCCCCCCCCTTTCGGTATCAGAGGGCACCTTACCATTTCCGGCATCAATTACTCTGACTAGTTTACTAAGCAATCCTATCAGTCTCTAAATCCTTGCTATTAAAAATTACGAGAACCAGTAACGATGTACTAGGCTTCATCCGAGCGCTTAATGACAGGGATACGGTAACAGCTTCCACCAGCAGCTGGTAGGACCATCCGTTGCTGTAACGTATCTCGATTATACTCAAGCATGTACGCTATGTTTAAACAGCCCGTGTTTGATTGGTTGTAACCACCATCAATGGAGACATGCTGGCTCCATGTCCTAGATATGTGCAGCTACATTTAGATGAGGCTATCAATGTAAACAATAGACCCAATACATTGTCGAGCGGGGATTTTAGTCAAGCGAGAGAAAGAGTTGACCATTCACCATGTAGAGACAATGGTATATGGCCTATCTCACTTCACATTAGGGAGTATAGTATTGGGCCTACCATATTTCAAATTAGAGACTATAGTAGAGGGGCCAATACATTTCAAATTAGAGACAATTATATAGGACAATAGTGAAACAAAATTACATGAATGTGCCTTTATGGTCCACCACAAGTTTTAAGGTAATACTGAAAAGAAGCATATCCTGATGTTTCGTTATAACTAAGTTCACGCTGATATAACAAACTGGGTTGTGTAAAAACAAACAAAAAGACAACAGGGCCTCGAATCTATCTTACATTCTGATGAGGACTGTGGTAACTAAGTGTAGCATAACGAGTCAAGTACAGGATATTGAGCCCGTTACATGGCCAGATAAGCAGCACATGCCACTGACAAGCTGGGTAAGTAAATACAACAGCAGTTATGTCCCCTAGTGATTACCACAACGTTTAAAAGTCCCCTATAAATCAAGTCCATGCACACAAAAAATAACCACGCGTTTTAAATCTATTCCACACCACACAACTGTGCCATGAATTGTATCAGCACCCCCTAAATGGTGTCACCCAGTGCGGACCGACCCCCCCCCTCTACCACCCACTGTGACATCAGTAGGCCTACTATCTGTAGTATTACATTAACAAGGGTATAAAACAGATAGACTACCCCAAACAACACATTCAACCTGTGGCCTATCCTCGACCAACTCATGCAACCGTTTCATAATGGACCAAAATAGCTTGGATTTCCCGTGTCTCCTTTGTTGCACCGGGAAATCTCTCTGTCAAACTACACGCAGCGTGTTCATTAAGGGACACGTTGACACTACGGCACGTGACTCAAATCCTAGCAGGAACTTCAACTTAAGATATTTTGGAAAAGCAGATAGCAAGATAACTTGTTTATGAGAAGAATACGGTTTCTGTTAAACGATTTTTTTTTGTCCGTGAAAAAATAAATGACAGCATTGGGTAACGAACTGTAACTAATCGCTACGGGGATAGGTGTAAAAGTTAATAGCCCCACTTCTAATCTCAACCACAGACAAACCACCACCATAATTAAGTGTGTGAGACTTCGTTCGTTCCGTCAGTATGTGTACACATCTAGTAACACCGTACACCAACACCCAAACGTCAGTACACATCTAGTAACAGCACACAACACCCAAACGTCAGTACACATCTAATAACAGCGCACACCAACACCCAAACGTCAGTACACATCTAGTAACAGCACACAACACCCAAACGTCAGTACACATCTAGTAACAGCACACAACACCCAAACGTCAGTACACATCTAATAACAGCGCACACCAACACCCAAACGTCAGTACACATCTAATAACAGCGTACACCAACACCCAAACGTCAGTACACATCTAATAACAGCGCACATCAACACCCAAACGTCAGTACACATCTAGTAACAGCGCACACCAACACCCAAACGTCAGTACACATCTAGTAACAGCGCACATCAACACCCAAACGTCAGTACCTATAGGTCGATGAACTTCACACGATACCCAATCTATTTATGACCTACAACAGACTGGGTATATATCTTGACTGGATCTACCTACACTGATACTCAAGCAAGATGAGCTACCTACAGACAGGGGGGTGAACTTCCTATGATACCCAATCTACTTATTACCTACACACATTTTTTAAAGGGATAAAAAGGTAGATAAACGTCGATGGTGCTAGAGTAGACACAAATTGTTGGCGCTAGTGTGTCGTCCCTTTAGAGTAAATTTTTTATCAGGATACACCAAGGTGCCATGTCTTACTGAGATAAGAAGCTCATCAATGCTGGCTCACATCGGTGCTTAAAATAGAGCCGCGTATGGTCGATCTGGGCAACCAACAGGCGTGCTTATAGATTCATCGAACACAGAGTCAGAGGAGCTGTTTCATACAGTTTTGTTTCCATTTATTTAGAGCCCGTTAAAAAAAGGCTTAAATCAGGGATTACATCAGAGTAGTCAAAGTTAACACATTTTTTTTCCGGATTTCCAAGTGTATGTTTTGAACTATCCTTTCCAACCTGACATAGTTCAGATGAAGTAGAGTTGATCTGTTTCTTGTAACTTAAAAAATGAATGGAACCTAGTCAGCACCATGTCTAGCTGCCTTAACTTGTCCCGACTCGACATAGGTACAAACCAGAGCTGAATTGACTCGGATGAATTAGTAATGTGCGCTCTATCACCCCTCTCTCGTTATAAAAACTATTTTGTTGTGGAAACTACAGACATGCTATGTGAACACTGTGTTGTTGAGTTGGTGGTGTAAAAAGCTGCCATATACCGATCCAAGTCCAGCGGTGTTTGCCTGCCACTGATCGAACACTACTACATTACTGGGGTGACGCATCGCGTTTTACACTTCATTGCTGCCGTCAGTAGCAAGCAGTTCAATCTACATGTTAACGAGCTGACCCGTGGCCTGATATGGCTACAGGACATTACCCCCCTGGATATTCCCCCCCCGGACATTTCCCCCCCCCCCGTATTTACCCCCCGGAGCAATTACCCCCCCGGGGAATTACCCCCCCCCCCCTCTCAAGTTAAAATCCTAACTCTAACTAGAATTTTATACCTATATACTCCTTAAGAAAAAGACCAAAACCTAAGCACCCACCTTAGCCTAAAACTTCACACAAAACCAAAACCAAAGCTAGACACAACCCTAACCCTAAAACTAGCTCTAACCCTTACCCTAGCCCTAAAACCTTACCCTAGCCCTAGCACCTAACCCTAACCCTAGCCCTAACCCTAACCCTAGCCCTAAAACCTAACCCTAACCCTAACCCTAGCCCTAACCCTAACCCTAGCCCTAAAATCTAACCCTAAAACCTAACCCTAAAACCTAACCCTAAAACCTAACCCTAGCCCTAACCCTAACCGTAACCCTAGCACTAACTCTAACCCTGTCCGGGGGGGGGGGGGGGGTAATGTCCTACTGGGCGGGGGGGGGGGGGGGGGGGGTAATTGACAGGGGGGTAATTGACAGGGGGGTAATTACTCTGGGGGGTAATGTCGGGGGGGGGGGGGGAATATCCGGGGGGTAATTGACAGGGGGGAAATGCCCTGTTCCCGCCTGATATATGGGCCTACACACACACACACACATATATATATATATATATATATATATATATATATATATATATATATATATATATATATATATATATATATATATATCACTCAATTTAATTGTTTCTCTATTGCTGTATTTTCACTTTAACCAAGTGAACCGCCTTTCTTTAAGAAGAAACTGTTATTGGCAAGCAATCAAGAGATTATTGACAGAGTAAAAAGATAAACTAATTACGTGTTTAAAAACGTAGGTAACCGGAAACAGGTGAAAAATAGAACACAAACCCCGCTGACTACACGTGCCTCATGCAACGGCTCAGGACTAGCTCGCGGCTATATGTATGACTTGTTTATATTACGTTTATAAAATAATTAGTGAAAAAGAAGGTATAAGACGCATACACCAATGTGGGCTGTACTGAGCTCTAAACCCTCAAACGGCGAATTACTCAAGAAGAGGTTTTGCACAGATAAATGTAACGCGTTAAAATGTAAAGCATCAATTATTAAGCAAACTATTTTTGATTTATTTTCAAGTGGCGGATGTGGCTAGATGTCACGATCCACTCATGTTATATTCCCATTACAATCTGTAAAAACCACGCGAGGCACAGTAATATACGTCTTTACTATTTACTTAAAGGCTGAGTGAAAATTAAAGCTGTTTAGAAATTAGACTAGTCGAGTACCATATATTTAATTACATACAAACATCTCGACGTATAAGGCCCCCCCCTCTCATTAAATGTTAACAGACAAGTACAGAGCAGCTAACCCTTTAGAAACGGTGCAAGTGAATGGCGAATCCACCTTCAGAATACCTCACCCCACTTTCACCATTTCTCAAACACATTCGGTGCAAACGCACAAACCTATATTTGTTTCACTTTTTTCCCCCGCTCTTACGCCAGCATTACCGCCAGAAACTCATTACATAATGACGCTCGCTGTCTTTGCGAGAGAATGATGTAAACGTTTCTCTTCCGATATTCGATGGCTTTCGGAGATAGCTCTGTTATCAAAGAAAAAACTGCATGCACTATGTTCATTGTCTGGACGGAAACAATGGAATAAAATACCTGACAATGCATTAGATATGCCCTTTTTTAAAAATTCTCCTGGGCTAGTTATTCTATAAGCCGAGCTAAGATGTTCACAAAAGATGTGCTATAGAAAGAATGGTATGGGTGTGCTGTGTAAAGACGCTGAGACTCACGTGTGTACGGTGTGTGCGCATGTACGGACCATATGAAATGGTAAAAAATAAAGCACGCAACAGTTAAACAAGAACACGGGAGATGCAGACACAGACTAATCTTTAGCAGTGTTTTAAACTGCTTTAAACAGCATCAGATATTCAACAGGTAATCAAAGGCATTCCTAGCTAACATTAAAAAAAATTAACTGTCAGGTCTAACCAAGTATCTTGCCTCGACTGACTCGCAGACTTGACTGCACCAGAAACATGTTCCTGGTATTAAATACCTCAAGGGCGTGTGGACTAAATGCAAGCCGCGGGGTGCCATTTGATTAAAATCGTATCTGATCACATCTCTAATGGGCGCAGTATATTAAATAAATATTTCATTAACCAAAGCTTTATCCACCAGATGGCTCGATTGTGACACACAGATACAAAGCTGTTGATCTGATATGTTAAAGCAGCAATTAACACGGGACATACATGTTATGCAGGTATAAATCATTTACAAGGCTCCGTATGGAGTGGTGGTGGGGGGGGGGGGGGGATGACGACTCAGACGTGACAGATTGCAGGGTAACTAGTGTAGAATAGCCGATTAATTGCTGAGCTGCTGTCATGTTTTTAGTACGTGACATTTTCAGGCATTTGGTTTGCAAAGTGTCCAGAAGAAACCACTGTGAGAACCGCCAGCAATTAATGGATATCCGGAAGTGGATCAATACACACTCACCCAGTGTATATAGGCCAGCAACCCATGGGTAAAAACTTGCCAGGGGATTTGTGTAACATTATCTACAGTAACCTTCCCCCCCCCCCCCCCCCCAAATATGGTATGTGTAGTATTATCTACAATTACCATCACACCCCCCACACCAAATATGGTATGTGTAACATTATCCAGTTACCATCACATCCCCCACACACAAATAAGGCGTGTGTCACATTATCTAGTTACCATCACAACCAACACACCAAATAAGCTCTATGTAACACTATCTAAAGTTACCTTACCCCCCCCCCACCAAATAAGGTATGTGTAACACCTTCCCCCCCCCTCATATACACCAAAAAAATCTATCATTTCAAGTTAGCTGGGGTAAGAGGTTGTGTAGCATTTTCTATCATTAACACCTAACCCAACCCAATCAAAAAAATCTATCAGTCTATGTTAACAGATGAGAAAAAGGTTGAGTAAAATTATTTACATTTATCATCACCCAGCTTTAATAAGCCACCAGTAGATGTGCTGTGAGAAAAAACCCACCTGTCATTAGATTTAACAAGAACAAACTATTGCGGGACCTATTATTCAACAATCTAGTTATTAACTCTCCCACACAAAATCAATGCATCACCTACTTCTCTGGTACAGGTGGTACAAACACTAATAATAAAACAACAGATCAATGCTAGCCCATATTGACAATGATTGCTTCACCTACAGCAGTTAATGAGATCTAGACAATTTCTCACAAGGCAGGAACAGCATAGCAATCAAAACCTTGCTGCTAATCTTAAAATCAATACAAAACAGTCAAATGGTTTACTTAAAGAGCATTCAAAAACATATAAAGTAAAATAAAGTGTAACAAATGCAATATCCATAAACTCCAGCTGAATGCACCCAGTCATTCATTGCCAGAGGCAACCAGTGAACCATGACATGCCCTCAAATCCCCTAGCTTTTATTTGTTTTTGTCCAGCTAGTATTGGCTTGATTTCACTTCACACATAATTATTTATAGCTTGGGTTAAACCTTCTTTCAACCTACCATGCAAACAACACAAGAAACCAATACTACTTAATATTTCATTCAACACATTCCTAGGTACTGGTTAACTGTTAAACCCGACATAAGGGAAGGAAAAAAGTTTCACTAAATGCTACACTAACTATACAATCCTTCAGTGATTTTAAAAAGTAACCTATCAGGTATATACTGTTCAAGCTTCAACATTTTTCAGTTCAACCTATTCAATTATGACAACCACTTCATTCTCGTCAATTTCACTATTTCAGCTTTCACTTCCTCACTAAAGCTTTAATTTAAAATTTATTTTTTTAGCATATTATTGTTATAGTTTTCAACATCAAAGAAGAAATTTATCTAAAAGAATACAAGTTCAACTCGCTAATGTAACTAGTGCTTCTAAGCTATTGATTAGTTTCCTGGTTTACTTAATAAGTTACAAGTAATATGATGAACTTTCAGCTGTAGTGTTGTGTTATGAAAATTGGTTTTCTAAAAATACTTTTGTTATGTACTTGAAAACATGTCACAATAGACAAAAACATTTCTGACCATTATTTTTATCTAATTATAATTATCAATAAACCTAAAGAACAATGTGTAAGTAAGCACTCACAATGCAATCTGGAAAACCTAATTAAATTAGACACATCTAAACTTGATCTCAGTTTATGTGAATTTTTTTTGTTCTGACTCTAAAAATGTCATAAAGTTTAAATAAGTTTAAAAACTCTTATTTAATAACACTCAGTCAATGAGTCATATACTTACAAATAAATATTTCATCATCTGTAAGTTGGTTGCCAATACATTCAAATTTGAACTCCATTAAATCCTTAGCCAAAGCTCTCTGAGCTTTGGAGAACTCTGAAAAAAAATTAGTAAAAGTTAAAATATAAAACAAATTCTTTTCGAACATTAGAAGCACTGGAACTTCTGTCTTCTATTATTACAATGTTGGTTTTTGGAGAAATTTTTTTTTCTTTATATTCAAAATACAAATCATTTAAGTAGATACGTGTTTTGTGAATGTAACTACTATTTATTTATAAACATGCCATTAAATAAAAGTTATTCAAGAACATCAAATTCCTTTAGAATGTGTCATGGAAAACAAAATGTTTTCAAGCAAGGAGATCTGATTGTACAAATTGTACATACATTTTAAGTGATTTATTTTGGGTGAAAGGAAATGTTTAAAAAATAACTTATGTCACATGTCCATGGGCAGCATAATTACAATACAAGACACAATCAGGATTTAGACCATGATTTCTATTATCGTTGATCATATTTTTACAAACAATAGGTACTGATTATATACATACAAAGTGACCAAATTATCTAATGAGCAATTACGTACAAATAAACATTACCATTTAAATGCAGATACTATGCAAGATAAATGTAGTTTTGTATTTGTTATAATGTATAGGCCTAATTCTGGTCAATTAATATACAACTTTAAAGGCCTATTCTTTCATGAAATATATGTAGATTATTAAATATCAAAGAATCTATTGTTAAGCTTTACATTTCAATGTCATTCAATAATTGCTTAGTCCATAAAAAATATTATGTAACTAAGTTACTATACGTAAAAACTATGGACATTAATAGCATCAATAGTATTGCTAGTACCAGATAGTTAAGTACTCTTCTGTCAAACTCAACCATAATATATTATTATAGGCAACTTGTAACTAATTGTTCTTAGTCAAACATACCTAAAATTTACCTAAACCTAACTTTTAAATGTTGAAGCATTTTTGCAGGGCTAGATTTAGGACAATTAACAAGACAGTTCAGATAGTTTTTTAAATGAAGGCCTAAAAATAAATTACTTTATAGTATTTATACTTCTATAAGCTATTAAAATTTAAGTCCTAATAGATTTTTTGTTGTTATTTATTCAACGGTCAGTGGAGTAATACAAGTGAAGAAATATATTAAAAATTATCTTTCATACACTTAGGCCTACATATAACATTAGCCTAAGTTAGTATTAGACCTAATAAACTTAGAATTTTAGGCAGTATTGTTTCTATGTTTAGGCCTATATTTTAAATTTTACAAACAGGACTTGTTATGTTACCAGTTATTTGTTAGTAATAGATAGGCCTAGGCTATTTTATTTAGGCCTATATTTGGAGCCTATTGCCTATTTAAGTTAGACTCGATTAGGGCCTACATTTACAATTTTAGTAATTAGGGCATACACATTAGTAGCAGTGCAATTCAAGCTAGAATGTCGAGCTTTCTATCACAAAAGGCACGAAAAACCAGACCCCTTTCCTAAAATGATGTCACATCTCAGCCTACATACTACTAGTACGACACCCCCCCCCCCCCCACCACAAAATTGCATTTTTTTTTTACAAAATTAGTTTTCAAAAATGTGAAATAACAGCTGAATTCACTTTTAAGAATATTAACAATGCAAAAGTGTGACGGCACGCTATCTAAAAACCCTTTGTCTTAGCTTCTCGTCACAAAATTACAAATTAGCCTTCCTCCTTGCCTTGAAGTGTAAGAATTACGGGTGACCCGTAGGTGATGATTGAGTGCTGATGAGCGAGCAGAGATATAAATTTAGATTCTGTCTAGATTCTAGATCTAGATCTTCTAGAAAATCTAGATTAGATACAGATATTGAGATCTAGATTTAGAAGAGGGCCTAGCCTAGACCAGGCCAGTTTTTTTTTGTCGTTTTTAATTTTTTATTATGCTAGCTCAAGATCTAGAATCTAATTATCAAGTCTGTATTTTTGGGTCTCAAATTATTTTGATTTAACCTACATTCCAAAAATATTAGATATTGCAAATGTAAAGGAACTTACGTTTTGCTGCATTGTAGACGTCTCGACCATGGTGAATTAATGTTTTTATAAATTTGCTTGTACGTTCGAGTTCTTTTTCATGCTCAGCTAATTTCGTGCGGAAATACGGACTGTCTGTAAGACAGTCAGCGAACTCCAGGGGTTGTAGTCCCATTTTGTAAAGGTTAAAGATTTTAATTTTTTTTACGAGTTAAATGCATCATAAAATAATCCTAAAAAATTAATATAAATACTACGATAATCGTTTCCTGACTTCTGACAACAATAATGTTGTCGCTTTAGCGCATGCGCAAGCGGAAATGGTCGAACTCATTTCTGAAAAAGTAATAAAAAGCTTCTGCGCCGCTTTTCCCTGTTCTATTTTCAGTGTAAAACTTAGGCCTACCGTACTTACTCTAATAAAATAGTCGCAGCTAATTCCTATTGATCGATTGACGACAATAAGAAATGCTATGTATAATGTGGAAATTTAGGAAACATTAAATTATATGACACAACATATTACAAATATAAAATTGATTAGTGCATACAATATTTGCTAATTTAATTTTTAAAAAGTTGGACCACACTTCAGTGGTGGATGCAGGGGCGGAACTACAGTGCCGCCAGACCCTGCATTGCGGGGGGGGGGGGGGGGGGGGCGGGACCTTTAGGGGCCCGCAGCCGACCATAATCAATATTTTTACAGTAAAAAAAAATAGTCTTTTTGCATTTTTGACTTGATGGATGTTTTGTAAAAAGAATACTGCAGCTGTGGTTGGATTATCTTTATTCTATAGACACCTTGAGTCCTCTTTCTCCTACAATCAAACATGCTCTTGTCAGCAAAATTCTTTTGAAAATAAATCCATCGCGTGAAAGATACGCAAACGTTCAAACCACTTCCATGACTTATTTCCCCTTTTTTAAATAGTCAAATATGTGTGCTCTTAAGCACCGTTTAATATATTTGCATTAAGCAAATTAAAAAAACAATTATTTCTCTAAAATATTATTTAAAAAAAAATACATAATAAAGAATGACAAGCATAAAACAGAATTGTATTTAAAACTAATAATATAAATACAAAAAAAAAACATAAAAATAAACATAGGGCGAGAAACCATTACACATTCACAGCTTTCATGCTTCATATTATTTCAACTAACTTTTTATGAGAGGCATTTTAGCAAACATATTAAAACGGAGATTTTCAAATCAGACTAGTTCTAATAGCAGTCACACAAATGAAGAGGTGTAACTTGTTTTTACTTCTTAATAAAAACTAAGCATTTTTAATTATATATTTAAAAACTCGAACAAGCCCGAAATGAGTATTCTATGTATCATATTTTCGTATATATATATATATATATATATATATATATATATATATACATATATATATATATATACATATATATATATATATATATATATATATATATATATATATATATATATATATATATATATATATATATATGGGGCCCAAAAAATTTCTTGGCGGGGTGGCCCTTTTTTCCTAGTTCCGCCACTAGGTGGAGGAAGGTCAACTTTTGTAATAATTCATAATTTTAGCAGTTATTTTTCAAATTAGTTAATTATAAAGTATATAGTTAATCTTGACCAAGATTTGCTAAAAATTTCCAATGTTTAGTAAGCTAGTGGTTATTTTGTTGTCATCAATCTTCACCTACTTAACTGCAGCTTGTTAATCTCTTGGCTATATACTAGATCTATATCCGATATCCCTATGTTAGAGATAATAAAAAATTTCTAGTGTAAAAAATTAATTGCAAGAAGAACTGAAATGTGTCTTTATTATATGGGATCTGGGATGAATAGGGCTGTGTAAAAAAGCATGATAGCATTTATGGATGACCTCTGTAGGTCATCCTGCAGTTGTAATCCGAAAGTAAAAACGGCAAAGAGAACCACTTTCATCCATCTATAAGAAAATGTGGACCACACAGCTGTTCTTGACAACACATTATCTGTTGAATGGAGCATTGACCTAGGCAAATAGCATGAGCATATTGCTATCAAAATAATTTCCTAGAAAGATGTCCTACTCTAGATCTCCTAAACTTGTCTATCAGAGGAGCAAAGATGAGGGATGTCAGGGAATACTCCACTGATAACATTGATCTAAAACGCCAATGATAGCAGAATACAAGCTTCAGAGTTTCTGATGACAACACAAACTTGAGGCTGACACAGGATGGTGATGTGTGGTTGATGGACCATAACATGCAACAGGTGAAATAAAAGATGAACCACCCATGATTTAAAATGGAGTGATTACCCTTTATTAAAACCAAGAGTGACTATCCTTTAACTAAAACTAAGAGCTGATGACCCTTGTAAGGTTACAACCATTCTGTTAAAATTAATAGGATGGGGTGGAGTCTCATTTATGCCAGTATATTAAAAGTGTCCCATACTAGTCGTACAAACTTTTAAAAAGAAAATGTACACAGCAATCATTGTTTATTGAAAAATATGAAAATGAAACAAACTCTTTTATATTCATTAGCCTTTAATTTCTGTCAGCATGAATATTTTCAGGATGTATATTTTACATTCTATATTCTCTAGATATGTGATTTCTATAATTAAAATTGAAGATTACTTTTTGTTTAAATGATATGGGATAAATTAAAATAGAGAAATAAAAATATTATTAATTTAAAAACATGTAGTACTAACAAATATCAAATTATAAATAAAAATATAACTGTAAACGTAACAATTTAATATCATGTGTGATGTTTTATTTCACATTAAAAACCCAACTATTTACTGAACAACTTGGACATCATCATTAGACTACTGGATGGAACAAAACTAGCTAAAAAGATTTGAAAATATTGTTTTAGGAAAAAGAAATTAATATTGAAAAATGCTTTCATGGGCTTGTCAGTGTTTTTACAGACTATATTTTCACATCTTTGATTTTTTCAGCTAATTCTTTTGGCTCTTCTCCTTCATCCTTTTCTTTAACTTCATCATCATTCTCATCACTTTCCTCCTCTTCTTCATCATCATCGTCGTCATCATCCTCTTCCTCATCATCGTCATCGTCTTCATCATCATCCTCTTCATCATCATCATCATCTGTAACTAAACAAATTTAAATGCCTTTAATTTAAAAAATGCTCAACAAAATGCTTATCTTATAATTGATGTAAGGTCAGACTTAGTGGAAACATAAAGATAAGCTCAATATGGACATCTACAAATAAATAAAGAGCCTTAATGCAGCAAAACTTTGCTAGCACTAATTTCACATACCTCTGACAACCTTAATAGCAAACAACTTTGCTAGCACTAATGTAATATACCTTTGACAGCATTAATGCCCCACAACTTTGCTAGCCCTGCCACATACCTCTGACAGCCTTAATAGCAAACAACTTTGCTAGCACTAATGCCACATACCTCTGACAGCCTTAATGCCACCAGCTCCCAAAGTGTAACCCCCAAAGGTGAACCCTCCAGTGGCGCCCTGGTAACTGTATTCATCATGCACCTCATCATCATCCTCAGCATCCTGTTGCTGCTGCCTGCCATACTTGTAGCTCCGGGCTGAAAAACACAAGAAAGACTGAGATTAAAGCACCCAGTGCATACAAATTTATTACCACAAATACCACCTGATGAACTATCTAGGTTTTTATTGGCCACTCTGGGACTGAGTACTTAACTCAAGGTGACAAAAATTTTAGGTTAAACAGAAAAGCAACCATATTAATAAAGGCCTATTGAATTATTTACTTTAAAAATTTTTTTTGATTAAATGTAGTTAAAATATCCAAGCTGGCATAAGAAAAAGACCAAAAAACTACAGTGAGCTATAGACCTACTTGACATGCTCAACTCCTTGACTTCCTGTGTGTCACTGCCACACTTGGGGCATGGAATAGCTTGACCTTTGACATATTTAAACCCTTTACGCCTCACATGGTCTTCACAGTAGCATTGCTACAAAAGTAAAAATGAGTAGAGTAAATCATTGTTTTGGTTAAACCTTTTAAAATAGGAAACTTATAAAAAAAATAACCCATTAGCATTTCAACATAAACTTCATATCAACTTACACTTAATTTCATAAAACAATCACCAGCTACACAACAATGGATAAAACTACCTATCTAATAGCACATAAATAGGAAAATTATGTACCTTACAGCATTTACATTTGTAAAACTAGTCACAATAATACAAAACATAGACAAATTCCAGGTATGTAAAACATGTATTGTAATAGCTGTTATGAATGACACAGCAAAGAACAGAAATACCACTAATTCTAAGTTCCAGCAACGTTAAGCTCAGTGCTGTAAATCTGATTACCTTGCATCGCAGACATGAATACTGTCCAAGTTTATTGCAAGAAAGACCTAAATAAAAGGAAAAAATAACCAGCGTCAACAGTGTAAAGTTAAGTTGCATGAAAAACTATTGATTCTCAGTATGTCAAAAAAAAAAAAAAGGTCTGGGCAATTAAAAAGTACAAAAAACAACAACAGTTGATGCAGAATTTACGTTTACATAACTTACATTTGTAGTTCTCAGATTCCAAGACTTGACAACTTGCCTGGTGCTCAAACTGGTCGTCTTCACACAAGTATTTAGAACAGTAACTGCAAGTGAAAATTCTTCCACCTAAAAAGAAGTTGGTGTGTAGGAATTAGACTAGCCTCAACCACATCTGTGTCTGGCAAGTGCCCAGCTGCCTTTATTTGGCTAGATTTCTCATGTACCCAGTGAGGCTGGTTAAGTGCTCTGAAAAATTCAGTCTTGGACTGAACTAAGAAATCAGGTGCTCTGGTGTTTGATCACACTACTCAATAGTTAAGTAAATTTAATTATTTAAAATTAAAATATCTACCATGATCCCAAACTCCTCTTTTGCATTCGTGACAAACGGCATCAATCATGGGACATGTACAAGCATGGGACTGCAGACAGCGTCGGCTGTGACACACCCAAGCCTCGCAAAAATCACAAATGGCACCCTGTAATAAAAATTGTGTGGTCAGAATCTTGATTAAAACATCGCTGTTTACATTATTTTAAAATTATTACCCATTGAAATTGGTGAATTTCATTATATCAATAACTGTAATCATATGATACATCACCTAAAAAATAATTTAGCATAGCTGCTAAGATACTGAGCAGCTTAGCTTTATAAAAATTTAACTGACCACCAATCCAAGTCCTGTAACATACTGGCCTGCATGTCTCACCACACAGTCACCTCCCTTGGACATACACTTTATTTTTCCTGAATAATTTTTAATAACAATAAAAATAATTATATTTGCTAAAATATTCACATCTATTTTGTTAGTAAATATGTTAAAACTTGTGTACATTTTACATTTCTACACTAGAAAAAGTTAATTTCTAAAATCTTACCACACTGGGCACATGCTGGCATACGCTGTATCATGCTACAGAAGTAACAAAAAGCTCTGTTTTTCTGTGTCCTGAAATAGAACATTTTCACCAACATTTAGTATAATTCACACTTTCAAGATTTTTACAGCTTTTTGTTTTTTTTAGAAAACAATGTAAAAAATACCTGAGAAAAAACTATCATATTCTAAATATTTAAAAGAAAAGTTTACCAACCATCAGAATGAGTTTGGAGGGACGGAGTGGTCTAGCGGTAGAGAGCTGGACTGCTAACCTGTAAGTCTTGAGTTCGAATCCGGGTTCAAGTCAGTAGACCGTCCCTGAGTCCACCCAACTCTGATGGGTATCTAACTTACGTTAGGGAAAGTAAAGGCGGCTGGGCATAGTGCTGACCACGCTATCTCTTCATATGCCGAGGTCACAGAAACAAGTGAACTCTATTTCCCTTGCCCCATAGACCATCAGGTTTGAAAGGGAAACTTTAGAATGAGTTTAAAAAACTGATTTAGAAAAAGAGCTTACCTTTTGCAAGAATCACATTCCTGTAGAGAAAATAAGAAAAATTATATTTTGACTGCTTTCTAGTTCTAGACTAGATCTACTAGATTCTAGTAGATCTAGTAGGCCTAAATACTTACTAAATAGAATCTAGATCTAGATCTAGCAATATTTCTGTGCAGTGCCCACACTTCTATTTTTTGCTCATACTGGACTATAATGACTAATTGACTATTAAATTATGGAAACCATTATTAAATAGTAGATCTAGTATTACTAATAATTAATGGTTTCCACCATAGTATAGTATAGTCATACGTCTACGACCCCATACACTATAAAAAATAAGGCCGATTCTAGTCGGAATAAGATACGCATGCGATACGCATGTGATACGCATGCGCAATGGAGAGAAACTACGACTTGCCTTAGCGGCGATGTTTTCGATGGTACTGCGCATGCGTGTGTTTACAACCGCAGAACCCTAACACCAACCCTAATCCTATCCTTAACCCTATCCCTAATCCTATCCCTAACCCTAATCCTATCCCTAACCCTGGCCCTAATCCTATCCCTAATCCTACCCCTAACACTCATTCTAGCCCTAACCTTAGCCATAGGTCACTGCGCATGCGCAGAACTATCTTTTGCCGACTAAGTGGAGATGTTGGGGAGAAAAATCTTCTTCCGAGTAGTCACAGTCAGACACTTCGAAAAAATAAAACACTTTCCAACTAGATCTAACTAGTACACTGTAGGCCTACTATTTTTATAATATTATAGACTTTCATTCTATTATCAGGTTATATCAGTGTTATTATTTAATATTTATTAACATATTTATGATTTAACACTAACTTACCATGAGCTGGTTGCAAGGTCTCTGATCCAGTCCTCGCTCATATTGTGCATTATTTATAGCTTTCTGTCGTTCCTTTTGCTTTTCAGCCTTTTTTCTCTGGCCTGTCTTTTTCTTTGGCATAGTTGTAGTAGACGGTTATACAATTTTTGTTGAATTCATTCGAAAACAATATGTAAACTAATAACTAATGCGAGAGGTCGTGTCGTGTAACTTTATCTATTACAGGGCGCAGCCATTTTAGAAGTGTAAAAATAAAAAAATTAATAGAGTGACTTCCCTTAGACTGTTAGTAAATAGTAAAGACATAGGCCAGGCGAACATTATCTTTATACTAGCTCTCTGCCACGGTGAATCTTTTTTAAATGTACCAACTTGGTAATAGAACAAAACTAAACACAAACAAAAACACAAACACAAATCCAACACAAACACAAAAGAAAACACAGACACAAACACAATGCAAACACAAACGTAAACGTAAAAAAAAACACAAGTGTGAACACAAACGAACGCACAAGCAGGCGGACAAAAAGGCGGACTAAAATTTCCGGGGGGGGGGGGGGGTGTTTACTGTTAAAAGTAAATATTTTCTATATAAATTACATCCCCCCCACCCCCCCCCCCCCCCCCACCCCCCGAAGAGCTGCCTGGAAGAAACACTGCATGCATCTCTCCGGTACTGTTTTAGATGTCGCAAAATCGTGCTCTATGACGTCGATCATAGGTCGGGTGTCAACTCGTGCCGGAACACATGGTGTCAACGTCACCCCCCCCCCCATATGCCCCGCCTCCTCCACCGACGACGATGTATCTAATGTATACACCTTATATATATATATATATATATATATATATATATATATATATATATATATATATATATATATATATATATATATATATATATATATATATTGTTTTGGTATCACCTAGTTGGAGGATGTCTCCCGGTACGTACACACCCGACCCGCCTCGTACGATACTGCTGTAGCCTCAATACTAGTCAGAGAATCGTCAACAGCTACCTTGGCGCCAGCTTGACTAGGCCCCTGGTAAACAATCATCAACTGGTGTTCTAGAAAACGATGATCTACTGTTCATTGCTTCAAATTGTGAGCTGTAGCGGGATGTGTGTGAGGGTGCGTAGAGACGGGGGGGGGGGGGGCGGAACTGTATTGCTCGCTGTGACGTATCAGTCAATTTTATAAAGGATTCAGGTTAGCATGCCAATAACCAAACACAATGTATTAGAGACGGTGAACTTTTTATACACAGATAAAACGCACCCGACTGACCCCCCCCCAAATGTATATTCCGTTATTGGCTGTTATAGTTTGTTATCCATTTTAAGTTTGAATGGATCGAACAATAGGCATCAGTGGGAAACAATACAACAAAACAACTATCTTCAAATAGACACGAAAACTATCATGTGCAACCTACTACTGCTGTATGAGTATGACTGTAAAGCTACACGGTCGAAAGTTAACCCAGTGGCGTCACTTGGACGGGTGTCACCCGGTGTGGTCCGTGCCTCCACCGCCCCCTTGTGATGCTATTGAGTTGCCCCCTAGACCCAGATTTGTAACATCGCATCGATATACCCCATACAAACAGGAAAAAATCAATTAAATTTACATACAAACTAGCACGACCCAACGTTGAGGACGCTCTGTAAATGCTACGATTGATTTATGCAGTATTCACAGCGGCCCTGAGAAAAAAAATCAAATATTTAAGCCATAATATCGTTCCTTGTTTAGTCTTAAACAGAAAGCACCGGAACTAGGATCCGTTGCTTTTTGGCTCTTACGTTAAAAACTTCATACGTAATTGTTTCGTTAAAAATTAATAAGGTGTGATTTCCCGGATAATTTTTTTTTACTGAGAATTTAAAAACTTGTACAGATACCATAATCAATAAACCGGGAGTGATCTCCCCTAAACTTTCTCGAATATTCTTACATAAAATAACAGGGGATGGGAACTCGGGCTATAGACATGATTTTTAATCCATTTTAAATACTTAGAGTTTTTAAAATAGAATAAAATCTCGTGGACAAATTAATTGCACACCAAGTGACCGCCAAATAAAAAAGCGCATAATAGTGCGCAATATTATTAGTACTTTTAAAATTTACATTAGTTTTTTGAGAAATCGGAAGTAGCGTAAATTACTACTTCCGGTCAACGGAAATTACTCAAAATTTAACAGAAGGTAGACAATTAGATGTTTTACTTACATGTGAAATTTCATTTATCTATCTGAAATAGTACTCAAGTTATAGGCTTTTGAAAAATACAAAGTAGAAAAAGTACCACTTCCGGTTATCGGAAATCGCTCAAAAGTTGATACGGATCTACGATTTTGATAAAATACTTATATATGAAATTTCATCAACCTAGCTGTAACGGTACTCAAGTTATCGTGTTTACACACGGACACACACACAGACACACACACAGACATACGGACAGAATTGCAAAGCCCGGTTTTTCAGACTGGATTACGCATAAAACCTCTTAGTTTTGATAAATCTGGATTGATCATTTTTTCCCGATTAAAATAAGTCCTCTAAACTTCGGATGTGATGAAGGACTGAGGTGTAATACGGTGAAAATCGTTAAAATTTTAAGTGATTTTTGTGCACGATTACAATACTTTCTCTATACTTCGTATATACGAGAAAGTAAAAAGTACGTTTGCTAACAAAACGATTTAAAAATACATCGGGCTTAAATGAGTGGGGTGGGAGGAGGGTGTAAATATAATGGCTTCATTTTTGTATCATCTGTAAAGTTATTTCGCACCAAAGTCGTTCGATTTGCGCCAATCGTCGCGCTTGTCGCCATGATAGCTCTATTGTCCCAGGTGGTCACCCATCAGTGAGCAGAGGACAGTGTTTGCTGGTCACAAATTTCACGCTCCGCTGGGCTGACCAATCGTCATGTTCGATAAGCGAGTACATTGTGCTGTCGTACAAAGACTACTCACGTCAAAGGGCGTGAGGAGACATGCAACAGCTTTCAATTTTAGTTGTTGAAAATCTGTAGCTAACTTCAGTATTGGGATTCTTATCCCAAGAGTTCATTGGGATTCTTATCCTAAAAGTTCAGTATTGGGATTCATATCCTAAAAGTTCAGTATTGGGATTCTTAACCTAAGAGTTAAATATTTGGGATTCTTATGCTAAATCTTTAGTATTGGGATTATTGTCATAAAAAGACAGATTTGACCTTTTCCATAAGATTTGACTTAAATACATTGTAAAAGAGTTTTCCAAATTTTATGTCATATAACATACGAAATATATGGCCTACGAAACGTCACATTTCTCTAACCCCTCAACTTTCAATGTGACACATCGTCACAAATGTCTGACACCCACCCCCTCCCTCACTTCTTGATCTGCGAAGTCAGTTATGGACGATCTCTTTCAAAGTCTTCAAACCAAAACTTTTTTTTCGTATTTCATCAAAAAAGAAATGTTCTTGCAACATTTTCATAACTTGAGCACATATAGATTCTAAGATATAAGCAAAAGATATTTCTTAATTGATGTTTTTTTCCCAAACTAAACACCACTTTCAAAGTGGATTTTTCACAGCTTCACAACAAAAACGACAGTTTTCTACAAATGTGTCGCCTACCCCAACTATTGATCTACTTTGATACCAGCCATTGCAGTATTAATTTAAAGAACTGACAGAACAAAAGTTCTCTGCTGATTCCGTGTGGATGTTTCGTGTTGTGGAGGGATGCATGGTGGTAATCGATACGGTCATCGATAGGTCAGGGTAAATGCTTAAGGTCAGTGTATGGGTTCTTCTCTATAATCAAAGTGAAGATCTGAGGTAAAACATATTGCCTCAAGAGAGATCTAACGTAACTATAGCCCTAGATGTATTTAGATGTTACATCTCATGAATTCATATGTAGGCCTATAAGAAGGTAATTGAAATATATTATCTATATCTACGCTTATCTTATGGCCAAATATAATCTGAGCATACATTATCCATATCTAACGCTAATGTTATGGCCAAATATAAGCCTAGCTTAATCTATGGCTTATTACTAGAATCGCCAGAGTTTCTTCCAGGCAACCATTCGGAGGGGGGGGGGGGGGGGGAATCACCGCTCCACATCGAAATGGAATTTATCTAGAAAACTAGTCATCGATATTGCTTCGTTGAGGAGGAGATACGACTTAAAGCTGCGGACACACATCCATCCATCCATTCATACATCCAGAAATGACGGGTTAATAAACGTAATTCTCCAGAATGGAAATTGCGCTAAAAATATATACATTTAACAGTGTCCGCTTCCCCCCCCCCCCCCCCCACGAAGAAGAAAGTCTGGAAGAAACACTGTCGCCAAATCCAAAGGTCCAAAAAAAAACCTTTGACAAAAAAAATCGCGCGCTACACGTTTAAAATCAATTTAGCGTGAACATAATGCCCACACAAGAAGATAAAGCTAAACAAATGAGCTACACGGATTCGCTATCAGCCTACAGCGTAGACTGGCACTGTAGACCGAAAGTCTCGAGTCCTCCATAACGAGGCTGCTCAAGGTACACGAATGTTGTGTTTTCACGCAGCTTGTCCGGTTTCCGAAGGGCTCATCTTCCTCTTGTTTGGGTGTTTACAAAAAAAAATGATCAATACACCAGGATGTGTCTATAGGC
Source organism: Physella acuta (assembly GCF_028476545.2). Lineage (NCBI taxonomy): Eukaryota > Metazoa > Mollusca > Gastropoda > Physidae > Physella > Physella acuta. The sequence goes on from NW_026731537.1 coordinate 3,119,116, forward strand.
CTACATCTTATCCTAGCAAAGCTACTCCATTATTGCCCTTGTTATAACGCACAAAAAACTAACAAAGCTTTTTATTCCAGTCCAAGTTATAAGTAAAAGTAATGTCCCCTTGTTTTGGTATGCATGATAAGCTTTGTTTATGTTTAAGGTGAAGAGACTGAGGGTGTTAAAGGACTGGATCAACCCACACATATCAATTAGCAAGATGGAGGGCGGCTCGTAAAAAAACACCTGTTTTTGAAAATATAACTATTTTAAGAGGGAGTGAAACGCCTACGCCTACACCTACACGCACACACAAACACCTGCACCTGCCCCTGTACCTGCACATTATACATACGAACATGCGCCTACAGATGCGCATATGCATTCGCATTCACCAAATTACTGAAGCATCAAATATGAAAACGTTAAACACATATTAGCTATTAATGTGCAGTATAAAAAGACCTAAAAAAGAGTAGTTCCGAAATTAATGATCTATTCGTTAAAAAAGCTTCAGTCGATCGAATGACAAGAACCCAAATAGAGAAATCAACGCTTGTTATATTAACAGCAAAACATAAAAATTTGGTTCACAAATTTGGTTTCCCGCAAGGAACAAGAAATGTGCGATCTCTTTATATATAAGTAAATAAGTAATTGTATCTGTGTATCTGTGTAATGGTGTAATACGGATTTTGATTGCAGAGTAGGTCAAGGCTGCCCCGGGTAGAAAAATAAATAAAATTAACAGTTCGCCCCGGGCGCCAGAATAGGTTGCTACGCTTCTGCGCCCCACCCCCTACACCTACTTACGCCGCCCTTGCTAAAAATCTAACACTTGACAAACAAAATTAAACTGAGATTTGAAGCTGACAGTTTTGTTGATTTTAATGGCTGATCAATGAAATACAATCTGCCTTGACTTATGGTTTAAGGAACCGCTTCTAGCATCAACAAAGGTATATCGGCACACGTCTGCCGGAAATGTAGCACCGCTTGTCACGTGACTGCTGTTCCAGATCGAGGCGCGAAATGCCCGCTAGGACTTGCTTCTGATGACAGCCAAGCAACGGGCGCTGGGAGGTGGGGAGGGCGGGGAGACAGGGGCGAGAACTGTCGACGCAACGGTAACAATGTCGAAACTAAACGGCCAGTTACAGGGACATTTTCTCAAACTGGACGGCCAGTTACAGGGACATTTTTTCAAACTGGACGGCCAGTTACAGGGACATTTTCTCAAACTGGACGGCCAATTATGCGGAGTTTCAAACTGAATTAAAGTTTTCCATGGGAAAAGGATATGAATGTTTTCTTTCGCAGTTTCCTTTTGGACAGTAGATATGTGTACGGAGAGCTAATTCAAAGTGTCTTCCTATTTCGGTCAATCTTAGTTCTAGCTTTTTATTTTCTGGATTTTAAAGTAAATATTTTTAAAGATATCTCTAATTGTTTATTTTTTTAAAAATTTCAATTATTCTATTTTTGTAAAGTGGTTCTTTGTGCAGAGTAATAAAATTTAAAGTTCTAATATTCCGCAAGTTGTGTTGGGTAGTCGCAGTATTTGGAATAGTTGGCGGCTAATTGAGGGGTTGACAGCACTTTAAAAGAGTGGCGGCACTTTTAGGGCGGGGTGGGGGCGTCAAGAGATATTATGGGATGGGGAGGTGGGCGGCAAGACATGTCTTGGGGGTGGCTGCAATTTTTCTATTTATAAATAAAGGTACATGTCCACAGGGCGACAAAATCGAGAATCTAAATGGGGCGTCCGCACTTATAACTTTCATATCTGTTTTCTATAATACAGAAGCGGGATGTGGGTGGATTTCTAGCGTTATGTTATGGAGGAGGGGCATTTGTTTTGCGTGTAACGACACGGGGTGGTAGTTAAGTGTGGGTCCAACGGTTGCGTGTAGTCTTATGGATGGCATACAACAGTTTTCACAACACTAGAGCGGTAACAGGTTTTCCCAGGACCCGTAGCTCGTATTGAAAGCACGAAGTGAAAATATTTTAGTTTTGAATTAGCTCGACCCGTAGTAGGGGCGTCAGTAGAATAAGTGGACATAGCAGGACGGACATTTAGTAGACATAGCAGGACGGGCATTTAGTGGACATAACAGGACGGACATTTGCCTGTGGACATAGCAGGACGGACATTTAATGGACATAGCAGGACGGACATTTAGTGGACATAGCAGGACGGACATTTAGTGGACATAGCAGGACGGACATTTAGTGGACATAGCAGGACGGACATTTAGTGGACATAACAGGACGGACATTTAGTGGACATAGCAGGACGGACATTTAGTAGACATAGCAGGACGGACATTTGCTAGTGGACATAGCAGGACGGACATTTAGTGGACATAGCAGGACGGACATTTAGTGGACATAGCAGGACGGACATTTAGTGGACATAGCAGGACGGACATTTAGTGGACATAACAGGACGGACATTTAGTGGACATAGCAGGACGGACATTTAGTGGACATAGCAGGACGGACATTTAGTGGACATAGCAGAATGGACATTTAGTGGACATAGCAGGACGGACATTTAGTGGACATAGCAGGACGGACATTTAGTGGACATAGCAGAATGGACATTTAGTGGACATAGCAGGACGGACATTTAGTGGACATAGCAGGATGGACATTTAGTAGACATAGCAGGACGGACATTTAGTGGACATAGCAGGATGGACATTTGCTAGTGGACATAGCAGGACGGACATTTAGTGGACATAGCAGGACGGACATTTAGTGGACATAACAGGACGGACATTTGCTAGTGGACATAGCAGGACGGACATTTAGTGGACATAGCAGGACGGACATTTAGTGGACATAACAGGACGGACATTTGCTAGTGGACATAGCAGGACGGACATTTAGTGGACATAGCAGGACGGACATTTAGTGGACATAGCAGGACGGACATTTAGTGGACATAGCAGGACGGATATTTAGTGGACATAGCAGGACGGTCATTTAGTGGACATAGTAGGACAGACATCCGCTAATCCTCGGTCTTTGTTTAAAATTCAGGCCGATTCCAGAAACGTATTAGATTAACAAAATAAGTAAAATGAGGTGTAGCGATAGAAAAAATAAACATTTCTTGTTTTATATTTAAAAGATCTCAATAGTATGGTAACATGAAAGCGATGTTTCAAATTAAAGTTTGCTCTTCCTCAACACCGAACTGATTATAGTACGTTATGATAAACTAATGGGTACAAAAATAGACAATACAGGTTTTTAGTAGAGACGTCAGTTATTTAGGTCATCTTAACCTTGTGAGGTTACTAGTGTATGTTTCTAGTGCAGCTATCGTCTGCAAAGTTTAACCGCTGCACAATGCATATTCCATTAATTTCCTCAAGTGATCTGCTCTCTGTGCATCTCATTACCGTAGACATCTCAGTTCTGTCAACATTCCCCGCTCGTTATGCCCTTATCTACCCATGCCACATCACTCGCTTGAAATCGAATGTTCCAGATTCCTAGATCTGCGCACACACGATAAACATTGTACCCATGTTTATGAGTCTTTAAAGCTTTCTTTCAGCCTAAAAAAAGTAAGCGTCTTTATTTCTCCTACAATCTCACATCGACGTTACATTCGCCGTTTAGTGTTTCTGAATTATTTTGCTTGGCATTACCTATTAATAAACTTAATTAACACGCAACAGGTCGTCCATAAATGACGTCACGCTATTTTGGCAGATTTTTACACACCGCAAATCCTCACTCAAATGAAGTCACACTACCAGCGCTCCCTCCCCCAATTGCAGTCTTTCTTTTTAAAGCAAACATTTCTTTTTGAATTGTTAATTATGATTATGCAAGCCTGGGTATATTGATCAATTTTTGTAGCAATTAGCAAAAAAGTTCTTTTTAAAAATAAAAAAATAAAAACAAGTGCAGGTTAAAAGCATTACATCTAAAAACAAAAATGGAAACTTGACGGGTTTAACTACCCCCCCCCCCCCCCCCCACCTCAGCCCACCCACCCTATTCACATCGTTACTAAAATCTGAATCCGATATGAAAGTTACGTCAGTCAAGGATGAACCACTAAGGTCTGTTAACTTACAATGTGTTCAAATATTTATTTCATTTAGAGACGGTAAACTTTTTATTTTATATCCACTACGAACCTCATGAAAATCGTTCTCACTCTTAAAATCTAAAGTTAACCTTTTTAAACTCGAACAATATTTGTTACACACGTTGTCAACACAAATTTACAAGTCTTATACTCTCCCCTTGAAAACCAGCCGCAATTAACTCCCTTTATGGAAGCTGTCCGTTGCAAAACTTCAATTATTTCGTCAAATGCTTCAAACGACATCCCGTGCTGCGTGAAATATTAGTTTTAAAAATAAACAATAACTAGCGAGGATTCCATCTGAAAGAAAATTAGCTCACGAAATAATCCAGTTAATGAAATGACCTAGGCTCCCGTGTTCCCACCCTTAAGGCTTTTATCAACTTGATTAGTCCGCCCCGCCCCACACGCCCCCTCACTTGAGTTTAAAAAAGTGGCGAGAAAAAAAAATCTTATTTCACCGACCATTGGCCCGATGGAGATTTATTTTCAAATGTTGTGTTTTATTTTGGTGGGAAACTGGGTTTAGATTTTTCGAGTTTAGTCCTTTTTTTTCTACACTAGTCTAAAAAAAACCTGCCATTTCTATTAGATCGACTGATTCACACAAATACAGCTAACAATCGTAGCAAATCCAACCCCTACATACCCTCAGCATGCACACACGCATTAGTAACAAACTCACTAGCTCAACCGATTCTACTTTTGAACCAGAAAACTGCACTATCTACCACACCACTACCTACCTCACCTACACACCTGGACATACCTCAACTTCACACCACTACCAATCTCACCACCAACCTCACCTACACACCACTTCCAACCTCATCAGACAAGCTAATCCCAACCTTCTGGACAACAACCCGACAACCCGACAACCCGCCATCCCAACCATCATAATAAACGCTCGGGGAACTTAAACACTCAGAGACATTGAAGAAAAGGCCGCTAGCCAGAAGAAATACTTTCTAGAACCTTCCACGTAGGACTAGCGAGAAGAAATACACAAAAGCTTTCTAGAATCTGCCCTGAATGAATTCGATCAGTGCTCTCGCCAAGGGACACAACTCGCATTTATTGCTGAGTCGTGTTCAGCTGTATTCTATATCGGCCTTTACCCGACATATTTCTTATTTATCTCGCGCTGTCCCACGTTCGATAACTCGCAAATGTCTTTATTTATCTCGAGTGTCCAAATTATTTGCTAAGTTGTTTATACTTAGGGGAAGTAAATAACGTCTTCCAAGGTTCTTTAAGAGCTTCTGTATTTTATTTTCCCATATTCTTCTTTCATTATATTCTTTTATTACGTTTTGTTTTGACTTAAAAAAAAACTTTTAGAAACCGAATTTCGAATTTGCCCCATGGTATAAAAAAATAAATGATTGTGATAACTATCGGATACCAGACACATTTTCCCGGATAAATTTGTGAGCGAACATGGTAGAGGAGCCGAAAGATGAGTCCAACTCCTGAACGTGTTCGTCTGCTCCCAGCCCCACACCTGTGCTGCAGGAACCGACCCCACCTGAGAGAGTTTTACCGCCACAATTTTCAGCGGCTAGGGCCACGTGTTGGTGACCAACATATTCGTCAAGACACACTTAGTTCAGTAGGAGGTCACGCCACATTGCATGGTGGGAACGGCAGTCTCAACACACTGGCTAATGTAGACGAGGGTCATAACACACTGGCTGGTGTCGAAGTAGGTCACAACACACTTGCTAGTATAGAAGTAGGTCACAACACACTGAGCGATGTAGTCGGGGTTCAAAGAACTCCCCCACAAGGTATCTTCTACCCAGATGCCGAATGGATCCCGACCCCAGACCAGCGGGGTCTGACCCCTCCAGGTCCCAATCAGGGACCTGTTATACAAAACTCTCTCCACAACTCTAGCATGTCACACGAGCCGCACTTAATGACCTATGACATCGGCTCACAGGTCAGTGACCCCAATGACACGGCTCGCCTCTACACTGCTGACCGTGGGGAGTTCTTCAACCTCAGCGCCCTGACGCCCTTCGAGGACGCCAACTTCTCCCTGCACGCCAACGCCACCGCTGAGGACTACAACCTCCCCCGCCTAAGTGCCGAGTTCCAGATCGCCATGTACTCCATCATCTTCCTGCTGGCGTTGGTTGGTAACCTCCTCATCATCATCACCCTCATCCAGAACAAGCGCATGCGCACTGTGACCAACGTGTTTCTGCTCAACCTTGCCCTCAGTGACATGCTACTGGCGCTCGTCTGCATGCCTTTCACCCTTGTGCCTGTACTGCTCATGGATTTCATCTTCGGCAGTTTCATGTGTGTTTTCATCAGATACCTTCAAGGTAAGATAAGTTTCATGTGTGTTTTATCAGATACCTACAAGGTAAGATAAGTTTCATGTGTGTTTTCATCAGATACCTACAAGGTAAGTTGCATGTGTGTTTTCATTAGATACCTTCAGGGTAAGTTCAGTTTCATGTGTGTTTTCATCAGATAAGTTCAGTTTCATGCGTGTTTTCATCAGATACCTACAAGGTAAGCTCAGTTGCCTTGACTGTTTTTAACAGATACCTACAGGTTATTTCAGTTTCATGTGTATTTTCATCCGATACCTTCAAGGTAAGTTTAGTTTCATGTGTGTTTTCATCAGATACCTACAGGATAAGCTTAGTTTCATGTGTGTTTTCATCAGATATCTTCAAGGTAAGCTTAGTTTCATGTGTGTTTTCATCAGTTTAGTTTATGTGTTTTCATTTTACTTACACCAATCAACACAATCCACCTATTTTTTATGCAGTCAACATTTCAATTTATGTGTTATATCTCACGTTAAATGTGACTATGTTGCATATTGACGAGCTGACCCGCGACGTAGCATACGCCGCCATCTAGTTGTTTTATTTTCTGCTTATCAGCAATTCATAATTTGTGAATTTGACACTACCCACCCCACTCCCGCCCAGTGAAAGCAGCCGTTTACAGACGACAATGAAAGGATCAAGCATAAATTGTTACCTCCCCTTTGTTACAAGTCGTTTAATACTAAATTATCTGCCCCTAATGATCGTAACTAATTCAACCCGGCTCTACGATTGTAAACATTCGTCGTGAACCAAAGCTCACCAGATTGACAGTTTAACGCTGCTAAAGCGATCTTAAAATTGCAGACGTCTTAAGCGCTCTCAAAAAGTTGTTAAAATATCATCTGACCGCTCAGAAAAAAAGTTGTTAAAATATCAGCTGACCGCGCTCAGAAAAAATTTGTTAAAATATCAACCGACCACTAAGAAAAAAGGTTGTTAAAATATCAGCTGACCGCGCTTAGAAAAAAGTTGTTAAAATATCAACCGACCACTAAGAAAAAAGTTGTTAAAATATCAGCTGACCGCGCTCAGAAAAAAGTTGTTAAAATATCAACCGACCACTAAGAAAAAAGTTGTTAAAATATCAGCTAACCGCGCTCAGAAAAAAAAGTTGTTAAAATATCAACCGACCACTAAGAAAAAAGTTGTTAAAATATCAGCTGACCACTCAGAAAACCTAAACGTGTTCGCCAATACATAAATAAATAATTAATTACATCTCCCCACATTTGCATCTAAGAGTCGTAGAGCATTGAAGAGCTGAACATTAGAGAGATTTACCTCATGATCTTGGCGAATACATTAGCAACATCTTCTATCTACAGCATTGCCGTCCGAGAAAACGTCACAACATAATAAGAACACGTAAATAATTGGAGGGGGTAGGGTGTTATTGGACGTGTGAGATTGGTGTGTGTGTGTATGTCAGTGTGTGTGTGTGTGTGTAAAGTGTAGCTGTTATGTGTGAGTGTGTGGGGGAAGTGTGTGGGACGTGGAGGATTGTGCATGTAAAGTGTAGTGGAGCTGTTAAGTGTGAGTGTGTGAGGGGAGTGTGTGGGGGAGTGTGTGGAACGTGGAGGATTGTGTGTGTAAAGGGAAGATGGTTGCGACCCGGTTAGCCTGACAAAAATTATTTCCTGTACGTAAAAATTATCCGAAAATGTTTGTTTATACTTGTATACTATACGCTAGTAAATAGTGAACTTAAATTAATAATCAATAATGTAGATTCAAAGAAAAGTTTCATTGCTGTGTTCTAAATTGGATACAAATTTATTTCAAATATTATTTAGGAAGTGTTGGTGAGCCGTGTGTGTTTGTGTGTGTGTATGTGTGTATGTGTGAGTGGGTGGGGGGGGGGGGGTGAGCTATTAGTCACGGCTGACTGGTGTCTAGTCTGAGACTCTCAGTGAGAGTCGACCATGGATTATCAAGGGGCAGATAACTGTCTTTTAGACATTGCAAGCTACGAATCGGGTTTTAAAGCTAATGTCTGAAGTGGTTCATGATGTTGGATTCATTAAGAGCGAATTTCTAAAAAGTAGAGAAAAAACAACGAATATTTAAAAAATTCATAAAAATAATAGTTTAAATTATCTGAAAATTACGAAAATTAATAAAACAATCTTGAATTTTTAAATGAAAGCATTGGTCGCAAATATATATTGGGTATTTAAAAAAAAAGGCAATTATTATATTTTTAAAAATTTCAGTGCATAAAGTAGCTTATGAGGGTTTTCAAACTATTTTTGTTGTTGTTTTGTCATTCTTTAAATGACGTCAACAACACAGATGACTTAAAGTATCTGCATTAAAACCCGACAAGCGACTCTAAACGGGAATTATCTGCCCCTTATTAAAGTCCGTGGACGGTCGTCAGGACTAAAAATAGCCACGATAATGACTGATTGATCGAATGATGGCAGCCATCTAACCAGGATCTCTACCAGTTTTGTTATTGTATAACAGTAACCTTTAAATACATTTTAATTACTTTAAACAGTTATTACAATGTATTTAAAGGTTATTTATATTGAGGCATATTTTTCTGTTAACTGCAGGCCAACTTATCTGCCAAGTTTGAAAGAAATCGCTCCATTAGAAATAGGTCGAAATTGAGTTTAAACCCACCCAACCAGAGGCTGACATCCAAAATTCGTAACGGGAAATAAAACCTTGTACTTAAAAGTAATCGAAATGAGGTAGATAATTAAAACTAGTCGAAACGAAATAGAGAATTAAAAGTAAACGAAACAAAATAGAATAAATTAGAAGTAACCAAAACAAATTAGAATAATTAAAAAGTAAACGAAACAAACTTCTTCACTTAAGCAGCAGTAATCAAAAGTAGCGGACAGTGTTGGGATACAATGATACATAATGAATAGGAAAATAAGCAGTCGAAACCTCTACAAAAAATACTTGCATGGCGGAGCAGGGCAAGGGGGGGGGCACATCAGGCAATGAATTCTAAAAGCGGATGTATGGAAACCTCGGAAAACTTGTGAACACCCCTTCTCCCCTTCCCCGTGCTGCGAGATCATCAAATCAAAGATGTTGTAAGTCGTGCGTATGAGCATGCAAGTGTAGGTTTTCATTAAATTGATTTTTTACACAGATAAATACGAAACCGTATTAAAGACAATCTCTTTAGGTGCATTCTGGGTATCTTTTGTTTCTATTTGATAAGACAGGTGGTTTAACATGGTTATTTAGCTGGTAAAGTTCTCTTTGATAAGACCGGCCGTTGGTTTATAGTGGTTATTTACCTGTTAAAGTAATACTTGATGAGACAGGTTCAACTTTACCTACACCACTAGATTCTCTCTTGTTCCGTTCTAGCATTTACGTGGTTCCTCTCTGTTCCCTGCTAATCCCCCGTTCCCCGCTGATCCCCGAATGTTCCCAAGATTCCCGCCAGTGCAGTGGGAACAACGCCTCTTTATCTTTTGTATTGGAAATCTGTCGCAGGATTTTTTATTTGTATTTTAATTGAATGCTTAGGCATGTTTTTAAATTCCAGATTCTTAATTGAATCTTTCCTCCACATCTCGCACGATGTCAAGCGAATATAGAATTCGTGGATGTTTGCGCAATGCAAGTTTAATGATAAACACACACACAAGAACACACACACACTAGGTCAGACACACGAGGACACACACACGCATACTAACACACACACACACGTATACACGCACACATACGCATGCACATGCACACACCTTTAGATGCTCTTTTTCAAGACTTAGAGACTCATCGTTTTCTATTAACAGTGTTATATTTAAAAGTTCAGCATTTCTATTGTAAACTCCAGCAGTTAAATACATAGACTGTTTACATCTATCGCCCCCTTATTTTGGGCCTCTAACGAGCATGAAGGCCGAGACAACACTTCGTCAGCGCTATCCTTTGACCACGTTACTCCCCTCTCTCCCACCTCCCACTTAAGTTCTCCTCTTGACCCTCCCCTCTTCCGTCTCGTATGTCCCACCCCCACCCCCCGTACCTTCATAGTGGTGTTAGGGTATCTCTGAGGATGTGCCGTACCCACCCCCACCCCAATCCTTTTTTTTTTAAATTTCAATTATTTTCTATTTAACTTGTGCCTCAATGGGAATTCCATCTCATTAGTTATTTACAATAATTAGTTGATACAAAACTTTGCTAGCTACACCCCAACCCCATCCTCCACCCCATTCATGACTTCCCCGAATCAGCCGTTACAAACTAGACATCTTCTCGCCCGTCTCATACAATATTAAGGAGATGGAGTAGTGGACTGATTAACAACACCGTTACACCGTAGTCTTTGTTGTCACATGTAACTTACAGGCTCACTTGTTCTTGTTACATGTGGTAAATCAGGGGTGTCATCAACATTATCACCAACACTCTAAACACCATCAACATCATTATCATCATCGCTATCATCAACACCACTATCATCATTGCAATTATCACATCATCACCACAATTATCATAAACATTGTCATCATCATTATCACCGTCATCATCACCGCCATTACCCTCGTCGTTTTCGTTATGGCTATCATCTTTATCATCTCTACTTCACTCCTGTACACAAAGAGGGGGGTGGGGGTGCGGGGGGGGGGGATGCAAACAATATTAGTTAAATTGCTTATTTAAAACATTCACATCTAAGTTTAAACATTCTTGTAATAAACTTATTATTTAGGCCAAGACCACACAGTCTAACTTTTTGTTTTGCTTGGAATTATTGAGGCTTATTTTAATTTAACAGAAATATTAGCTGATACTAATATGTTTATACACCTAATAACTTGATACAAGTTCATTTAGTAAATTAAATCTAGTCAGGTTTGATAAGTAAAATGTTATAAAAACACTGAAACTCAATACTTGAATTTAAATTAAAAAAAAAAAAAATTAAATTGGTCTCGCTGTGAGATGAAGAATTCTTGCAGTGTGTTGTCGCCCCTTAGTGTTGGTAGCTTGTATCGCGATAGGGTTAGGATCGATAACCATTGCTACATTTCATTAGGCAATGGGATGGTTCAGTTTTAGGTGATGCCGAGTCATTGCCGAGGGGTGGGAGATTGGGTGGATGAAGTGTCAGGACAGACACGATTGTTGCCAGAATGTCAGGACCTACAGATTTGTTGCCGTAGTTTCGGTGCCCTAATAATTGTTGTTCGAACCTACAGATTTGTTGTACGATTGTCAGGGACCTACATTTTTGTTGTACAGAATGTCAGGGACCTACAGATTTGTTGTGCGGAATGTCAGCGACATAACCTATGCAGATTGGCGCCAAGTTATTCCTGTAAGTCGCCTAACCATTGACAGTAGACTACATACACTGACAATCTCGCGCAAAGTGTTCAGTCCCCCATTTATTCCTGTTCACCATAGAAAGGTACAACAAAGGAAATATAAACGTAAAATATTTTAGCTAGGTAAACAGCGGATACAACATTTGTGTTATACATGCAGGGGCGTAGCGAGGGGGGGGGGGCGGGGGGTGCGGACCGCACCGGGTGACACCATTTAGGGGGGTGACACCAAGGCAAAAAATAGCAAAATATGTAGAGAAAAACTCGAGGGGAGTGCAAATCGAAAGTTTGAGGGGAAGAGGGGGGTGCAAATCGAAAACTTGAGGGGGGTGCAAATCGAAAGTTTGAGGGGGGGGGGGTGCAAATCGAAAACTTGAAAGTTTGTCCCTGGGAAGGGTCTCTATGCCTCTAGGGGGGTGACACCATTAAGTGCCGCACCGGGTGACACCCGACCTCGCTACGCCACTGTATACATGTCAATACTATTTACTATGCTCCATGAAGAAATAGATGTTAAGTAAAAAGTCTTGTTTTAACGTGGTTAAAATAGCAACCAACAGAAAACTTGGACTAAGGTTCAGCTGTCATCCGTTGTTTACATCTCACGGTGTTCTCCGAGAATCTCGTCAATGCCCATGGGTATACAAGATCACCATTTTGGCATTGGAGTGCCAATTTTGTAGTACAACTATTCTGTACATGCGTTTTGAATCCTATGGGGAAAAAAAAAGTTTCCGGGAATGTTTATATCCAGTACGTTGAAATCGTTATTATATGGCTTCACAATTTAGAAATTTAGTAAAGAGCAGCTGAAACAAAAAAAATACAAAACACCTTCAGTATCAAATCAATAGGTGGTAGTCATGATACCCCTGTAGTCATCATATCACAGTATGGGACGGTGTGGCCTAAGAGGTAGAACGCTAGGCTGCTGAAAGTCTCGAGTTCGATTCCGGACCCAAGTCCTGAGTGCACCCAGTTCTAATGAGTACCTAACTAATGGTAAGGAAAGTAAAGGCAGCTGGGCAAAGTGCTGACCACACCTTCCATTCATTTGCCTAGGCTAAGAAACATAAGACTCTACTTCATCTGCCCAATAGAGGTCTAAAGAGGATTCTTTACGTTACCATTTATCGTATTACATTAGCCATGATATCATACAGTAGCAATTATATCAGGGTAGCATCGGACACTCGATAGTACCATCGAATGACAGCAAGACAGTACCATCAGACAACAAGACAGTACCATCAGACAGCGGACAGCAAGACAGTACCATCAGACAGCGGACAGCAAGACAGTAACATCAGACAGCAAGACAGTACCATCAGACAGCGGACAGCAAGACAGTACCATCAGACAGCGGACAGCAAGACAGTACCATCAGACAGCGGACAGCAAGACAGTACCATCAGACAGCAAGACAGTACCATCAGACAGCGGACAGCAAGACAGTACCATCAGACAGCGGACAGCAAGACAGTACCATCAGACAACAAGACAGTACCATCAGACAGCAAGACAGTACCATCAGACAGCGGACAGCAAGACAGTACCATCAGACAACAAGACAGTACCATCAGACAGCGGACAGCAAGACAGTACCATCAGACAGCGGACAGCAAGACAGTACCATCAGACAGCAAGACAGTACCATCAGACAGCGGACAGCAAGACAGTACCATCAGACAGCGGACAGCAAGACAGTACCATCAGACAACAAGACAGTACCATCAGACAGCGGACAGCAAGACAGTAACATCAGACAACAAGACAGTACCATCAGACAGCGGACAGCAAGACAGTACCATCAGACAGCGGACAGCAAGACAGTACCATCAGACAGCGGACAGCAAGACAGTACCATCAGACAGCAAGACAGTACCATCAGACAGCGGACAGCAAGACAGTACCATCAGACAGCGGACAGCAAGACAGTACCATCAGACAACAAGACAGTACCATCAGACAGCAAGACAGTACCATCAGACAGCGGACAGCAAGACAGTACCATCAGACAACAAGACAGTACCATCAGACAGCGGACAGCGGTACAACCCACCTACCTCAGTAAACACATATTTACTTTCATCTCCAATCGTGCACTAGACCAAGTCACCACAACGCCCGACTGCTAACAGCATCAGAACACGGCTCGGCTAAATCACGAGACGCACCATGAAATATTCATAACACCGCGGACACAGTTAACCACTTGAGGGAGGCTTAAGATTAACACAGGGTCTAACAGTAACCAAGCCAATAAAACTGACAGCACGTGCCCCCTAGGGGTTAAGTTCAAGATTAGTTTTGTGTATCTCGGTTTTAGCATGGTGTATTATGACAGCTAAAAAAAGTGGATTTAGTTCTATAAATAGTGGAGATTGAAAACATATTTGTTAGAGCTAATGTTGCCTTCTGTATAAACAAGAGAATTATAGCGTCTTTAACAAACCTAAGAAAGTATCACAGTAGGCCGTAGACAAGTGTAGTCTATGGGTTACAATTTAGCAAGTTGGCCGGAGTCAAGTGTAGTCTATGTTACAATTTTAGCAAGTAGGCCGTAGACAAGTATAGTCTATGGGTTACAATTTTAGCAAGTTGGCCTTAGACAAGTGTAGTCTATGGGTTACAATTTTAGTAAGTTGACCTCAGATGAGTGTAGTCTATGTTACAATTTTAGCAAGTTGACCTCAGACAAGTGTAGTCTATGGGTTACAATTTTAGCAAGTTGGCCTCGTATGAGTGTAGTCTATAGGTTACAATTTTAGCAAGTTGGCCGTAGTCAAGTGTAGTCTATGGGTTACAATTTTAGCAAGTTGACCTCAGACAAGTGTAGTCTATGGGTTACAATTTTAGCAAGTTGGCCTTAGACAAGTGTAGTCTATGGGTTACAATTTTAGCAAGTTGGCCTCAGACAAGTGTAGTCTATAGGTTACAATTGTGTAGCCTGTAGCTACACGGAGGTCCGCACCGCTCAAAAGGCTCAGCACATCTACACTGGCATCGGTCACACCGCAACCACACACCCACATTAATGGCCACAAGCAGTCCCTACACCGTCACACACACACACACAGACAAGCGTCACATACACACAATCATCACACATATACGCAGCGAGACTTACCCAGATGTTTAAGAATGGAATATATTAAGATATAAAATGTTACACAATATGGTAATTCACCTTACAATACAATAATGCATATGTAATCCGTATCCATTTACTGATGTCCGTAAGAAACATATCCAAAAGTATGTTCTCAGTACTAATCTACCCACACAAATAATCTGTAAAACAAATTTCATAGTTAAAAGCGGCGCTTGGACAAGTTAGCTTAAGTGAAAATATTGAACCATATCAAGGGATGTAACTTCAGCTTATAAAGTGATAAATGTAATAATACAAATAAAAAAAAAGTGTTTTATAAAATCTGAAAAAAAGAAACAAATCTGGAAAAAAAAATTTGAACCATTATTATATTATCAATTATTTAAAAAAAAATTAACTTATTTATTTTAAATCACTTTATAAAATAAAATTAAAAAGCTTTAAATATTGTACATTTATATTTATATATAAGCTACATACATTTGCATTATCGTTAGTCTGCATATGTCTTTTCACTTTCTCGTACCTATATAAAAAAAAAAAAAAAAAAAAAAATATACGAATTATAGAGAAAGTATTGAAATCGTGCACAAAAATCACCTGAAATTTTAACAATTTTCACCGTATTACACCTCAGTCCTTCATCACATCCGAAGTATAGAGGACTTATTTTAATCGGGCAAAAATTATCAATCCAGATTTATCAAAGTTAAGAGCTTTTATGCGTAATCCAGTCTGAAAAACTGGGCTTTGCAATTCTGTCCGTATATCTGTCTGTCTGTCTGTCTGTCTGTCTGTCTGTCCGTGAGTAAACACGATTACTAGAGTACCGTTATAGCTAGGTTGATAAAGTTTCATTTTTATCAAAATCGTAGATCCGTATCAACTTTTGAGCGATTTCCGACAACCGGAAGTGGTATTTTTTCTATTTGAATTTTTCAAAAGCCTATAACTTGAGTACTATTTCAGATAGATAAATGAAATTTCACATGTAAGTAAAAGATCTAATTCTCTACATTCTGTTGAATTTTGAGTAATTTCCGTTGACCGGAAGTAGTAATTTACGCTACTTCCGATTTCTCAAAAAACTAATGTAAATTTTTAAAGTACTAATAATATTGCGCACTATTATGCACTTTTTTATTTGGCGTTCACTTACTTCTCTACTTCACTCCTGTACACAACGAGGGGTGGGGGGGGGGGGGGCGGGAAAAATATTATTTAAATTATTGATTTAAAAGTTTCACATCTAATTTTAAGCATTATTGTTATAAAATTATTATTTAGGCCAATATGACACCGTCCAACTTCTTGTTTTTCTTGGAATTATTGAGGCTTATTTTATTTTACTAGAAATATTAGCTAATACTAATATGTTTATACACCTGATAAACCGATACAAGTTCATTTAATAAATTATACATAGTCTGGTTTGATACGTAAAAAGTTATACAAACACTGAAACTCAATACTTGAATTTAAATTTTAAAAATAAATAAATCGGTCAGCTGTGAGATGAAGAATTCTGGTAGTGTGTTGTCGCCCCTTAGTGTTGGTAGTTTGTATCGTGATAGGGTTAGGATCGATAACCATTGCTACATTTCATTAGGCAATGGGATGGTTCAGTTTTAGGTGATGTCGTGTCATTGCCGAGGGGTGGGAGATTGGGTGGATGAAGTGTCAGGACAGACACGATTGTTGTCCAGAATGTCAGGACTTACAGATTTGTTGTCCAGAATGTAAGGACTTACTAATTTGTTGCCAGAATGTGAGGAATTACAAATTTGTTGCCGTAGTTTCGGTGCCCTAATATTTGTTGTTCGAACCTACATATATGTTGTACGGAATGTCAGCAACGTAACCTATGCAGATTGCCGCTAAGTTATTTCTGTAAGTCGTCTAACCATCGCCAGTAGACTACATACACTGACAATCCCGCACAAACTGTTCAGTCCCCCAATTATTCCTGTTCACCATAGAAAGGTACAACAACAGGAAATATAAACGTACACATATTTTAGCTAGTTAGACAGCGGAAACAACATTTGAGTTATACATGTCAATACTATTTACTATGCTCCATGAAGAAATAGATGTTAAGTAAAAAGTCTTGTTTTAACAAGGTTAAAAGTCTTGTTTTAACGGGTTAAAATTATAGCAACCAACAGAACACTTGGACTAAGGTTCAGCTGTCACCCGTTGTTTACATCTCACGGCGTTCTCCGAGAATCTCGTCAATGCCCATGGGTGTACAAGATCACCATTTTGGCATTGGAGTGCCATTTTTTAGTACAACTATTCTGTACATGCGTTTTGCATTCAATGGGAAAAAAAAGTTTCCGGGAATTTTTATATCCAGTACGTTGACATCGTTTTTGTATGGCTTCACAATTTAGAAATAATCTATCTATATATATAATTCTCTTCTGGGATCAGTTAGAAAACAAGCTGCAAGCGCGCCTTTGCAGTCCCCTCTCTTCCTCTCTATTACTACCACCCCCACCCCACCCCCACATGATCTGGTGAGCGGTGTTCACTCTGTTTACATTTTACAATCATAGAGACGGGTTTGGTGACGGCTATTAGGGGCAGATAATTTAGTTTGAAACGATTTTAAACTTAGAGGAGGTAACTAAGAGGAGGCTGCTTTCACGTGGGGGGGGGGGGGGGTTGTGTTTTTAAGCAAATATTTTCAGTGGCAGCATTGGTACTGTCGAATTCACAAATTATAAATTACTGAAAAGTAGAAAAAAAAAAAACTAAATAGCGGCGTATGATACGCAGCGGGTCAGCTCGTATATATATAATTCTCTTCTGGGAGCCGTTAGAAAACAAGCTGCAAGCGCCTCCTTGCAGTCCCCTTTCTTTCTCTCTATCTCTATCACTATCCCTATCCCTACCACCCCCACCCCACCCCACATTGTCTGGTGAGCTGTGGTCACGCTGTTTACATTTTACAATCATAGAGACGAGTTTGGTGACGGCTATTAGGGGCAGATAATTTAGTTTGAAACGATTTTAAACTTAGAGGAGGTAACTAAGAGGAGGCTGCTTTCACGTGGGGGGGGGGGGGGGGGGGGGAAAGGGGGGTTTAGTGTTTTTAAGCAAATATTTTCAGTGGCAGCTTTGGTACTGTCGAATTCACAAATTATAAATTACTGAAAAGTAGAAAAAAACAACCAAATAGCGGCGTATGATACGCAGCGGGTCGGCTCGTTATTATAATTACACCTCAGTAAATAGCAGCTGAAACTAAAAAAACACACCTTCAGAATAAAATAAATGGGTGGTAGTCATGATACCCCGGTAGTCATCTTATCACAGTATGGGACGGCGTGGCCTAAGAGTTAGAGCACTAGGCTGCTGAAAGTCACGAGTTCGATTCCGGGCCCAAGTCCTGAGTGCACCCAGTTCTAATGAGTACCTAACTAATGGTAAGGAAAGTAAAGGCAGCTGGGCAAAGTGCTGACCACACCTTCCCTTTATATGTCGAGGCTAAGAAACATATAACTCTACTTCATCTGCCCAATAGAGGTCTAAAGAGGATTCTTTACTTTACCAATTATTATATTACATTAGCCATGATATCACAGAGTAGCAATCATATCACAATAGCATCGGGCAATCGATAGTACCATCAGCCGACAGACCACAAGACAGTACCATAAGACAGCGGACAACAAGACAGTACCATCAGACAGCAAGACAGTACCATCAGACAGCAAGACAGTACCATCAGACAGCAAGACAGTACCATCAGACAACAAGACAGTACCATCATAAAGCAAGACAGTACCATCAGACAGCAAGACAGTAACATCAGACAGCAAGAGAGTACCATCAGACAGCGGACAGCAAGACAGTACCATCAGACAGCAAGACAGTACCATCAGACAGCAAGACAGTACCATCAGACAGCAAGACAGTACCATCAGACAACAAGACAGTACCATCATACAGCAAGACAGTACCATCAGACAGCAAGACAGTAACATCAGACAGCAAGAGAGTACCATCAGACAGCGGACAGCAAGACAGTACCATCAGACAGCGGACAGCAAGACAGTACCATCAGACAGCGGACAGCAAGACAGTTCCATCCGACAGCAAGACAGTACCATCAGACAGCGGACAAGACAGTACCATCAGACAGCGGACAGCAAGACAGTACCATCAGACAGCGGACAGCAAGACAGTACCATCAGACAGCGGACAGCAAGACAGTACCATCCGACAGCAAGACAGTACCATCAGACAGCGAACAAGACTACCATCAGACAGCGGACAGCAAGACAGTATTATCAGACAGCAAGACAGTACCATCAGACAGCGGACAGCAAGACAGTACCATCAGACAGCGGACAGCAAGACAGTACCATCCGACAGCAAGACAGTACCATCAGACAGCGGACAAGACAGTACCATCAGACAGCGGACAGCAAGACAGTACCATCCGACAGCGGACACCAAGACAGTACCATCAGACAGCGGACAAGACTACCAACAGACAGCGGACAGCAAGACAGTACCATCAGACAGCCGACAACAAGACAGTACCATCAGACAGCCGACAACAAGACAGTACCATCAGACAGCGGACAGCAAGACAGTATCATCAGATAGCCGACAACAAGACAGTACCATAAGACAGCGGACAGCAAGACAGTACCATCAGACAGCGGACAACAAGACTGTACCATCAGACAGCGGACAGCAAGACAGTACCATCAGACAGCCAACAACAAGACAGTATCATCAGACAGCGGACAGCAAGACAGTACCATCAGACAGCAAGACAGTACCATCAGACAGCGGACAGCAAGACAGTACCATCAGACAGCGGACAGCAAGACAGTACCATCAGACAGCGGACAGCAAGACAGTACCATCCGACAGCAAGACAGTACCATCAGACAGCGAACAAGACTACCATCAGACAGCGGACAGCAAGACAGTATTATCAGACAGCAAGACAGTACCATCAGACAGCGGACAGCAAGACAGTACCATCAGACAGCGGACAGCAAGACAGTACCATCCGACAGCAAGACAGTACCATCAGACAGCGGACAAGACAGTACCATCAGACAGCGGACAGCAAGACAGTACCATCCGACAGCGGACACCAAGACAGTACCATCAGACAGCGGACAAGACTACCAACAGACAGCGGACAGCAAGACAGTACCATCAGACAGCCGACAACAAGACAGTACCATCAGACAGCCGACAACAAGACAGTACCATCAGACAGCGGACAGCAAGACAGTATCATCAGATAGCCGACAACAAGACAGTACCATAAGACAGCGGACAGCAAGACAGTACCATCAGACAGCGGACAACAAGACTGTACCATCAGACAGCGGACAGCAAGACAGTACCATCAGACAGCCAACAACAAGACAGTATCATCAGACAGCGGACAGCAAGACAGTACCATCAGACAGCAAGACAGTACCATCAGACAGCGGACAGCAAGACAGTACCATCAGACAGCGGACAGCAAGACAGTACCATCAGACAGCGGACAGCAAGACAGTACCATCAGACAGCGAACAGCAAGACAGTACCATCAGACAGCAAGACAGTATCATCAGATAGCCGACAGCAAGACAGTACCATCAGACAGCGGACAGCAAGACAGTACCATCAGACAGCGGACAGCAAGACTGTTCCATCCGACAGCAAGACAGTACCATCAGACAGCAAGACAGTACCATCATACAGAGGACAGTAACATCAGACAGCGGACAGTACCATCAGACAGCGGACAGCAAGACAGTACCATCAGACAACGGACAGCAAGACAGTACCATCAGACAGCGGACAGCAAGACAGTACCATCAGACAGCGGACAGCAAGACAGTACCATCAGACAGCGGACAGCAAGACAGTACCATCAGACAACAAGACAGTACCATCAGACAGCGTACAGTATCATCAGACAGCGGACAGCAAGACAGTACCATCAGACAGCAAGACAGTACCATCAGACAGCAAGACAGTACCATCAGACAGCGGACAGCAAGACAGTACCATCAGACAGCTGACAGCAAGACAGTACAATTAGACAGCCGACAGCAAGACAGTACCATCAGACAGCGGACTGCAAGACAGTACCATCAGACAGCGGACAGCAAGACATTACCATCAGACAGCAAGACAGTTCGACCTGACAGCGGACAGCAAGACAGTACCATCAGACAGCGGACAGCAAGACATTACCATCAGACAGCAAGACAGTACCACCCGACAGCAAGACAGTACCATCAGACAACGGGCAGCGGTACAACCCACCTACCTCAGTAAACACATATTTACTTTCATCTCCAATCGTGCGCTAGACCAAGTCACCACAACGCCAGACTGCTAACAGTATCAGTACACGGCTCGGCTAAATCACGAGACGCAACATGAAATATTCATAACACCGCGGACACAGTTAAGCACTTGAGGGAGGCTTAAGATTAACACAGGGTCTAACAGTAACCAAGCCAATAAAACTGACAGCACGTGCCCCCTAGGGGTTAAGTTCAAGATTAGTTTTGTGTATCTCGGTTTTAGCATGGTGTATTATGACAGATAAAAAGTGGATTTAGTTCTATAAATAGTGGAGATTGAAACATATTTGTTAGAGCTAATATTGCCTTCAGTGTTAACAAGAGAATTAGAGCGTCTCCAACATCTAAGAAAGTATTACAGTTGGCCGTAGTCAAGTGTAGTCTATGGGTTACAATTTTAGCAAGTTGGCCTTAGACTAGTGTAGTCTATGGGTTACAATTTTAGCAAGTTGGCCTCAGACAAGTGTAGTCTATGGGTTACAATTTTAGCAAGTTGACCTCAGATGAGTGTAGTCTATGGGTTACAATTTTAGCAAGTTGACCTCAGCTGAGTGTAGTCTATGGGTTACAATTTTAGCAAGTTGGCCTCAGACGAGTGTAGTCTATAGGTTACAATTTTAGCAAGTTGGCCTTAGACAAGTGTAGTCTATGGGTTACAATTTTAGCAAGTTGGCCTTAGACAAGTGTAGTCTATGGGTTACAATTTTAGCAAGTTGGCCTCAGACGAGTGTAGTCTATGGGTTACAATTTTAGCAAGTTGGCCTCGTATGAGTGTAGTCTATAGGTTACAATTTTAGCAAGTTGGCCTAAGTCAAGTGTAGTCTATGGGTTACAATTTTAGCAAGTTGACCTCAGACAAGTGTAGTCTATGGGTTACAATTTTAGCAAGTTGGCCTCGTATGAGTGTAGTCTATAGGTTACAATTTTAGCAAGTTGGCCTCGTATGAGTGTAGTCTATAGGTTACAATTTTAGCAAGTTGGCCTCAGATGAGTGTAGTCTATGGGTTACAATTTTAGCGAGTTGACCTTAGACAAGTGTAGTCTATGGGTTACAATTTTAGCAAGTTGACCTCAGATGAGTGTAGTCTATGGGTTACAATTTTAGCAAGTTGACCTCAGATGAGTGTAGTCTATGGGTTACAATTTTAGCAAGTTGACCTCAGCTGAGTGTAGTCTATGGGTTACAATTTTAGCAAGTTGGCCTCAGACGAGTGTAGTCTATAGGTTACAATTTTAGCAAGTTGGCCTTAGACAAGTGTAGTCTATGGGTTACAATTTTAGCAAGTTGGCCTCAGACGAGTGTAGTCTATGGGTTACAATTTTAGCAAGTTGGCCTCGTATGAGTGTAGTCTATAGGTTACAATTTTAGCAAGTTGGCCTAAGTCAAGTGTAGTCTATGGGTTACAATTTTAGCAAGTTGACCTCAGACAAGTGTAGTCTATGGGTTACAATTTTAGCAAGTTGGCCTCGTATGAGTGTAGTCTATAGGTTACAATTTTAGCAAGTTGGCCTCAGATGAGTGTAGTCTATGGGTTACAATTTTAGCGAGTTGACCTTAGACAAGTGTAGTCTATGGGTTACAATTTTAGCAAGTTGACCTCAGATGAGTGTAGTCTATGGGTTACAATTTTAGCAAGTTGACCTCAGATGAGTGTAGTCTATGGGTTACAATTTTAGCAAGTTGACCTCAGATGAGTGTAGTCTATGGGTTACAATTTTAGCAAGTTGACCTCAGCTGAGTGTAGTCTATGGGTTACAATTTTAGCAAGTTGACCTTAGACAAGTGTAGTCTATGGGTTACAATTTTAGCAAGTTGACCTCAGACAAGTGTAGTCTATAGGTTACAATTTTAGCAAGTTGACCTCAGATGAGTGTAGTCTATGGGTTACAATTTTAGCAAGTTGACCTCAGCTGAGTGTAGTCTATGGGTTACAATTTTAGCAAGTTGGCCTTAGACAAGTGTAGTCTATGGGTTACAATTTTAGCAAGTTGACCTCAGACAAGTGTAGTCTATAGGTTACAATTTTAGCAAGTTGACCTCAGATGAGTGTAGTCTATGTTACAATTGTGTAGCCTGTAGCTACACGGAGGTCCGCACCGCTCAAAAGGCTCAGCACATCTACGCTGGCATCGGTCACACCGCAACCACACACGCACATTAATGGCCACAAGCAGTCCCTCCACCGTCACACACACACACAGACAATCGTCACATACACACAATCATCATACATTTACGAGACTTACCCAGATGTTTAAGAATGGAATATATTAAGATATAAAATATTACACAATATGGTAATTCACCTTACAATACAATAATGCATATGTAATCCGTATCCATTTACTGATGTGCGTAAGAAACATATTCAAAAGTATGTTCTCAATACTAATCTACCCACACAAATAATCTGTAAAACAAATTTCATAGTTAAAAGCGGCGCTTGGACAAGTTAGCTTGTTAAGTGAAAATATTGAAACATGTCAAGGGATGTAACTTCAGCTTATAAAGTTATAAATGTAATAAAACAATTTAAAAAAAAAGATGTTCAATAAAATTTGAAAAAAGAAACTAACCTGAAAATAAATTAGTTTGAAAGATTATTATATTACCAAATTATTAAAAAAGTATATTATAACTTATTTATTTTAAATCACTTTATAAAAAAAAGCTTTAAATATCGTACATTTATATTTATATATATATTCATGACTTTTTCTTTAATATTCGTTGGGTTGATACTGGCGTTTTTTCACATTGGCCGTTTTAAAATAACAAAAACAACAATTTAAGAAATAAATGCTGCTTATAATAATTATATTCTTCTTTTATCCCAAATTTATTTCAGCTCTAATACCTCGTCCAATCCCTTAAAAAAAAATAAATTGCTCTTATAATTTGTTTTCACATTTTTTCTTCTTTCTGCTTAACATTGAATTACTATTTGATTGCACATAATTAACATTTTCAGGTTTAAAAATAAAATAGTAATTAGACGTTGTGTATTATGTATAATTCAATCATCTTCAATAAATGAAAGTAGGCCTACATGTCAGAAAAAAAAAGAAAACAATACAAAAGGTGAGTAAAGGAATCAATGCAAATTAATGCGTGGTTGGTGCTAGAAACTGTGTCAATATTGTTACCGACTATTCCTATAACACAGAACTAAGTAAAAGTGACGATTCGAAAGTTTAAATACATGAATAGGTAGATTGTTCACTAAAAGAATTCCACCCTCCCTCCCCCCCCCCCCTTACACATCTAAAAAACGCGTGATGCGACGTAGCGGATGACAATGTAAAAATGTTTCAATGTCGTTCATCGTTAAATAGGGACATAAATACCCACATGTCGTGTCTTTAGTATGGTAACTAGGCCATAGCCTTTCCACATAATTCAGCATATAAAAGGGCTCATATAAAAATGATGAAAACGATTTCCCAATACTTTCACTATTGCAGCTACAGAGAGCTTATTTGCGCCTATTTTAGACGTAACACGAGTCCTTACACCGAAGTGTAGACATGTCAGCGGTTTTGTTTCGTTGAAAGCGCATTACGCCCAATTATTTGGAATTACTTTTCAAAACAAGGAATCCTTTGACGGTGGGTATTTTGTATTATCGATTTATGAAAATATAACGAAACAAACTTTTGCATTTTCTGGTAGTTTAAACCCGTCTTGGTATAAACTAAGGCACGAATGACTAGTTGGAAAAAATACACGATTTAAAAAAAAATGTGAATAATAAATAACACATGATTTAAAAAATATTGAACACTAAATAATTACATGATTTTAAAAAAAAAATATTTGAACAATTCAGAAATACATGATTTTTAAAAAAATTGAAAATCAAATAATATATGATTTTTTTTAAAAATGTGAATAGATCTATATCCCATGTAATAGACAGACATTTATCCCATATAAATAGACAGGCATCTATCACATGTATTTAACATACATATATCCCATTTGAAAAAGTTAGAACAATAAAAAATATATGATTGTTTACAATTTGAACAACGAATACAACTTGCAACACGAACATTAATATTATGTATGTACTTTTTATCAATTTGACGAAGCCTGCACTCAGTTTTTTCAGGTATCGTTATCCTAACCTAATCGTCTATCCCCGACCTTGACCTTAATTTATATACTAACCCTAAAGGTGACACTAACTGAGTGATGTGACATACTACAGCATTGTCCTGCACTCGATTTGAAGAGAACCTTCATTCGGTTTTTTGAAGTACAAAAGATTTTCAACAAGAGGTAGCCGACGATTCAGTGTGATTGGCCATGTCATTAAACAATTAGAGTGGAGAGTCTTGAGTCGCATAGGGTTAGCCATAGGAACCCCCTCCTCACTGTTTCTTTCAGGCACCCCCCCCCCCCACGCCCTTCCGAAGCACGTCTACCGCCTCACCCCTCCCCCCGAACGAAATATTTATATACAAAAATATATACTTATACCAGTGTCAATCCCCTTCCTCGGAATATTTAGCCCCCCCCCCCCCTCCTCGAAAGTTTTGAGTGCCCCCCCCCCCGTATAAAAAAGTCGGAAAGAAACACTGCCCCTCCTTCCTCCCTCATCCCGATTTGAACTTATGCCAGTGTATATAGTGGAGCTCTAATCAATTGTTACTAGATCTAAATGACTGAACTTATGCCAGTGCATATAGTGAAGCTCTAATCAATTGTTACTAGATCTAAATGACTGAACTTATGCCAGTGCATATAGTGGAGCTGTAATCAATTGTTACTAGATCTAAATGACTGAACTTATGCCAGTGCATATAGTGGAGCTGTAATCAATTGTTACTAGATCTAAATGACTGAATTTATGCCAGTGCATATAGTGGAGCAGTAATCAATTGTTACTAGATCTAAATGACTGAACTTATGCCAGTGCATATAGTGGAGCTGTAATCAATTGTTACTAGATCTAAATGACTGAACTTATGCCAGTGCATATAGTGAAGCTGTAATCAATTGTTACTAGATCTAAATGACTGAACTTATGCCAGTGCATATAGTAGAGCTCTAATCAATTGTTACTAGATCTAAATGCGATCATGTTGGCAGGACCGGAAGAGAAACGATTCCGGCAGAAAACCGGAAGTCCTCCGTCCGGACAGATGCGGCTTCATTAGCGTCGGCTGAAATATTAAAGACAGAGACGAAAATACATTTCTGTTTTCGTTTACCGAACTGCACTTAAAAATCTGGCACATTACAATAAAATTGAATATTTTCAAGAGGTTTACACATCCTAAACCACCCCAGGTCGTATTACAATTTCCTGAAACCAGAGGCGTAGCGACGGGGGGGGGGGGGTTACATATGTCCCCGGTCGCCGACCCTAGGGGCGCCAAAATAAGTTGGGAAAAAAATTAAAAGCTCATTTTAGCTGCATTTTTGAATTATAAATGTGAAAAATATAGGGGGGGGGGGGGGAGGCGCCAAATTGAAAGTTTGTCCCCTTGCGCCGGGAGAGGTCGCTACGCCTCTGCCTAAAACGTTAAGAACCGCGAGTGGGTTGCCAACGATGGGTGGTTTGTACGGGATAGGTTTGAATGAATTGCCCATTGTGAGTCGTGGATTGAAATCCCAGAAACTGGACACAAGTAAACGTATGTGCTCTTGTCTCGTGTATTGATTCTTCTACTGTCTGGGGATGTTGTATCTAGGGCCATCACCTTCAGGGGGAAATGGTTCCATTTAGGGCACACAGCCTGAAGGACCTTGTCCATCGAACGTTCAGGAACATCTAGGCTAATGTGTTTGTACCTAGTTGTCTGACATAAAGACATTTAACAGACAGGCGTATACACGGACAGGCAAATGGCTCTTATAATGTGCATGAGCATAGCCTATATATTTCAGGGTATATATCACCTAGTGGACAGGCATATATCCCATGTAATAAACAAGCATATATCTCATGTAATAGACATGCATATATCCTATGTAATATACAGGCATATATCCCATATAAATAGACAGGCATATATCCCATGTAAAAGGCCAATCTAATGGACAGGCGTATAGCCAATGTGATGATGTGGGTATAGATCATCTAATGATTTAGGACATTAAATAGTGTAATCTAACGGGAATTATCCTATAACTAAGTAGCTCTATAATAGATATATGGGATAAAATGAAAAGATAAAAATTACCAGTGCTCATCAACTTCTAAGACACGACGCAGTAGTTAAATCACTTGAATTTCTTAATGTTTCAATTTAATATTTACACACTATTCGATCAACGTCATAAACATAACAACTAGCAATTATATTGAGTGGGCGAATGTCACAACTTGGGTTCATACAGTACAGACAAAAATAGGTGACACCTAATGATCGAGAGGTGATTGGTGACACCTAATGATCGAGAGGTGATTGGTGACACCTAATGATCAAGAGGTGATTGGTGACACAATGGCAGTCACCGGTTGAACCCGCCTTCCATTGAGAATCTTCGAGTCATTGAAAAACTGCGTCACATCCCCTGTAATGTTTTTTCGTCACATTGGTTTAGCTCCGCCCACTGTTCACCGACTAAGGTCACGTGACTTGCATTAGTCGGTCACGACCTCTCCCATTGAACTGCTGACATCTTTCAACTGAAATCGGCTAACGACTTTTTGACGGCCATCTTGTCAGGAGAGATCTGGGGCGCGTGCTCTAAAAATAGCCCTCGACAACTGCACTGAAAGGCTACATCGGACTCGAATCAGTGGGCCTTACCTGAGTCCACCCAGCTCTGGCGAGTACCTGGCTTGATTCGGGGAAAGTAAACACGGCTGGGCAGTAAGTTGACCATTTAACCACCTTTCATCCTATTCAAAACAATCATGCAGGGCGGGGTGCCAGGAGAGAGAAGACGACAGAGGCGTAGCGAGGGGAGGGGGGGGGGGGCGGGGGAGTACATATGTCCCTGGACGCAGACCTTAGGGGGCGCGAAAATGGGTTGATTTAAAGTTTGAGAGGGGGGGGGGCAAATTGAAAGTTTGTCCACCGGCGCCGGGCAAGGGTCGCTACGCCTCTGGAAGACTGGACTGCCCGTTTCGGAATGATTTAGAGCAGCAGAAGACAGATAAAGATGGCAGAAAGTTGTAAAAAAAATCACTGGTAGTGCACCAACAATCCTGGGGGTTAAAGAATGATTGATCGATTGAAACAAAATAATACATAACTAGCCACTAAACATCAGCTAATGACTTGCTGACAAAAGGAGATAATTTCTAACTGACGACGTAATCAAAGGGTGGTCTCCTCTTATTGAAGGCTGTCATCGTCTGCCCATTTGTCAGACGTGGCCAACAACAGATTTCTTAACGATTTTTCCCGCCAATTGTTGGAGGTGTTTGTACAAACGCTGAAAGACAGCAGCTTTTCCACTGCCCGACTAGTTGATAAAAAAATATTTCAAAACGGGATTTCATTTTTTTTTTAAACTTTTTTGTCTGGATGTCTTTTGTGCCAGCGTTTAACAAATCGAACAAAGAGTACAGACGCATGGGTATACAAAGCGTTCAATGATGATCTTTGAACTAATTGGTAATGTTACACCTGATAATGGATGGGCTAGAATTTCACTCATTTTATTTTTAGAAACGATTTTAACATAAAAAAAACGCTGTATATGAGAGGAAATGGATACTAGACATAGCTTAGCTTCAGTTAGAGATTGTACTTTCCAAGTTGAGGTTTAACTGTGTTTTATGCAGAGTACATGGGTATAGGTGCAGGGGTATGGGTGCACACTTTCCGGCCTTGTGCAGACATGCTGTTGATGCCCCCAGACAATAATCTAAAATCTTTTGAAAACAAAGTTATAGTTAGTCATTAACTGATAATTTTTATCGTTTCAGTTTAAAAATTCAATTCTATTTTTATAATATGCATACTTTTATGTGGCTTAGTAGAATATTGGTACGTAGTTCAAGTTTCAAACGTTTTATAAGCGCCCATCATTGAAGTAGTGACTTTGGGATGCTCAATATACATACGGGCTTCCAAATTATTACCGGAATTTGACAGTCTGATAGAATAATTTTTCTAAAACAAAACAGTTGAACAATAACAGTGTTGTGACAGTATGTTATTAGCCATCGATAACAGAGTAGATATTTAATTACATTTGTTTTTCTCTGTCGGTTCAATCTTTAACTAATTAGTTATGAGAATAAAGTAAGCAAAGTCGTAAATCAATAGAATTTATCTATAATTTGGGCTGCAGAAAATTAAGTTTTAGCGTAAGAAACTCATTTGAGACCAAAATACGTGTTCCAAATTTTGCTGTTTTTATTAATATACTAGCCGTCCCGGCCAGGCCCTGCTCTGGCTTCTGTGAAAAACCTTTCTGTTAAAGACCATTACCTATGTGTTTAGTAATCATCATAAACCCGGCATTGCTCACCCAAACCACGACCAACCAAAACCAAAACAACAAAACGCAAACATAAAGCTAACACAATTACAAATACAAACGAAAACAAAAACCTAGCAACAAACCCAACCACAACCACAAACACCAATACAAACACAAAGAAAAAACAAACGAAAACAAAAACCTAACAACAAACCCAACCACAAACACCAATACCAACACAAAAAAACAACGAAAAAGCAAACAAAAACAAACCAAATCCAAACGCAAAACCAACCAAAAACACAAATACAAACCCAAACAAAAAAAAAACACAAACAAAAACGAAAAAAGAAAGAACAAAAACGAACCAAATCAAAACGCAACCACTAACGCAAACCCACCTAAACACAAAGAAAACACTAACGCGAAAACATAAACGCCCGGGGCAGAATCACCTATTTTAGCTTAATGAACGACTATAGTACCCCAACTTATTCATAGTTTTTGCACTCACTTAAACGAACGCGCCTGTTTCAATTTAATGAACAATTATAATACTCCAAGCTTATCCGTAAAATACCTACAACATTTGCACTTGATCAATCCCCGCTAATTATGTAATTATTTTTTCCCAACACCAAAACAAAGTAATTAAAAAGTAAATGCTTTTCAACTAATGCAATGGTTTTTATAAAGGGAAGTAATTGTGTTTTGCCTAATTTATCAAAGGGAAGTAAGCGCTATAGGACTAAATAAAGACATAATTAGAATTTTTGTAAAAGATGATATTTTTTTAAAACTTGTGTTTAATGAAAATGCCGACAATTATTACTATAATTTGAAAAATGAAAATGATTTCCCAACACTTTTAATAGTAATTTTTTAGCTCATAAATTTAGACAAATGCGCACGATAATTTTCTAACACTTAAATCCATCGATAACCAGCGACAAACAAACATATGCGTTACAGAACTGAGCTTTATATATTAGACATAAAAAAATTCAATAAAAAGTTACATTTTACTATTACATTTACATATCATTATTATATAGCATGCCTTAGCTTTTAGCCGCATTTTGACAAGATAAATCTACTGATTTCACAAGCTGGTTTTTGTACTACAAATATGTCTTCTCCCACCCTATAAAGCCATCAAGACCAGTCGCTCTAACAGAATACTTAATGAACGCCACCACAAAACGGAAGCTTTGATCTAACAGTAAATCATACGTCAGCTTAGTGCTAGTCACGTGATGTCAACCGCCAATCGCTGACGTTGTTTACATCTTTAGAACATGAAACTCATGTTTTGTGCGGTCGTTGACGCCTGTCCGCCACACCAGTACTCCACAATCTGTAACACGATCTCTCCAATCATTCGTAAATAGGAGGATTGTTATGCTGCTGATTTTTTTTTTAATTAAAGCCGAACCAGAGCACCATAATCTGTAACACAATCTCTCCAATCATTCGTAAATAGGAAGATTATGGAGCTGCTGATTTATTAAAGTTTAACCACAGCAGGAATCCGACTGTAGGGTTTAAATAACCAACCAATTCAATGAGCAACTTAATCCTGGCTTACTGTACACAATGGGTTAATTAGGTTTATCCCACCCACTCCCAAGAATAACACCACAACTACTACCACTACTACTACTACTACTACTACTGCTTCTATACACATACACACATTCGGCAAACAACACTCACACGTATATATGAATAATAACTGTAAAAGCATAGATGTATAAAGGCCTATATATGCCTATATATATATCATAATGTATAAGTAATGAGATATATGTCAGCATGAAGACTACACAATAAACACAAATGTACATTGTATTGACATTTATCGACATCAAAGCAGGTTAACAAGGTTCGCTTGATTTAAATTTGAACTTTTAGACTAATGGTGCTATTGATATATGATGGGTGTCTCTGCTATCTCCGCCGTGCTTTAGATATGGTGGGTGTCTCCGCCGCCCGGAGGAACTGGGGGTGGGGTGTTGGGGTGAGCTGAAGGAGATTTCGCCCCTGTGTTCAATACACGAAGCCGCGCCTCTGGGAGAAATGAACTGAACAAACAGACGGACGAGCATGTTGATGAACACAGCTCTCGTTACGTCTGCCAGGCACGTGACAAGCGTTGCTAAAAATAGAAACGATCAAAATGGCCGCGTACTCTTATATGTTTAGTCGAGATTTAATTTGTAAACACGTTTTTAGTGAGGTAAAAATCTTTAAGGGATTATTACGTAAAAATGTGTAGTGCAGTATGAGATGCTGACTTTTTCATATGAAAATATGTTGTACAACATACATATAATTTATTAAGCTGAGACAATTTATTACAAATGGGAAATTGGTATTTGAAGGTTTTCGTGACATATTTTTAAACAAAGTAGAGAAATAGCGTTAGAAAAGATTCAAAACTTTTTTTGTCATTTACCGTAGACTAGCTGATGAATGCTCTGTTGGTTATTATTAGAAGTGACTTTAACGGGTATCAATGTATCAGTTTTATCATCTTTTCCCGTTAGTGCCAAAAACACATAGGGCAGATGAAGTAGAGTTCATCTGTTTCAATGACCATTTAATACGAGGGGATAGTTTTTTTTCCTAACGTGAGTCAGGCTCCCATCAGAGCTGCGTGGACTCAGCGGCGACCTACAGCATCGAGCCCGGGATCCGAACTCGAGACGTTTGGGGTAGCAGGCCCAAGCTCTACAATACGACCGCACCGCTTACTACAAATAAAATCAAAATCATAAATGCTACTGGCAAGCTAACGATAAAAGGCTTCTGGCGATAGACTACTTACGTTAGGCTATTGACAATGGACTCGTACTGTCGATATGCTCAGAGGCGTAGTGAGGGGGGGGGGGGCGGGGGTCCGCGCACCGGGTGACACCATTTAGGGGGGGGGGGTGACACCAAGGCAAAAAAAAGTAAAATATATAGAGAAAACTTGAGGGGGGGGGGTTGCAAATCGAAAGTTCGAGGGGGGTGCAAATCGAAAATTTGAAAGTTTGTCCCCGGGAAGGGTCGCTACACCTCTGGGGAGGGGGGTGACACCATTAAGTGCCGCACCGGGTGACACTCGACCTCGCTACGCCACTGGATATGCTACTGACGTTAGAGTACTGGCAATAGACTACCGACATTAGACTACTGACAATGGATTAGTGCTGACAATAGACTACTTACGACCTGACTGCAACACTCAAACACTACAGCTTATCGGGCTATAAATCTGACCTTTGTATAAATCGTCGGCCATATATTATTGATACATGAAATAATTCCTTGACCCTTTGATATGAGGAATTCCAAAACGAGGCGATTGTTAAAAAACACGAATTCATGCATTATCGATGTTTTTCTGAATGTAAAGGACAGTGAAACTTTAGAACGAATGTGGGATAGCAAGCTTGGCTAATGCAGTCCTCTTAAAAAAATAATTAGAGTAAATACGATGGGAATAGAAGGTAACGTGGACACTAGAACGCAGAAACTGGACAAAATGGCAATTTGATCAAGTCGTCCAGTTGCTTGTTTGTTTGTCTAGCCTTCTTGTAGCACAATTTTAATCTAAAATCAATTTTGACATTTTTTTTAAAAAGAATCTACAATGCCGTTTTTTTTAAATAAATGTTTTTGAGATATCCTTGAAGCATTTGTTTTCTCCATTAAAACTAAACAGACAAGACAAGAAATAAATCGTTTCTGTAAATCAGTAAAGATGATTCATTAATCTTAGCAAAGCAACTTTTGACAATTAGCTTCCGCAATTAGACAAGATTTTAATTAGTCCGCAATCAGCTTATCTTGAAACTGTAACAAGAAATTCTGAACCCGAGACTTAAAAAATTTGAGTACGTTACACCGGGTAAATGATACTTAATTTGATTGAGTTTATTTTTTGCTTGTTGAAAATTACATTTAAAATTAACTTTATTACATTCCGCCCCACGAAAACTTGGGAAATTGAATGTTCTCGTTGTCTGTCCACTGTGTAGGCAGATATAGAAAACTGAAACGTACAAACACAGAAGTATTTTAAAACTTAATTACGCAACACATTGAAGTTAGCAGTTAGACTATTCAGTTCTAGGGTGACCGAAACATTACAAACATAATTTTATAACTTTTTGTACTGGAATATAAGCATAAATATATGCACTGGTAGTGGTACAGCTCCGTATCAATTTTTCAGCGATTTCCGGAAACCGGAAGTGGAACTTATTCTGCTTTCAGGTTTCAAAAGCTTATAACTTGAGTACTTTTTCTTTAAGATAGACGAAATTTCACATATAGGTAAAAGATCAAATTATCTGTTGTCTTTCAAATTTTGAGTAATTCCCAATGACCGGAAGTAGTACTTTATGCTATTTCCGATTTCTCAAAAAACGCATATGAATTTATTAAGTACTAATGTTCCGTGCTATTATACACGCATTATTTGCTGTTCACGTGGTGCGCAATTCTTTTTTTCTACGAGATTCCATTATTTTTTTAAAAGTTAAAGTAATTAAAAATTGTTAAAAATCATGTCTATGTCCTGAATAGCCATCCCCCGTAGTGATGTATAAGAACATTCCAGAAAGCTTAGGGGAGATCACTCCCACTTTATTTTTTACATCGTTAAAGTTCAAACATTTAATATTTTTACACTAAAAGTCCTGACTAGCCGTAGAGTGTTAACTGGACTGTGTAGAGTAATGCAGTAGAGAAGCCATGAGTGGAGTCTTGCATGAGGTCTCTGGTCATGTCTACAGTCACGTGATGTTGGTACCTACCAGTCAAATCCCAGCTCTATACTCTACTGTCTACCAGTCAGGACCGAACGAGACTATTGTGATGAATCCACTTTACCGTAATCATTTTGTCTCGTGATAGCCATAGCTAGTTTATCTATAGAGTAATGGCCTAGATGGTGTTTGAACTACACCACACCATGAAGAGGACTAAAGGGTGTTTGAATAGGGCAAACACCCAGCCACTAGCCGATTTAATGATTCATGAGGTCACCACCGTTTCAATCTAGCTTTACAAGAAATAGAAAGTTTTCTGTTGTCAGTATCACCCCCGATGTACACGGAAAGGCAGGATGGTAGACCCTTGACCCCTGACCCTGGCAGTACCTATTAATTTTCTGTCCTCTTCTCCAACCACAGCTAGTGTGTTTCTTCCAGACTTTTTTCTCGGGGGGGCGGACACCGGTAAAAGTATGTTTTCTATATAATTTCCATTTCGTTCGGGGAGGGGGGGGGGGGGAGGGAGGGCGGACGGTAGACTTTCTTCTACCTACTGACTCTGTCCTGTTCTCCCATTACAGTACCAATCTCTCTCTACATTTGTATCGTTAAGACCTTGAACTAAATAACGTCATAGAGATATTCCTGCTATCACCCCACCGTTCACCCCCACATATTCGTTCGAGAAGATCTGGAATCTGCCAAAATAAATGAAAATTTATTATATCTATTAGTTAAGCCAAGCAATTTCGATTTCCCCATTAACAGCCTGAATCAGACTTCAAATACTCTGTATAATATACATGGTTCATTGTCAAATAGAAAACAGATTACCGTGTGTTTAATTGGTTGATCCTAATATATAAAACGCCATGTGCGCTCTTCTCTCTCTCTCTCTCTCTCTCTCTGTCTGTCCGCAAAATATTTTCTCCGGACATCACGTCAGAAACGGCAGCGATATATGGAGAACTTTATACGGACTTTTGTTGAAAAGAATATGTAAGATGTTTTAAATGTATAACCACAATTTTATTTAAAGAAGAAAAATAAAAAATAAAGGCGTATTCGAATGTAAAGAAACAGTATTATTTATGCAACCGGAAAAGGATATATGGTTGTAAATAACAACGCATAAAACGGTGACGTCACTAATGTTTATACATTAACTAATGACGTGATCTGCCGTGTTTAGAATAAAAAGAAATGAACTATTTCATTCATATTTTATTTAGATCTACCTACACTATGAAATGTACACAATACAATTTTTCCGGACTAAACTCATAAAATTTATTTTATTTATTTGGATTCTAGATCTAGAGATTCTAGATCTAGACTAGATCTAAATCTACAAATCTACGCAATAACTAGATCGAGACGTAGACGCTAAGATCTAGATTTAGACTCTAACTTCTCTAGAATCTATTCCAAAAATAAATTTCTATATTAGGACTAAACTATTTCAAGACATAATTATTTTATACAAAGTCTTTGTTTGGAACTGGCTAATTTGGGATAAAAAAAAAATTAATTTGAAAGAATAGGCATATTCGCGTAAGTTAAGATTTTAAAATACGTCTTTCATTCTCCATGATTTATAAGGTGCCTATATAGCGGAGATGATAGTGTACTTAAACCCACGCAGGTGGTGCCGGTTCGAGACGCACCAAGTCAACTTGGTTAATCTATTTTTTTTTATTTTGCTCGGGCTAAACTTATAAAAAATTCTATTAGGATTCTAGATCTAGATCATCCACCCAAGTAGTTGCCTGAAAGAAACTCTAAATGCGACTTTTGTCATGAATGAGATCATCTAGATCTAGATCTACGGAAAAACTAGACTTACATAGATGTAGACCCTACCTAGATCTAGAATCTATTCAAACAATACATTTCTATACTAAAGTATTTCAGGCCTTAATTACTTTATTGAAATCTTTGTTTATCTGTGCAATTTGCTAATCTCTATAATATATAAAGCAAAGTTGTCGGGTGTCCGATAGGGCACTTCCCGGCGCCGCAGGCGCTTCAAATTTGGCAGGATCTTGCCTTGGGGCGACAGAACACGAGGGCCGGTTGGCCGAAAAGTCTACGATGAGGGGGTCAAAACTGACCTCGACTGACCGGCGCCTTATATGAGCTATAAATCGAAAAAAAAATGTCCACGGAGGAACCTCTTCATAACTCTTGAGGTCGTAGACCGACCCTCGGGCGAATTAATTAAGCATTCAAATTCTCAATGTTTTCGAAAGCCTAAGCGAAGCTGGGCAGCATGCCTAGTAAATAAATAAAATCCTTCACTTCATTGAATAAAACGTTGATTTAGAATCATGCATTTCGATAATTGCTAGAAACAGGATGTGATGTGATGTAACAAAATTATCGGCCACGTCATGATTGGATTAAGTAGAAATCAAATGCTATAGATGACGAACTAATCCGCCTGCTTCAATCTGACGTGGTTAAAGATGAAACGACATTACAGAATATATTCGAATTTTATCATGGGAAGTTCGATATTCTATTTTTTAATTTATTTTCTTTAACCAGGTTTAACAGATTTATTTATTCATAATTTATTACCTGAGAGTTCATTCCTGATATTTGTTCTCTATAAGAGTTATATTTTTTACTTTTAGCCTTTATGAGAGTTATATTTCTTACATGTAGCCTTCATGAGTAATGAGTTGTGAACATTCGGTCTTTGTGAGAGCTAAATTAGGCAATTCAGGCTGTTATTTTTCTGACAATCAGCCTTTGTGCGAATCAACTTTTGGACATTTGACCTTTGGAAGATTTTAATATCGGTCTACTCAGCGCTCAGCAAACGAAATAACGAACTAGTTCAAGTTACATCAAAGAATCAGAGAGAGAGAGAGAGAGAGAGAGAGAGAGAGAGAGAGAGAGAGAGAGAGAGAGGGGGGGGGGGCATACTTGATCGATTAAAAATGATGATGATTGAAGACAATATTTCCTAAATTCAAACGAACGCATTTTATCTAGTTGGCTTGCAGATTATGATCTTAAATAATCGGACACTTGTTAGCCATTTTGGAACAACTGACCATGACTTTGACCTATTTTTATAGTTAACCACATTTATGACCGACGTAAACACTACCTGCATGACTTCACACATTACCACTTGAACAATCGTTTGCCGTTTGAGATGGGAGATTGACCAAACACTTTTATCGCGACTGCAGACATTTTTTTTGTGAGGCGACAACAAAACAAATGACTTCATTAAAAAACAACTCCATATTTTCTGTCTGACCCGCCTTTAAGGTCAGTGTCTATGAGTAGGTTGCAGCCCCTCCCCCCTCGTCTTCCCCCTCCCCCAAACCTAATCACGTGACGCATGAGCACACGGGCGAGCACTCCTGGCAAGGCGGAGCGTGAGTACCCATACCAACAGACGACCGGAAGTGGATTTCCAACTGACTAGCACACGCACAAAAGGCATCTAATTGTAGATGGCTGGTCAAGCATGCACAAACTATTTGAACAGTTTGAAGGGAAAGTACTTTAGATATTATTAACGTATAGGTAAGTAGAAACAAAAACAAGCATGCACAAACTATTTGAAGAGAAAGTACTTTAGATATTATTAATGTATAGGTAAGTAGACACAAAAACAAGCATGCACAAACTAATGAACAAAAAGTACTTTAGATATTATTAACGTGTAGGTTAAGTAGACACAAAAACAACTATAAGTATTACCCAATGCAATTAGAACGGGTTTAGAAATAATAAGACAAATATAAAAATATATATAACAATAAGCTTTTGAATGCACGGAAATCACAAATAAAACAACTAGCTTGGTTTTAATAAAAGCTTTGGTTGCCACAATATGTGGAAGATTTTAAGAGCATCTAATGCTTTTATTAAAGAAGGTTGCTGAAATTTTTTTTTAAATAAAAAAAATAATGCTACCACATTTTATTTTCTCGAAATAAAAAAAAAGATGCTTTTATTAAAGAAAGTAAATTAGTTTTACTTTCAGTGCATTTAAGTGCCTATTATTATAAAGTTTTTATATTTGTTTTATTTTCCACGTGTTATTACTTCGTTCAAAATTAAATGAACACCACATAGGCGACCACTAAAAAAAGTTGGTCCTACCCTTCTGCGTTGTTGTCGGTAAAAATCATTCATTCAGGCCAGCTAACAGAACGATTGCTAACATTTAATCTTGTTGCCCGATTTTATTACTGAATAAACTAATTGTAACATTAAATTTTAAGGAGTGTTGTCTAAGAAGATAAAAATAGATATTCTTGCATTGTCACCGGAGATATAAAAACTTTGAACGAAATCTCTACATTAGAAGTGGGTCAAAATTTAGTTTCAAGATTCGGCACACCCCACCAACAAACAGACGTTGCAACTAAATAAAAGGTTTTAATCAAATTATTGCAAACAAATTATACTGAGGATAGAAATGAAATAACTATTCCTAATCCGTACGAAAATGTTTGTCGAATGAAAATAAAATTGTTTCGCCATTGAAGCATTAATCTAAAGACCGTGTGTTGTTTTGGCTGTTGTATTTATTGAACACAAGCCGGATTTTAGCCTACATAAACTAGTCGGAATTCTGTGAGTACTCCAACACAAAAAAACGCTTTGTTTTAATGCATTAGATCGAAAAATCAATCATAGTTTAAATATGTTTGTAACTATGTGTTCAGAATTTAGGATGAGAGCTTTTAGGTAAATATTGAACATTCTAAATTCTAAGTTTTAAGTATATCACACTGAAAAGCCATCGGAATTTTGAGCGAAATAATCCTTATGTAGACAAAACATGGGCGGGTGTCGAACCTATTTATTAGTTCTCACATGAAAAAGATGAAAACTTTATTGCTCAAATTTTTTTATCCACGAAACACAACTAGGGCAATATTGAAATTTTTCCACCTCCGAAGTGGCGTGGATATTATCCGGTAAGTTCCAATCAATATCGTTGGGCTCTGATCGATTGTCCCCCTTGTCTTCTTTAATTGACGTTTACATTTTCGACATTTGGGAGCTAATACAATTTGTTGCCGTTCCCCTGTCACCCTCACTGTCTGCTCTGTTTAGTCTGTACTTAGTCTGTTGGCTCTGTCTTTAGTCTGTTGTCTGTCTTCAGTCTGTTGTCTGTCTTCAGTCTGTTGTCTGTCTTCAGTCTGTTGTCTGTTTTCAGTCTGTTGTCTGTCTTCAGTCTGTTGTCTGTCTTCAGTCTGTTGTCTTTAATCTGTTGTCTGTCTTCAGTCAGTCTGTTGTCTGTCTTCAGTCTGTTGTCTGTCTTCAGTCTGTTGTCTGTCTTCAGTCTGTTGTCATTGTCTTCAGTCTGTTGTCTGTCTTCAGTCTGTTGTCATTGTCTTCAGTCTGTTGTCTGTCTTCAATCTGTCCTTAGTCTGTCGTCTGTTTCTTCAGTTTGTAGTCTGTTGTCTTCTGTCTGTCTTTGTCTTCAGTCTGTATTTAGTCTTTAGTCTGTTGTCTGTCTTCAGTCTGTTGTCTGTCTTCCGTATGTTGTCTGTCTTCAGTCTGTCCTTAGTCTGTCGTCTGTTTCTCCAGTTTGTAGTCTGTTGTCTTCTGTCTGTCTTTGTCTTTAGTCTGTTGTCTTTGTCTTCAGTCTGTCTTTAGTCTTTAATCTGACGTCTTTGTCTTCAGTCTGTCTTTACTCTGTCTTTGTCTTCAGTCTGTCCTTAGTCTGATGTCTTTGTCATCAATCTGACCTGAGTCAGCTTCTTTTAGAAATTTGTTTGTGAAATTTTTCGCACGAGTTGAAATACATGAACATTCAATTGAAATAACAAGGTTGAAAAATGACATTTTATTTGCACAATTAAACATCATAAATTTCTCAACATACAGCAAAAGTTGAATATTTAACATTTTTGAGGAGGTTGGGATTTTTGTTTGGGTGGTTGTACAGTGGGTTTTATTTGTAAAGACACGAATGGATGAGCTAAGAAATTTCTTTACGCTCTCACAGTATCGTGGTGACACTTGGCAAATTATCTTCGAATATTTAGCTATCAAAATCTTGCGGCTTTTGTGAGAAAGTTTGGTGTGGGTTGGGGAAAAGTAGCTCATGAAATATAAGAAATTATTTAAGAAAGTGATGCCAGTTAGTTATGGAAACCCAGTATGTGACTTATTACAGTGATAATCACATT
The DNA here is from genome assembly GCF_028476545.2 of Physella acuta. Classification (NCBI taxonomy): domain Eukaryota; kingdom Metazoa; phylum Mollusca; class Gastropoda; family Physidae; genus Physella; species Physella acuta. The sequence continues at coordinate 3,159,692 of NW_026731537.1, forward strand.
TATTAATACCTGACATCAATGACATCTACTCAACAACTGGCATAAATGACATCGACCTGGAAGACATCTACGCAACAGCTGACATAAATGACATCCAGTCAGCAGCTGACATGAATGACATAGAACTCGATGACATCTACCCAAACAGCTGACATAAATGACATAGATCTGGATGACATCTACCCAACACCGCCCTAGAACATCACCTCCGGTTGATCTCTCCTTCTATTCTCTATGCTGGGCTGTATGAGTAGGACAAACACCACATACAAACAACACGCCATCACCACCAGTCCCAGGAGCGACAGCTGCAGCACAACAGAACGGGAACCAGGACAGCTACCAGTTCGCCTGTCCAGACAGTCCGTTTTACATTTCTCTATACAGGAGAGCGTACAGCCAGCCCCGTACGTCCACGGGGGACACGTGACCATACAGGAGCGTGAGGGCAGCATGACCCCCGGCCTACACTCGTGGCACTGTCCAGACGTTTCGTGGCAGCCAGTCTCACATTCCTGGCACAGTTGTGAGCAGTCGGCGCCATAGGTTCCACGAGCGCACCTCTCGGTACACGGCTGCACGTTCATGCACGTGCCATTCCTACGGTGAGTGGAATGACCATCACACGGCTCACCGCTGGCACGCGGTGCTGGGTTATCACAGAACCTTTCTCTGACATGATCCGCTTGACCACAGTCCCTCTCGCACGTCCACGCCCCCCACGTGCCCCACCCTCCATCTGTTCTCTCCACACCAACGTCCTCATCTACCCTCCCGTCATCATCGTTATCTATTTCATCGTCTTTCTCTTCATCTATGCTCCCGTCGCAGTCGTTGTCTATCATGTCTCCCGGTATAGATTCCGTCACGTGACACGGGCTATTTATAGCCGCGGCCATGTATCCGCCAGGGAACATATAGGCGTTCAGCCGGCCGATGCCGTATACGTAGCACCCAAAGAACCTCAGATCCCTCGCATACACAACATGAGAACCTTCCACAACGACGAAGGCGGCGCTTGTATAAGCTGTGGTGCCCGCGACCGTCGACCAGTCTTCAATGCTCCCAGATACCATGACGTCATCGAACCTCACAAAAGGCACGTGCGTTTTTCTGATGACCAGCGTGACGCAGTTGATGACGTCATCGTCGGGGATGACGGGCGTGGTCCATAGGTACGTGTTTGAGAACAGGGCGAGGGGCGGGAGAATGGAGATGGCCGGCCGCCCGGGGTCAGCCACACTGGCGTTGACCACACACCCGGAGTGTACGACCAGGGTCACCTGTACGGGGTTGTTGCTGCTGATGAGCGTAGGTTCGGCGTCGGCGCTGACGGTTAACGTCTGACCAGCGGCGATCAGCTCGTGCACGACGTCCTTGACCGTGACCCTAGTGGAGGGTTGGAGTGAGCACACGTGCACGCTGAGTCTTGACACGGCGAGCAGGAACTTCCCCACGATAAACTCACGCCCAGAGCACTCACGCGGCAACAACATCTCCACCACGCCGTTCATCAACTGCTCACTCGTCACATTCGGCCTCTCGACCCCAGTCTCGCATTCTCGAACATTCGAGTCGGAGAAGCAGCTTCCGGTAATCACACCAATGGGGTTGTTTCCCTGGACTGTGGTCCCCGTCAGGGGCTGGACTACGGTGTCGTTGTCACACAGCTGGAAGGTGAAGGACGTCTCCCTGTTTAACTCCACCCCGAACCTGCTGCCATGGACTCGATCCTCGCCCATGTAGCTGACTCTCACCGCACCGCCAAGGTTGTGTAACTCTACATCAACATGTGTCAAGTCTAAATACGCCACAACGATAAAAAAAGGTTTCCGCCTTAAAGTTACTATCGTATAACGCTTACCCCACCACTTGACCGGAAGGGCAATAAAAGCATCACTGACATGCCCTGACATGGTGAAATAAACACAAACTCCGAAAAATCCATCTCCCTTGAGAACGAATGACCCCCCGATCCCCGCATTATGAAACTGGTTGGTCAAGTTCGCCTCCATCACACCTGTTTCCTGCCGCTTGACACGTGTGCTCATCTGGTACTTGTGTCCAGGTGTGGTCAAGTTCACCTGCACGACTTGCTCAAACGTAAACACCAGGAACACGCAGTTCCCGCCGCTGATGTAGGGGGTCTGGACGATGAACAACTCCCCGAGGGTGGCGCTGATAGCCACCACGTAGCCAGATTTCTTAAAGCTAATGATTAAAATGGGAATCGACGTCATCAGCATGCAGTGTTTCAATAGTTTCCTTGCGAACAAAAATGCCACCATTTTGATTCACTTTTGTTTTGGTTTGCCGCTTCCGCTCTGACAGCCATTTTGGATATTAAAAAATCGAATGTAAATGTTCCGAAAACAATGCCAAATATATAGTGCATAAGCCAGACGTATGTGCACATTTTAATTCTTTAATAAAATCTGTCTATAAACTATTTTATAAACTATTTTTATTTTCCCCAGTATAAAAAGCATCTTTTAAAATTAGATCAAAATTATAAAAACCCGATTCTACCATATGAATTAAAAATTGATATAACGTAAATAACTAAAATAAATACTTAGTGTTAAATAGATGCTAATGAAATTTTTTCCGTACTTTAAACTTTTTACTTTCTTGTATACGAAGAGCCAATTTAGACGATAGCATTACTAATATCGTTGGTACATCCAGTTGTTACCAAACCGAATACTTAGCATTTCTTCGGGCTATTTCGGCAATGTCAGTCCACCCAGACGTAACCAAATCTAATACTTAGCATTTCTTCGGGCTATTTCGGCAGTGTCAGTACACCCTGACGTAACCAAATCTAATACTTAGCATTTCTTCGGGCTATTTCGGCAATGTCAGTCCACCCAGACGTAACCAAATCTAATACTTAGCATTTCTTCGGGCTATTTCGGCAGTGTCAGTACACCCTGACGTAACCAAATCTAATACTTAGCATTTCTTCGGGCTATTTCGGCAGTGTCAGTACACCCTGACGTAACCAAATCTAATACTTAGCATTTCTTCGGGCTATTTCGGCAGTGTCAGTACACCCTGACGTAACCAAATCTAATACTTAGCATTTCTTCGGGCTATTTCGGCAGTGTCAGTACACCCTGACGTAACCAAATCTAATGCTTAGCATTTCTTCGCGCTATTTTGGCAAGGTCTACAACCACAAACAGGAGCCAAATTGTTACTCACATAAAACAGGACCAGGTGTCAAATGAATTAAGTCCCCCCACCCCTACACCCCCATGCAAATCTGACCCCGAAGTATATAAGTAGTTATATGCTAACAGAAATTACTTTTATTTAAAGGCTTCTATAACTATCAGGCACTTCCGCATACTTTTTATGTTTTTAACATTTCCGTCTAAGTTGGACCCTACGGAATACAATCTTGTGTTTTGTTTATCACTTTATTATATATATTTTGTTAAATATAAATAATGTTTACTAACATCGGCGTATTTAACAGAAGTACATAGAACAGGACAAAAACGTTTCTCAAAGTACATCCTCTTCAAAACAAGGAATTCCCTTTTTTTTTACCCTGACTTGAATGAAAACGTATTTTTTTGGTTGTTTTATTTTATTGGTCTGTTATTTGAGAGTGTCAGGGGTGTTGTGACAGCCGGGGCACACCATTTGATGGTAATCACCGCTGGGAGGTTGGGTTCCCCCCGTAGGCCAACCCCATTCAGGGGCGGCTCACCCCGGAAAACAAACAAACAAGCTTGTCCCCCTTGATTGATAGGAAAGTGACAGTTCTTTCGATAATTCTTCCGCCTAAATAACACACGGTTTTTCTCACACACGGTTTCTCTCACACACACAGACCCCCACACACTCAGACCCCCACACACTCAGACCCCCACAATGACATGAGATGTCACACGATGATTTTTGTTATTCCGTGTTGGTGACATCACTCAAGTATCGTATTCGTGTGAGCGTGACGTTATCATCAAACCAATCTACCAACTACCAATGTGAGTATTCGATGCTTTAATAAAAACAAACGTTTTCTTCTAAAAAAATTGCTAACTCGTTATTTAAAAACTGAAACGTTCGGGTTTTAACTTTGATGATGTTGTCATTTAAGGCGATACAAAATTTGCAATTTAACTTAAAATTGATGTAAACAAAACCCATTTAAAAAAAAAAGAAAACCCATTTTCAGTCTATTATACCATTTCTATGGGGGAAAGGGGGTGGGTGGGGAAAGAAGGGAGGGCGTGGTCAAGTGGATGAGCATACAACCAATAAACCAGAAGTCACGAACTCAAGTACCTGACTATAGTTAGAGGGACATCCATATACGACGTCACGGCTATTTACGATCTTTATCTTCCTTCCCCATCGTCACGCATCGTTAATTAAGCCAGACGCCCACCCCCTCCCCATATAACATCATTCAAGATTGCAGTTTTTGTTTTAAAAACCATCGATATGTTCGATAACTTTTTATAGTTCTGTAGACTTCAACATTGATGTCGATGTCAGTAAGACATTATTATATTATTTAGATACTTTAAGCCAGAGGAAATTCTCAGGAAGTAAAGGGTTAAAAAGAAAGAAAAAATGACCTCTGAGAAACAGACTTGCACTTTATGCAGGATTTTTAATTACGTTATGAACTGTCTGTCAAAAAATGTCGCATCTCAGATTGTCTACACACATCACCGCGCTCTGAACAAATACAGGGTGCGCTTCAGTCTCAGGTTGCCTCTGCCCATCCCCGCTCCCTGGGCAAATACAGGGGCGCGCTTCAGTCTCAGGGTGCCTCACCCCTTCACCGCGCCTTGGGCAAATATAGGTCCTCGCTTTAAACTGCGTCAGCTCTAAGCAGGCACTTAACTCTGGATAATCCGGTTAGAGGCATACTGACTTCCGGTGCTATTGACCACTGGTCACTTCGCTGGGGTGGCAGCAAGGGAGAAAGGGGGGGGGGCAAAGAAACCGGCGTCCATTTACTGGTTGTCTGGTCTGGGACTTGGGTGGTGACGGGGGTGAGGGGGGGGGGCTGAGTGGCTGCGGTCAGAAATCAGGGGTCACGGAGGGCGGAGGGAAGAAATCAGGGGTCACGGAGGGCGGAGGGAAGAAATCAGGGGTCACGGAGGGCGGAGGGAAGAAATTATAACGTACAGTAGAGGGAGGCGGGGTTGAAGGGGGAAAGGTAATCAGCATTCAATTTACATGCTTTAGAAACTAAGGTTGTGATATACATATATATATATATATATATATATATATATATATATATATATATATATATATATATATATATATATATATATATATATATATATATATATATATATATATATATATATATATATATATATATATATATATATATATATATATAATATACGAGAACTCAGTACATGAAGTCGCGCTGGAAATGCCAATTTGTCCACTAGCTAGTCAACAAAATCCGATCAAACAAAGTTCTGTCTATTGAATACATAAACCATAATATGTTGCATCAAAGTTTAATTTTAGAATTTTACCGCTGGAAACTACTCTCCAGATATAAGCCTAACCTTCCCGCACTACACAGACAAAAGACTTTCTACATTACAATTTGAGTTTTACATTAACGGTTATAAATATATGAATGATTTATGATGGCTGGCTTGCTTGATTGGGTCTAAAATTAGCCTAACTTAATTAGACCACAGCAGTAAATGTTCAAGTCTTTAGGGGTATCAAAAGAATATGTGAACAAATTAGAAGCAGATGTATACAGCCACTGTGTAGTAAACTTGCTCGCATATTTAGCCAAATTTAGCCACTTAACCACACTTCATATTCTTGTAGCCACAAGTAATCTTTTTGTAGCCATCCTCTGGATCTCATGTCAAAATATAGGAAAATATCCAATATATATATATATATATATATATATATATATATATATATATATATATATATATATATATATATATATATATATATATATATATATATATATGTATGTATGTATATATACACCCACACACATATACATTTATATATATATATATATGTATATATACACACACACATATATATATATATATATATATATATATATATATGTATATTTTTATATTTAAATATATATATATATATATATATATATATATATATATATATATATATATATATATATATATATATATATGAAATGTATTTCTATATATCTATATTATATATAAGTATATACATATATATATATATATATATATATATATATATATATATATATATATATATATATATATATATATATTTAAATATAAAAATATACATATATATATATATATATATATATATATATATATATATATATATATATATATATATATATATACATATATATCTATTTTTGTGGGTACCTATTATTTACTGCTGTCCGTATTTCTGGTTGGGGCCTCCCATCATGCCCCAGCGCTATATTTTACTGTCCTGTCGATCACGTGACCGCACGCTGACGGACGCTTTGATTAAACCTGTCCTCGCGCTAAACTCGGACAAGCGCGAGCCGCTGATGAAATGTCCAAATCAATGTCGCCCCACGCGACATTTATGTCGTGGTTAATGTTTTCATCCCACCTCCGGTTTATTTACCCAGTTTTGTTGCATGATCTAGTCGGGGGAGGGTGTGGGGAGGGGAGTTGTAGTAACACCAGCAACATCCGAAGTTGTATGTGTGTTGGTCTCCAACTTTTGTTGTATGACATGATTTTATTATCTCCAACATAGACATATGAAGTATAGTCTCCAAGGTATGTTGAAAGTTGCATGTTTGTTATATAGTCTACAACATTTATAGCTAGATGGTGATAAAGCACCCTATGTTGGATGTTTATATATAGTCTACAACATTCATAGTTGGATGTTGGATGTGAAGGTATGTTGGATATTTGTTATATAGTCTCCAACATGTGTAGGTAGGAGGTGGTAAAGCACCCTATGTTGGATGTTTGTTGGATGTAGCCCTACAATGGTCAGACCAGCCTCACCACTAGATTTCTGGTAGAGCGAGGTATTGGTTAAAAAAAATCTAGATCTAGTTAGGTTAAGTGTAACGGTAGGGTTAGATCTTAGGAAATGTCGCTATTGGTATTTGAATAAAAATGTTTAAAGTTAAATTTTTTGTCAATATCAAAGCCAAGAAACAATTTAAATTTTCATACTTGAAACTTGCTACGTGGGTGTTATTTTATGCTACGATGTTATGTGAACCAGAAGAATAAAACGAATGACATAATACACGTAGTCAACGCAAAGTTCTAGAACAAAATATTTAACTTTCGACTCACGACTTAAGGATAAGAAATAATTTCATTCATAAAACACAATTGTAGAGAATTGCTGGTCTCGTGACTAGGGTGCTCAGGTGACGTCATCGTTTGAATGAACGCCAGACAAGGCACGGCATGGCTGTCAGTATTTTCTCTCAATGAAACAGGAAAATTCGGGGACTGTCGGACATGGCCGACTTAGACTTCCGGTTTGGCTGAACTCTGTCTCCGTCTATCAACGTGGCCATTTTGGTTTTATTTTCTGGGCGCGTTTCAGTTGCGTATTTTCTATGAGCGCAAGTTTCTGTTGCGTATTTTCTATGAGCGCAAGTTTCTGTTGCGTATTTTCTTTGCGTGCAAATTTCTGCTGCGTATTTTCTATGAGCGCAAGTTTCTGTTGCGTATTTTCTATGAGCGCAAGTTTCTGTTGCGCATTTTCTATGAGCGCAAGTTTCTGTTGCGTATTTTCTATGCGCGCAAGTTTATTTTGCCGATTTATAGTGCGCGTTTTTTTCGGTGAGGGTTTATCAGTAGTGTTCCTTATCTGGTCCATATATTTCACAATACACATACAAGACTGGTGATGAAATGTCTCAATAAATGTATATTATAATCCTAATATAGTTTAGATGGAACTAAATAGTCGTGCGGTCGGGCGGTAATTTAAAATATTTGTCTAAAGGATTCACAAAATCAAGACAACACTTCATTCTAAAACGCATGGTTATATCACCAGATAATTACTAATTAACAGACAAATAAAGCATGTCTATCTTTATACCAACAATGGCAGAAAACTACAGCACCCTAATTAACAGACTAATAAAGCATGTTTATCTTTATACTAACAGTGGCCGGAAAACAAGAGCACCATGTTCCCATACTTAGCTATTTCATTTTTCTGGGAAATAAATAAACATTGATTTTCTCGAGAAATTTTCCGAGGGCACAATTAAAATGGCCGTAGCGCTGGTAAATACAAGCATCTAAACAGAAAGGCCTAGGGACACAATGAAATGAAAGAAGATAACTCAGTTGTAGACAAACTAATCAAGTTTGTGAATATCGATTAGGTAATATAATCAAATCTGATCGTAATCGATTTTTTTTCAAAGAAAGAAATTTCAATATCGGACACGAAATGTGTATTCGATATAAAGTAATCGATTGAGTAGTCACGGATAAGCTGGTCTAATTGTAAATTTGAAATGTTTCTTCATAACCTGAAACCTACAAACATTAACACGAAAAAAGCATTTAGTTAGAGTGAAAAAAACTGCAGAATTTGCTGTTTCTATTTTTGTTTTACAAAACATTTAAAATCCTAATTCATATTTGTTGGACATCATTCACCATTTGCACCAAGCCTAATCCAGCATACCACACAAAAAGGTCCTCTAGATTTAAAAAAAAAGTGTCTTAGTTCCAAAAATTTTTAGTGACAAAGTTCAGTTGCTCAAAAGTCCCCAATATCCTAGATTCCCGGGACCAAAGTTTCTTTTCATCAAATTTCCCTTGCTTTAAAGTTCACTAGCACTAAAGTACCGTAACAACAGTTTCTAATACCAAAGTTCTTAATTAAAAGTTTACTTTATTACCAAAGTTCCCTGAAAACAAAGTTCCCAAATACTACAGTTACCTAATACCAAAGTTCCCCAATATCAAAGTTTTCTAAGACCACAGTTTTATGTTACAAAAGTTCCCAAGCATTAGTTCTCAAGCATAAGTTCCCTAGCATTTGTTCCCTAACATCAGTTCCCTTGCATCATTTCCCTTTTTCCCTATCACTTATATTTGTCGACCTAAACTTCACAGAGATGTGTCCAAGTTAGCTTGTTTTAAAACTAAATACTAATAAAATAGATATTTCCTTAGCTACATTTTTCTACACTAGACTATAAGTGTAACCTAGAACACTTTGCGAGTAATATAACACAGGTTGTAGTAAAACATGGTCTTGTGCAAAAATAAAAATAAAACAGATAACAAAAATAAACGAATTTTAAAAACGCGTTATAAAATTTTCTTGGTAGGTAGTGATGCGTTATTTTAGTTACTGCTAGTACTATAAACAGGTTAGAAAAATATAGCGTGGTAAAGATATTGAATCACTTGACACATATAGAAAATAACATATTATGGAGATGTAATTGTAAGGCCATCTTCTTGAAATGTGATAGTGGTGTGAATGTTGCACTCCTATAGTAAAGTGCAGTTTTTAAAATATATCATATTATGGAGATCGCCTTGAAACTAGTGGTTTGAATGCTATCATGATGAAATGTGATAGTGGTATGAATGTTGCCCTCCTACGGTAAAGTGCAGATATAAAAATATACCGCTCATAAGCTGACTTGCTTCCAGTAGATCTAGGAGCTGATTATCACCAGTGACCCACTATTTGGCTGGATTCCACACTTTAAGCTTTATTGTGACAAATATCTTCCCAGATTTTTTTGGCAGCGCCTGTCAGAGTAATGGAAAGCGCAGTCTTCAGATGTCGTAGTAGTCTGAGTTTACAATTTTATCTGGCCATATGACCAACAGTTTATCTGGCCATATGTCCAACAGTTTATCTGACCATAGGTTCCACAGTTTATCTGGCCATATGTCCAACAGTTTATCTGACCATATGTTCCACAGTTTATCTGGCCATATGTCCCACAGTTTATCTGGCCATATGTTCCACAGTTTATCTAGCCATATGTCCCACAGTTTATCTGGCCATATGTCTAACAGTTTATCTGGCCATATGTCCCACAGTTTATCTGGCCATATGTTCCACAGTTTATCTAGCCATATGTCCCACAGTTTATCTGGCCATATGTCCCACAGTTTATCTGGTCATATGTCCATCAGTTTATCGGGCCATATTACCTACAGATTATCTGGCAATATGAAATTAGCTTATCAGACAAGATTCTATACAATTCAACGGATATTTTGAATTTGTTACAACTTACTGATCACAAAAAAATATTTATTGTATAATTTGTGACCTAATTCCTTAACTGAACGGAAGTCGTAAGCCGGTTACGTGAGTCAAGATGGCGGGTCTGTTTCCGATTCTGTTGTTGTGCAACAGCGAGTTACCTCCTATTGCCACATATACATTGTTTCCCTTGCTGCATACCAGCTGCTTCCATTGGGCCATACAAATTACTTCCCGTCATATCCTAGTTGCTTCCCTTGCAACACACACAACTTTCCGTTTCTCCCTGCCAAAAAACACGTAGGCTACTGTACAACTACACCAGATACCACAAAAATAAGGGCGAACGTCACAAAATTGGCGTCACTGTGAACAGGATTCACACGGAAAAAGTAACGAATCTGTAACCAGCATCAGTAACACTAAGCGTCCTTAGCAATTCCCAACTTTCTTCAACTTAATAATAATATAAACTTATTTGATTAGTTTTATGATCGCGATGTTAAGGTATAGTTTAGGTACCAGCTTCAACTCTTATGAGGGACTACAACTATGAGTTAGTATCGATGTATAAGAATGTATGACCTAACTGTCTTGCGACGAATCTTTGGTAGTGAAATCCATGCTTAGCGACATTACCTCTATACTTAGATTCCTCTCTCAATGGCAACTATATCTTGCGATTCTCTCACAACCTAGTCAATACTCAAAGCTTCCTCTTCAGCCTAGCCACCCCCCCCCCCCCATACCCTAACATTCCCCACCCCGCAACCCTTCCTCTATCCTGTAATGAAAAATCAGTCTCTCTCCTCACTCCCCCCCCCCCCCACCCCTAACCCTGACACTTTCAGTCACGCTCTGACGCCGATATAGAAACCATTTATCACAGTTCACGATGGAGACGACTCCCACGCTCAAGTTTTTGGGCATATGTGATGTATGCCCGGGGCAGATGTGATGTATGCCCCGGGCACCAGTTGAAGTGCCCGCCACTTGAGGAGCACGCGACTTGAGTGGAGCGCATCATAGCTGGCTCGGCTCTAGTCAAGATCTTCTCTAGGAGGGCGCCATTTTTATTTAGCCGCACGTTCATGGGTTTAGTTCGATCAGGTTGGGTCTGTCTAGTCGGTATGTGTGTGTGTGGTTGGTGTGTGTGTGAGTTTGGTGTGTGTGTGTTTGGTGTGTGTGGGTGTGTGTTCGGTATATGTGTGTGTTTGCTGTGTGTTTGCTGTCTGTGTTTGTGTTTCTTTATGTGTGTATGTGTGTGCGTGTGTGTGTTCGGTATGTGTGGGTGTGTGTGTTCGCTGTGTAGTTTGGTCTTTTTTGTCACACAGTGTAAACACGACACTAGACGCGCTACACATATACACACTACACATTAGACACTACACATTACACACCATACCAAAAATCACAGCACACATACAGCTACACACGCATAACACAATTTACACATATCTTACACGCTAGAATTTTTGCACGAAACTTATCAGGCCCTATGTTATAAACTATAAACAAAAAGTGTAAGGACCTTTACTATACAATGTAATCTACTCAAGGTCTTAGACTATCGATTTCCGATTTTTATTAATGTTTGTGTCTCAATATCCCAGGTAAAAGTACCGGTTTATTTTTATTTATTAGTTCAAATCACATCCACATCAAAACAGTGGAATCTCAGTTCGTTTAAATTTATGACGGTAAATAGTTCAAGCGCCCCAAATTAGCCCGCATAATTATCAATTTAGAATGTTTGCACACTACAACTGCCTACCTTCAATGCAAAAATTCTATCAATACTTGACGTCCATTTCGCTTAAGAAGGGCAACAACTCATCTCTACGATATCCCCCCCCCCCCCCTGAATGAATCTTTCCCCCCCCCCCCCCCTGAATGAATCTGAGGATGATGCAACAAATCTGATGGCTTCCTATCACGATATCAGCACGTTAGCGTACATTCGTTCAATATGACAGAAGTACTTTGCGATAATTTGTTAGCTTATATACATATTGGAGCCATTTACTTAGTGATCTACATTTTAGACTAGAAAAACCAACACCGTTTTGTTTTTTAAAGTTCTCTTAAAATCATGATAAAATTAGTTTATTTGAAATATTTACATTTAATACATTGGGAATAAACACCTACACGTGTTTAAAGTTTTCTAAAACACATTAAGCTGTAGAAAAGTTGAACAACCAATCAATATCGCCCGTGCACTAAAGCTGCGTCATAGTCTAAAAACAACTCGATAGTTTTTCTCCGTTTATTAGGTTTGATCCTGTTTTTTCTTTTTTTTTTATTGTCAATAGCAATTTCAAAATCGGAAACACCCGAGGAAATCTTCGGGAGTCACGTGATCTAAAAAGTTCACAACACAATCACTCATCTTTTAACAACAGAAAAAACCTGTTTGTCGTTTTTGTGCTTGATTGGTGTCATATTGTCTTGTGTGTCTGTCTTGTGTGTCTGTGTTGTGTGTCTGTGTTGTGTGTCTGTGTTGTGTGTCTGTCTTGTGTGGCTGTCTTGTTTTCTAGTCTTGTGACTGTCTTGTTTTCTTGTGTAGTGACTGTTCTGTTACAACCAGCTCATATGTGTACTAGCGTGTGTACTAGCGTGTGTACTATCGTGAGTACTATTTTTATGAAATATATTTAGCTTAAAAACGTTTTCTCTAAAAATTTAGAGATTTAAATCAACACAATGATATCTCGTCAAATTTACATAAAATCTATCGATATGCGAGAACCGTGTTGTGTATTTGATGGAGGAATACATGCTATAATCCTGTATTGTCTGAATGAGCGGCTTTTCACATTGAGACATCGCTTCATGAAACAGTCGCAAAGTCGTACGTCGTGGGGGTAGCGATAGAAACTGTTTGTAGGTTAGGAAAAGAATGGGTGTGGGGCATTGTGTGGGTCGTTGTGTAGGTCGTTGTGGATGTCGATGTGTAGGTCGTTGTGTGGGGTATCGTCTGGGTCGTAGTGCAGGTCGTTAGGTGGAGAATTGTGTGGGTTGTTGTGTGGTTTGAAGTGTAGGGCGTTGTGTGTTATTGTGTGGGGTTGTTGTGTGGTTTAAAGTGTAGGGCGATGTGTAGGTTATTGTGTGTGGGGCATTGTCTGGGTCGTAGTGCAGTCCTTGTGTGGAGAGTTGTGTGGGTAGTTGTGTAGGTTATTGTGTGTGGGGCATTGTATGAGTCGTTGTATAGGTCGTTCTGTAGGTAGTTGCGTGGGTTGTTGTGTTGTGCGTTGTGTGAGGAATTGTGTGGTGCTTTGTGTGGGGCGTTGTGTGGGATGTTGTGTGGTGCTTTGTGTGGGTCGTTGTGTGGTGCTTTGTGTGGGTCGTTGTGTGGTGCTTTGTGTGGGTCGTTGTGTGGGATGTTGTGAGGGATGTATTGTGTTTAGAGCAATCTTGTTGTATGCTGTTAAATGTAAAACACACGTAGGCCAATAAGCACATTTTCCATGTGGATTTTATGGTAGTCCATGTTCTTCCATTGATTAAGGCTTAATTAATTAGAGAAAAAAACCCAACCACAAATAAACAGGAAAAGAGGTGGAGGGACGAGGTGGTGGCCTTTTACAAATAAACTGTCATTTGAATGTCATTTTTGTCATTTCTGTCATTTTCTTCCAGGCTTTATTTTTAAATCAAATATCTTTAGGAAAAACCCGAAGTTTGAGATGTTTTTACTTTCTCGTTTTTTAATTAAAATTAGGAGTAGGCGGAACTTTGATATTGGCATCGACAGAAAGGGAATCATAAGGCAGATTGATGCTGTGACGTCAATGTTGTTGGGGGCGGGGTGGAGGGGGGCGGCTGACCAGGTACAAATCAAGCAAGCGAGTATAGACGTTTATTGGTACTGTCTGAGTTAGATATAGCTTACAGTATAAATGTTTATTGGTACTGTTTGAGTTAGATATAGCTTACAGTATAAATGTTTATTGGTACTGTTTGAGTTAGATATAGCTTACACCGTTGTGATGAGTTAGGGTGGTTTAATGAAACGTCAAAGTGGAAACTATCTCTTCCCCCTGGTGGTGGGCAATAGCGTACAATGGAGATAGAATATGACAGTGATTGATGAAAACAATTCACATTTTGCTCTGTTTTGTCCTTCATACAATGACATTCTTATTTTATGAATAGAATATTGAGGAGAGAGTACTACAATAAAATACTTTTAAAAAAAAAATGTTTATTTTCAAAACAATCTAAAATAACTGACAAAATTATGCGCGCATTACAAACTTTAAAGTATAGCCAAGCTGGTGACGTATCAATGCTGTGTAAATTTAGCAATGTCAACGTGTTTCTTCCACTTATTTTCGTCAATGAAATGTTGATGTCATCAGGCGTCATCTCCATTGACATGTCACTCAAAAAATATTTTAATTACGGTAATTAACAGCTAATTAACACATTGTTGCGGCCAAAACGAGTCATCTAATCCAGCCAACATTAGTTCAAGAAAACACTTTTAAGTTCAGAAAATATTACCGACATCCCCTGGAATATCGTGTCTAATTAGTGAGGTATTATATATATATATATATATATATATATATATATATATATATATATATATATACAACTAATATATATATATATATATATATATATATATATATATATATATATATATATATATACATATATATATATATATACATATATATATATATACATATATATATATATATATATATATATATATATATATATATATATATATATATATATAAACATATATCTATACATGTATATATAGACCATCATATTACAGGACAAGCAGAAGATTCTCGGCCTTGAGCCTGAGAGCCTAGAATAAAAATGTAATAACTATGGTGATGTAATCTCAACAAGGTGACACGGACAATAGCTGCAAGACACCGCCCTTCTCCCCATTGTGTTTCTTCCTGCGGGTTTTATTGAGGAATGTTGTTCACGTGAAATTTGATTTGTGCTGTGGTTCACGGTTTGCACTGTCACGTGACCCAATGACTCGGGTGGTCACTGAGTCACGTGACCCACTGACTCGGGTGGTCACTCAGTCACGTGACCCAATGACTCGGGTGGTCACTCAGTCACGTGACCCACTGACTCGGGTGGTCACTCAGTCACGTGACCCACTGACTCGGGTGGTCACTCAGTCACGTGACCCAATGACTCGGGTGGTCACTCAGTCACGTGACCCACTGACTCGGGTGGTCACTCAGTCACGTGACCCAATGACTCGGGTGGTCACTCAGTCACGTGACCCAATGACTCGGGTGGTCACTCAGTCACGTGACCCACTGACTCGGGTGGTCACTCAGTCACGTGACCCAATGACTCGGGTGGTCACTCAGTCACGTGACCCACTGACTCGGGTGGTCACTCAGTCACGTGACCCAATGACTCGGGTGGTCACTCAGTCACGTGACCCACTGACTCGGGTGGTCACTCAGTCACGTGACCCACTGACTCGGGTGGTCACTCAGTCACGTGACCCAATGACTCGGGTGGTCACTCAGTCACGTGACCCAATGACTCGGGTGGTCACTCAGTCACGTGACCCAATGACTCGGGTGGTCATTCAGTCACGTGACCCAATGACTCGGGTGGTCATTCAGTCACGTAACCCAATGACTCGGGTGGTCACTCAGTCACGTGAGCCAATGACTCGGATGGTCACTCAGTCACGTGACCCAATGACTCGGATGGTCACTCAGTCACGTGACCCAATGACTCGGGTGGTCACTCAGTCACGTGACCCAATGACTCGGATGGTCACTCAGTCACGTGACCCAATGACTCGGATGGTCACTCAGTCACGTAACCCAATGACTGGTGTTTCGTGAAAATGTACTTAGGACAAACGTGATTTTGGTTTGAACAAAGTGTACTTGGTATATCATTGTACACATAATTAAGTGTTGATGACGATGTAATTAGTACACAAATGTACGCGGATGATTAGAGGTTAATTAAGATGTACTTTATACGCCCACGAGCATTAACGATTTCTGACGAGGAAAGTAAAATCATGTTACTGTGCTGCTTTTAATGACACAAGTAAGAACGATAAGATTAAAATAAACAATAAATGCTTTAGAGAGGACAAATCATGGAAAGTAAAATAGTCAATCACTTGCTCTAGAGAGGTCTAATATTTGAAAGTAAAACAGTCAATGACTTGCTGTGGATCATGTGAAGACAAATGTCTGCCACCGATGTGTTCTGGGTTTTAAATCACGTTTGACTTGTCTCTCTAGGTCACCGGTGTTAGTGTGTGATCGTGTGGGTTGGAGTGTGTTTGTGTGTGTATTTGTGTGTGTGTGTGTGTGTGTGTGTTTATTTGTGTGTGGGATAGCGCCCCAGGGTGTCAACAACCAAAAAAATCCGAATGTTGACAGTATCAAGATAAAAAACACTTTTCCCTAACGATTTTGGTGGGTCTAGGAAAAAAGAAAAAAAAATGAGCCAAACAAGGGAGGTAAGGTATGATTAGTTGGGAGATCAGAGTTGTCGGTCCTGACTACCCGAGTTTCTACTTAGATTATTGATGTACATCATCAGTTCAACATCAGCACGTACAAGTATTGGCTAGAGTATTACGTGTAGGAGGATTACGTGCATGATTTGTTAAAATGGAAATATTTGAGATTGAAGATAAAAATAGGATATAGAGTAATCCATTTAGTATGTCCATTAAACTTTGGAATTTTAGACTTCTCTCCACCCTCGTCATCTTTCCAAATATTATTTTTGTAGTGTCTGTTATTTAGCCTAAATATCAAAAGTAGAACCAAGATTATGTTGAAAAGCTTGATTTATTTTTATGTTTTTTTCTCTCATACCAATCAAAACTTAGCTAAGTGTTAAGCATTTATTTTTTGTATGGAAAGAAAGAAACATAGTTTTTCGCATGATGCCTAATTAACAATCAAATAATTTATAAGTCGTAAGGTCACCCGGGGTTCATGGTCTCTAATTCTGTTTATGTTGATTCTATTATTGTATTCGGGGGGGGGGGGGGGGGTTGTGGGTTGTATAAAGAGAGATTCGAACATTCTTCGAACTTTCTAGACGAAGCGTAACGAGAATATAGAGGGCTGAAGAATTTTTTTTTGCGATACGGCTAGTAAGTGAGGCTTAGCCGTGAAAATTTCCCGTTACAACAATTTTTATTTTTATTTTGTAAATTGCAATAAATATCATTTTCATCATATACTCAATGTTGACGGAGCTGATAAAACTGTGGAATATTCGCTGCCAAGGTTTAGAAAGAGGGAGGGGGGGGGGGCTCTGGTTTTAACCCAAACCGAAATTCTGAATGAGAGAATTAAATTTTATTATTTCCATGACCCACATTTTTACATCGTCTTTTCCATACGTCATTAACTATATTTTTTTACTTTATCTTTCTTGATTGCTAATTTTTCTAATGGTTCGATTTTTTTTCTTATGTTAGCTCAGTATGGGATTTCGCCATCCACATACAGGGAACTATTTGCTTAATGAACTTGGATATATAGATATTGCAAGGGTTTATTCAGTGTGTTTTGAACCAGCAACGAAACAGAAATCAAATATATTGACAGCCAGTAGCATAGACTGGAGGTATTTGGAGTGGGTTCGAACCCCCATTCAATGGATACCCCCCACAAATGGCAAATTTCTTAATTAAATTAAACGACAACTCGTGACAGCGTCACACTTGAGTCGCTTCCAGTTAAAAATAAAATAATAATCGACAGTCCATACCATATGTCACTTTCTCTCTGTCACTTTAATACAATAAAATGACGAGATTATCCTACATTTTTCAAGTCACATTTCAGAATTCAGCCAATGCACCCCCCCCATCCACCCTTTCTTCGGACTTTGACGTCACTAAATATTATTTTAGGTAGTCGACCAGACTAATGTCGTTTACTTTGGGAACATGGTGTTATGTGCTGTTGTCTAATGTCATAAAGTTTCTGTACTTAAAGGCAGACTACGGTAGTTTGGTCTTCCTATTAAACAGCTCTGTTTAAAGACATCACAGACTAGCTGTTTCTTGCCTAGACGGTAATACACTGGCCTAATCTATTGAATCACGTTCTCCCTCTTTCTTCGACTGTCTTCCTAACTACTAACATATCTCTTTCCCTCTCATTGAACTGACTGATCAACTACCGACATATCCCCCCCCCAATTAACTGACTGTTCAACCACTATCCTACCCCCCCCCCCCCATTTAACTGACTGTTCAACAATTGACATATCCCCCATTTAACTGACTGTTCAACCACTATCCTATTTCTCTCTCCCCCCCCCCATTTAACCACTATCCCATTTCTTCCCCAGCCGTCTCCGTGGGGGTGAGTTGCTTCACGCTGGTCGCCATTTCTCTCGAGAGATATTTCGCCATCTGCCGACCCCTGCACTCAAGGTCATGGCAAACACTGTCTCACGCGTACAAGTAAGTTGGTGTGTGAGAGGGTGACCTTTGTGTGAGGGGGTGACCTTTGTGTGAGGGGGTGACCTTTGTGAGAGGGGTTGACCTTTGTGTGAATAGGTGACCTTTGTGTGAATAGGTGACTTTTATGTGAATAGGTGACCTTTATGTGAATAGGTGACCTTTGTGTGAATAGGTGACCTTTGTGTGAATAGGTGACCTTTGTGTGAATAGGTGACCTTTATGTGAATATGTGACCTTTGTGTGAATAGGTGACCTTTGAGTGAATAGGTGACCTTTATGTGAATATGTGACCTTTGTGTGAATAGGTGACCTTTGTGTGAATAGGTGACCTTTATGTGAATATGTGACCTTTGTGTGAATAGGTGACCTTTGAGTGAATAGGTGAACTTTGTGTGAGTAGGTGATCTTTGTGTCAGTGGTTAACTTTTGTGTGAGTTGGTGTGGTGGGTGACCTTTGAGCTAGTAAATGACCTTTATGTGAGTGGGTGACCATTATGTGAATGGTTGACCTTTGTGTGAGTAGGTGATCATTGTGTGAGTGGGTCTGGTGTGTGACCTTCGTGTGAGTTTGTGTGGTGTGTGACCTTCGTGTGAGTTGGTGTGGTGTGTGACCTTTGTGTGTGGTGGGTTACTTTGTGTGGGTGTTTTTGTGTTAGAGAAGTTGTGTAGTAAGTTCGAGAAATAAATTACCTGTTGTCCCCAGTTGTATCTTACATGTAGCTTACCTGTTGTCCCCAGGTGTATCTTTAGCTCACCTGTTGTCCCCAGGTGTATCATACATATAACTCACCTGTTGTCCCCAGGTGTATCGTACATGTAGCTCACCTGTTGTCCCCAGGTGTATCTTTAGCTCACCTGTTGTCCCCAGGTGTATCGTACATTTACTCACCTGTTGTCCCCAGGTGTATCTTTAGCTCACCTGTTGTCCCCAGGTGTATCGTGGTATGCTGGGTTCTGTCAGGTGCTCTCATGACACCTGTCGCCGTCTTCCAGAAACACATGCTGCTCCGTAACGGCGCCCACATGTGCCGTGAGGTCTGGCCCAACGCCCGCGTGGAGCAGGCGTACAACGTGCTGCTGGACCTGACGCTCCTGGTCCTGCCCGTCATCATCATGAGCGTCGCCTACAGCCGCGTCGTGCACGCACTCATCTTCGACGTCAGGTCAAGTCTGGACCTTGGTGTACCTGCTAATGGTAAGTCAACTAAGTAAACTGGTAATGATAAGTCAACTGCTAATGATAAGTCTATTGCTGATGGTAAATCAACTGGTAAGTCTATTGCTGATGGTAAGTCAACTGCTGATTGGACCTTTATCATTTATAATTTGATAATAATATCTGTTTTTCCCATCAATCTGATACAAAATTTAAAAATAATATATATCTTGTTGTTTTTTTAGCATTTCCTTATAAACGTCTTTACCTGAACGCAGTAAACTTGGTCGGTCTATTCACACTCTAGCCTCTAACGTTACACTCTATCGGCCTATTCACACTCTATCCTCTAACGTTAAACTTATCGGCCTATTCACACTCTAGCCTCTAACGTTACACTCTATCGGCCTATTCACACTCTATCCTCTAACGTTAAACTTATCGGCCTATTCACACTCTAGCCTCTAACGTTAAACTTATCGGCCTATTCACACTCAGCCTCTACCAATACGTGACCCGATCGACCTGATTGGTCCCTGGCGGAAACAAATGAATCGTTTGTTCATTGACAGTAATTTCATCTTTGTCAAATGCCGAAATATTCCATTGGTTGGTTGCCACGTGACATTTCATATTCATCTGTTCTGATTGGCCTAGAAGTCGGCCATTGTTGAGCTCACAGAACCAGAGTACTGCATATGTTTAACGCTCATCTGTTAGTGAGGGATTTTTTGAGGGAAACCAATTTTAATTAATAAATAATTAAGGGTATCATTCATTATATTGCAGCACTTAGACAGTATTTGGAATAGGGTAATAGGTTCTAGCAGCATCGAAGTTAGAATTAGAGTTTGTAAAAGAGACAAAGATCAAGTGTGAAGTAAGATTAAAATTTAAAAAACGTATAACTTTTTTTTTCGCCTAAAGAACATTTTTAAATCAGTTTGTCTGACCCCAGCCACATAAACAAGAGCAGACGATAACCGTTTAATGAAATAAAGCCGTCAACAGACGGCACGGGATGTATGGACACCTGGGAACGCTGGGATAGATCTAACATGCTACACGGGAAAGGTCGAGAAAACTAATTAAAACAGGCCACGCCCATCACTTACTGCTGATTGGGGGAAGGCGTGAAATGCTCGTGAGGAGCTCGTGGTGCAGGTTTAAAACATTCATTATATTATCTAATTAGAGCATAATCAGCTGAAAGAAATGGTCCGTTTTGTTAGAGGATAACGTTGACGTTTAACAACTACCGTATTGTTTGTTAAATAAAAACGTATCTTTTATTATTCAGCTCTCAAAAATGGCTTCTTACGTATCAAGCCCTTTTCGTCCTGTCATCGCTTGTTTGCGTGAGAAAGTCTGCTAACTTCGCTAGTGAGATGTTTTTATTTTTGTGTTTCACATTTTTTATATACGTCATAGTTTCTATTTATAGCCGCCTCTTCTCGTTATTTTGTGTTCTGTTGATATTGCGAATTTACCATAAAACTGGCTCAAAAAACTGCAAGAAACACAGCTGATGTACCATACTATCGTGGCCCTAAAACTATAACAAACAGAAAATGTACCATAAAATTATGTCTCTAAAACTATAACATTAAACAGCTGATGTACCGTATTATTGTGGCCCTAAAAACAAAACATAAAGCAAATGTACCATAAAACTATGGCTCTAAAACTGCAACAAACACAGCTGATGTACCATACTATTGTGACCATTAAACCATAACAAACAGAAAATGTACCATAAAACTATGGCCCTAAGATTGCAACAAACACTATGAGACAATGAGACTATGGCCCAAAATTCTCCCTAAAACGGTGTATGTACCATAAAATCGTGGCCCTAAAAGGTCACCTTACCCAGCCAACATTGTGTACATTTTATCCTCCCATGTCGTGACAAATGCGAAGCTTGGTCTCTGGAGAAATTTACTCGCAAGTATTGTCTGCCCTTTAGGGTTGATTGTTCGTTTAGAGTTGTAGCCCTTGCTTTATCTTTCAAGTGTAAATATAGGGCACATTTCATTAACTGATTAAAAGAGCATTGGACTTTTTTTTATTTAATTGTATTTTTAAAATATATGTTCTGTAAGTTTTAGTTTAAATGTATTTAACAAACAAATGCGTACTATGTTAAGTTGATTTAATTATGAATAAAGTAAGCACCTTAATGCCCGCGAGAACTTTTCAATTATCATCAGGGTAGCAAGGGCTTACCCCAGCCCCCTCCTACCCCCCTCTATCAGCAGCCTTAGATACGAGTGTTTTAATGATAACTAGCAGACGACGACCCTAAAGCTAGCCATTGGAGAGTCCTGCAGGCGGCACAAGAGACTGGTACCAGACATTATTAGACAGGTAAAACATGACCCTTGGGAGGAGATGGTCTAGTCTGGAAGGGGACAGGAAACATGGCCGTTATGTAGGGTGGGGTTGGGGGGGGGGGGGAGTGTGCTTGAAAATTTCAAACAATCAGGTAGCCCTCGCGGTACTCGTGAACTGTTGGCTCTAGAAGTAGGGTGTGGTTGGTGATGTGGTTGGTGGTGTGGTTGGTGATGTGGTTGGTGATGTGGTTGGTGGTGTGGTTGGTGATGTGGTTGGTGATATGGTTGGTGATGTGGTTGGTGATGTGGTTGGTGATGTGGTTGGTGATGTGACTGGTGATGTGGTGGGTGATGTGGTTGGTGATGTGACTGGTGATGTGGTTGGTAATTAGGTTCGGACCCTGTAACAGTATCATTCCTAGCCAATGGATAATAATCAAAACAAATGGGTCGTTTTAAAAATCAGACATTTCACAATCAGTGGGTCATTTAACAATCGTTGGGTGCTTTAAAAGTTCTTCATTCAACAATCACCGTATGAAAAAGCTAGAGTTCGTATGTTAAATGTCCAAAGTACTTAGTTGTGGTATTCGGTATGTATTATTAAAATATCGAAAATGTTATCATAATGATATATTAACAACAACTGTCAGTCATACGAATGTCAGTTATAAGTAGGATGTCATGCACTTTGTGATGAAAATCGGGCGAGGCTTAGAAAAGTCGACCTGCAATATTTCAACCAATATTTAGCCCAATCCCCTTCAAAGTAAATAGAAATCATGCACATTAGCCATATCCCCTTAAACTTTTGTTATCTGGGATTAATAGAAATGATGCACATCCTGATATCGGCTTTATGGGAGAACCTTTTTATGGACAGGACAGAAAAAATTAGAACGATAAGGGTATAAAAATCGGTAATTTGTTTTATCTATTTTTAGAACCGGATATTTTGTTAACATTCATTTCTTTATGAATGGGAATAAAGCGAATAAAAATTGTATACACAACCTCGAGAGAGATTCGGCGTCGCTACAAGACAAGATGGAAGCTCTGAGACAATGGATGGCACACAATGAACATCCGGTCTGGGCAGATCTCACACCTGTGACCTGATGCGCGCGCACACCTGAGGCTTTGTTTTTCCTCGGCGCGAAGTGCGGGATTAGACAATGTTACGTCATCAGCCACGTGACAAAAGTACCCAGGATTCACCGCGGCTTTAAAGGTTTAACTTGTTTGCTTGCCCGAACAATTTCATGATCGAAACTCTGGACTTCACGAAACTGGGGTTAATTTTTTGTTAAATTCTACAAAAATACGTCTCTACTTTTGTTTCTTAATTAACAAATAATCTTCCATTAACTTAAACTTTTTCGATTTCTTTTCCAGCAACAACAGTTTTTAAATGAATGTATTGCAAGGTCATCACCATGACCCACAGACTTTATAATTCTGACCCCCAAATATATACAATATGACCCACACACTAATACAGAATAACAAACATCTTTACATCATCACCCACACACCATTACATCATTACCCACACACCTTTACATCATGCCCCACACACCTTTACATCATGACCCACACACATTTACACCATCACCCACACACCTTTACATCATGACCCACACACCTTTACATCATGACCCACACACATTTACACCATCACCCACACACCTTTACATCATGACCCACACACCTTTACATCATGACCCACACACCTTTACATCATGACCCACACACCTTTACATCATGACCCACACACATTTACACCATCACCCACACACCTTTACATCATGACCCACACACCTTTACATCATGACCCACACACCTTTACATCATGACCCACACACATTTACACCATCACCCACACACCTTTACATCATGACCCACACACCTTTACATCATGACCCACACACCTTTACATCATGACCCACACACATTTACACCATCACCCACACACCTTTACATCATGACCCACACACCTTTACATCATGACCCACACACATTTACACCATCACCCACACACCTTTACATCATGACCCACACACCTTTACATCATGACCCACACACCTTTACAAGTAGTATATTAGGTCGCTTTTGGACCGCATTTTTGGCGGAGGAGCGGATGCGGATGCGCAAAGGTTATATAGTAAAATACTCGGAGGAGCTGCCGCAGCCTGCCGCAAAGAGATATAGTAAAATACTACGCCAACTGCCGGAGGAGTGTACGCCAACTGCCGGAGGAGCGGATGCGGATGCGCAAAGACATATAGTAAAATACTACGCCAACTGGGGTTGGCGGAGGAGTGAAGGGTGAGTCACCTTTTGGTGACCTTGTGACGTAATCATTGACCTTGTGACGTAATCATTGACCTTGTGACGTCATCATTGACCTAGTTACGTAATTTTAATGCGTTTTTTAATGAGTTTTAATGAGTTTTAAAAATTTTAATTAATTTTTTGACCTAGTTACGTAATTTTAATGTGTTTTTATTACGTAATTGTTTAATTTGTTTGTTTACTTGTTGTTTAATTTAATTACTTTGTTTATATTGTGTAATTTTTATTAACGAGTTACGTAATTTAATTACTTTGTTTACTTGTTTAATTATTTTTATTGACGAGTTACGTAATTTGATTTTAATTTTGTTTATTTTAAATTGTTTAATTACTTTGTTTATATTTCTTTTCTTTGATGTATGGTATTTAAAATAAAAGACACTGTTTATTTGAATGTATGTATGTTTTAAATAAAAGACTAACACTAGCATGTACTAGAACAGTCTTTGTATAGGGACCATTCTCCAACACAACGAACGTTACAAAAATAGAACATCCATTAAAGATAACGATCAGCCACAGCTGTTACGTATCGACCCGCCCGCGAAGTTTTCTCACCGCTGCCCGTTTAATGGGAATGTATCGATCGCACCCACGGGCCATCACACCTAATTAATTTGGTCACGCCTCGTGGGTTTATGTGTTGTTCACTAAAGCGAACACAGCAGGGGGTATGGTAATTAATCTGAAGAGCTAAGTGGTTAACCGCAAACCCACCGTTAAGTGTGGGAACACCTGTTACCACTTTCATTGATTTTTCCCCCCGGTTGGGTCCCGTGCTTTTCACTAACAGTTATACGGACAGTATCATAGGTTTTTCATCGAGTACAGAAATAGTATTGATCGACCCGTGTCTAGTCTATGTACCCATTAACCAACTGTGCAACAACTGTTGCGCGACCACAGCATAGGATCTGGTAATTAACGCGAAGCCATTAAGGACTTTGGTTGTAACTATTCGCTTATAGCGAGGGTCAGCGAAAACAAAATATATTTAAGGGTTGGAATTTTCTTTCAACCACCGTTAAGTCAGGTTTGAGACGAAACGAAGTCTCGGTAGGTTCGTGTTTTTTAATGGGCGACAGGGCGACTTGGTGCGTTGGTACGTAGGTATGCGGGGTAGACATGTTTTTACAAGTCTGGAAAAGTAATTACGTTTTTTATGACCGTTCCGATTTTCTTTTGATCTGACCACCATTTGACCACACTGAGCCAGATAAATTTAACAAATGTTCAATACATAGTCGCTTATAGTAACATGGGTGAGGGGTGTAAGCAGGCGGGTGACGGTGTGAACAGGTGATTGAAGGGTGAGCACGTAGGTGAAGGGGTGAGCAGGTCGGTGAAGGGGACAGGAGTAGGAGTAAAGGATATATAGTAAAAGATTCCACCACCTAAGTGAGGTGGCTTTTAATTTTAATTTTTAATTTTATTTTTTTCATCATCTGTTAACTTTAAGGTTCTATAACTCTATATATTTAAATACATTTTTTGATTAAAATGAGTTTACTCCCCCTAACGTAAGCACATGTAAAGAGGGGTTTCCTATAGATCTGTAATGAATTAGGCCTTTTTGACTATGACTTGTTGCCCAGGTGTTGACATGATACACTTTTTTGAGATACATGTACACACACACACACACACACACACACACACATGCGCGCGCGCGCGAAATTCATACTAGGTCGGTAAAGGCGGAGAGAACTTATAGGTATACATTATCATGGCGACAACAAAAGCGACCCTTATTTTATTTACATGAAAGCGTGTTTTCCAAAATGTGTCACCATGCCGTTGTCATTTTCGCAGGGGGGTTTAGTTTAAGTGCACCTCGTGCACGTTTGTTTACAATTTAAAAGGCGTGTCGCATGTCTTCCCTAGTAGAGAAACGAGAGGAAAGACAACTGTTCTAAAATTAGAACAGCCTTGTTTACAGCCACGAGTATCGTCCCTTGTGAACAAAATCGCGTCAGAATCCTTAACTAAACATTCAATTTCTTTAACAAGTTAAAAAATAATTTAGGAAGAAAAGGGTTAACAACATTAGACGCCACCCTTTTTTGATTACTGTGACGACAAGGCACAATACACTTTTGTATTTTATGTCTCAAGTAGAGGGGTGGGATATTTTTTCTTTGTAAGAGTCTTGTAAACAATGGGTAGACGATGTGATTACTAAGTAAGAGGGGAGAGAACGGGGTTTGCATCGCGATATTTGAAAACATGGCGATGTTTAACCTCCACCAAACAAGGCAATGAACCTAGAAGGAAGACGAATATATATCTTAGTCTTGCAGCAGATTACCTTCCCATGTTCGCTTTAGTATTACAGTTTTCATCAAGCTTCTTTTTTACTTGAACTTCTTTAATTTAAGAAGGTTTACTTATACATAAGACATTACGTCTAATGACAATTTTTTATTTTTACCAATCAATGTATTTTGGTTTTCTATATCTTGCATTGTCATCTTAATTTTTGATCACCTTAGTAAAAATTTGCTTAAGATTATAAACTTCAAGTTTTAAAAAACATCAACGTTATAGTACGTCGTGTCAAATGACACACCGTTTAAAATGTCTACATTTAAAGTTCATCGATATAATGACGTAAAAACTAAATATGATATGACGTTAGCATACATATCATTCAATCTAATCACTCTAAAGTACAAATCAATAATTTTTATTGATTAAGGGGCTGGGTGAGTTATTTTTATTCGGGTGCGCAGGGAAGGTTTGGAGTTGGGTAGGGGCTCCGTTCATACTAGAGTCGGTGACGTTTTCACCGAGGTAGGGTTCGAAGCTAGACCATACATGTTTTGGAATTGTTAGGGGTCGAGCCTATAGTAGGGTCGGGGGAGTTTTGCTAACACAGAGGGATGTTTCGAAGTTGGTACATCCATGTTTTAGAATTGATAGGTAGAGAGTTTATACGAGAGTCGTGGGAGTTTTCACCGAGGTTGGTTTTGAACTCGGACCATGCATGTTTAGGAGTTGGATGCGGCAGAGTTTACACTAGGGACGGAGGTGTTTTGGTTACACCGAGGGTGGTTTCGAAGGTCGTACATGCATCCTTGGAATTGTTAGGGGCCGTCTTCATACTAGGGTCGGTGAAGTTTTCACCGAGGTTGGTTTTGAACTCGGAACATGCATGTTTTGGAATCGGCAGTCGAGTTCATACTAGGGTCGGGGAGTTTTGTTAGCACTGAGGCAGGTTGCAAAGTTGGTACATGCATGTTTGGGAATTGTTGGTAGCCGAGTTCATACTAGTGTCGGTGAAGGTTGGTTTTGAACTCGGAACATGCATGTTTAGGAATTGTTGGTAGCCGAGTTCATACTAGTGTCGGTGAAGGTTGGTTTTGAACTCGGAACATACATGTTTAGGAATTGTTGGTAGCCGAGTTCATACTAGTGTCGGTGAAGGTTGGTTTTGAACTCGGAACATGCATGTTTTGGAATCGGTCGGTGTAGAGTCCATACTAGGGTCGGTGAAGTTTTCACCGAGGGTGGTTTCAAAGTTAGTGCATGCATGTTTTGGAAGTGTTAGGGGCCGAGTCTATACTACGGTGGGATGGTTTTTGTTTTCACCGAGGCCGGTTTCAAAGTTGTTACAGGCATGTTTGGGAATTGTTGGTAGCCGAGTTCATACTAGTGTCGGTGAAGGTTGGTTTTGAACTTGGAACATACATGTTTAGGAATTGTTGGTAGCCGAGTTCATACTAGTGTCGGTGAAGGTTGGTTTTGAACTCGGAACATGTATGTTTTGGAATCGGTCGGTGTAGAGTCCATACTAGGGTCGGTGAAGTTTTCACCGAGGGTGGTTTCAAAGTTAGTACATGCATGTTTTGGAAGTGTTAGGGGCCGAGTCTATACTACGGTGGGATGGTTTTTGTTTTCACCGAGGCCGGTTTCAAAGTTGTTACAGGCATGTTTTGGAATCGATTGGTGTAGAGTTTAAACTAGCGTCGGGGGAGTTTGGGTTTCACCGAGGTGTGTTTCAAAGTTGGTACAGGGATGTTTTTGAAGTGATGAGGGAAGAGTTTAAACTAGCGTCGGGGGAGTTTGGGTTTCACCGAGGCGTGTTTCAAACGGGGACCATCCCTGTTTCGGAGTTGGTTGGGTTAGAGTTTACACTAGAGTGGGACGGTCTTTGTTTTCAACAAGACAGGTTTCAAAGTTGGTGCATGGGTGTTTGGTACAGGAGTGTTTTGGAATCGGTGAGGCAAAGTTAAACTAAGGTCAGGGGAGTTTTCAATGAGGCTGGTTTCGAAATTGGGCCATGGATGTTTCAGAGTTGGATGGGAACGTTGTCACTTGTAACATTAGTTGAATACAGATACAAGTTTGTCTGTTACTTTGTCTTTTGTCTGTCCAAGTAATAGTGTGGGTAGACGTACAGTCTGTTTATCTTTCGGTTGTTTTGGAACGAGGGCGAGTATGGTGGACAAAGTTGTCGATGTAGGTACGATGCAAGAGATATTCAACGAGGCGTGGTGTCTACAAGTTACATATCTCAGTCTGTTGAAGTAGTGTCTAGGAGTTGTGATATTAGTTGAATAAATATTTGTCTGTAGGATTGTCATATATCCTTTGTCTCTTTAATGGAATAGAATGGGTAGTGGTACGGTCTGTGTATCTATCGGTTGGTATTGAGGTTAGGGATGGGAGAAGGGGAAAGGGGTTGCGGACAAAGGGTAGGGGAAGGGTGAATAGTGATAAAAATAACTCACCCAGCCCCTTAATCAATAAAAATTATTGATTTGTACTTTAGAGTGATTAGATTGAATGATATGTATGCTAACGTCATATCATATTTAGTTTTTACGTCATTATATCGATGAACTTTAAATGTAGACATTTTAAACGGTGTGTCATTTGACACGACGTACTATAACGTTGATGTTTTTTAAAACTTGAAGTTTATAATCTTAAGCAAATTTTTACTAAGGTGATCAAAAATTAAGATGACAATGCAAGATATAGAAAACCAAAATACATTGATTGGTAAAAATAAAAAATTGTCATTAGACGTAATGTCTTATGTATAAGTAAACCTTCTTAAATTAAAGAAGTTCAAGTAAAAAAGAAGCTTGATGAAAACTGTAATACTAAAGCGAACATGGGAAGGTAATCTGCTGCAAGACTAAGATATATATTCGTCTTCCTTCTAGGTTCATTGCCTTGTTTGGTGGAGGTTAAACATCGCCATGTTTTCAAATATCGCGATGCAAACCCCGTTCTCTCCCCTCTTACTTAGTAATCACATCGTCTACCCATTGTTTACAAGACTCTTACAAAGAAAAAATATCCCACCCCTCTACTTGAGACATAAAATACAAAAGTGTATTGTGCCTTGTCGTCACAGTAATCAAAAAAGGGTGGCGTCTAATGTTGTTAACCCTTTTCTTCCTAAATTATTTTTTAACTTGTTAAAGAAATTGAATGTTTAGTTAAGGATTCTGACGCGATTTTGTTCACAAGGGACGATACTCGTGGCTGTAAACAAGGCTGTTCTAATTTTAGAACAGTTGTCTTTCCTCTCGTTTCTCTACTAGGGAAGACATGCGACACGCCTTTTAAATTGTAAACAAACGTGCACGAGGTGCACTTAAACTAAACCCCCCTGCGAAAATGACAACGGCATGGTGACACATTTTGGAAAACACGCTTTCATGTAAATAAAATAAGGGTCGCTTTTGTTGTCGCCATGATAATGTATACCTATAAGTTCTCTCCGCCTTTACCGACCTAGTATGAATTTCGCGCGCGCGCGCATGTGTGTGTGTGTGTGTGTGTGTGTGTGTGTACATGTATCTCAAAAAAGTGTATCATGTCAACACCTGGGCAACAAGTCATAGTCAAAAAGGCCTAATTCATTACAGATCTATAGGAAACCCCTCTTTACATGTGCTTACGTTAGGGGGAGTAAACTCATTTTAATCAAAAAATGTATTTAAATATATAGAGTTATAGAACCTTAAAGTTAACAGATGATGAAAAAAATAAAATTAAAAATTAAAATTAAAAGCCACCTCACTTAGGTGGTGGAATCTTTTACTATATATCCTTTACTCCTACTCCTGTCCCCTTCACCGACCTGCTCACCCCTTCACCTACGTGCTCACCCTTCAATCACCTGTTCACACCGTCACCCGCCTGCTTACACCCCTCACCCATGTTACTATAAGCGACTATGTATTGAACATTTGTTAAATTTATCTGGCTCAGTGTGGTCAAATGGTGGTCAGATCAAAAGAAAATCGGAACGGTCATAAAAAACGTAATTACTTTTCCAGACTTGTAAAAACATGTCTACCCCGCATACCTACGTACCAACGCACCAAGTCGCCCTGTCGCCCATTAAAAAACACGAACCTACCGAGACTTCGTTTCGTCTCAAACCTGACTTAACGGTGGTTGAAAGAAAATTCCAACCCTTAAATATATTTTGTTTTCGCTGACCCTCGCTATAAGCGAATAGTTACAACCAAAGTCCTTAATGGCTTCGCGTTAATTACCAGATCCTATGCTGTGGTCGCGCAACAGTTGTTGCACAGTTGGTTAATGGGTACATAGACTAGACACGGGTCGATCAATACTATTTCTGTACTCGATGAAAAACCTATGATACTGTCCGTATAACTGTTAGTGAAAAGCACGGGACCCAACCGGGGGGAAAAATCAATGAAAGTGGTAACAGGTGTTCCCACACTTAACGGTGGGTTTGCGGTTAACCACTTAGCTCTTCAGATTAATTACCATACCCCCTGCTGTGTTCGCTTTAGTGAACAACACATAAACCCACGAGGCGTGACCAAATTAATTAGGTGTGATGGCCCGTGGGTGCGATCGATACATTCCCATTAAACGGGCAGCGGTGAGAAAACTTCGCGGGCGGGTCGATACGTAACAGCTGTGGCTGATCGTTATCTTTAATGGATGTTCTATTTTTGTAACGTTCGTTGTGTTGGAGAATGGTCCCTATACAAAGACTGTTCTAGTACATGCTAGTGTTAGTCTTTTATTTAAAACATACATACATTCAAATAAACAGTGTCTTTTATTTTAAATACCATACATCAAAGAAAAGAAATATAAACAAAGTAATTAAACAATTTAAAATAAACAAAATTAAAATCAAATTACGTAACTCGTCAATAAAAATAATTAAACAAGTAAACAAAGTAATTAAATTACGTAACTCGTTAATAAAAATTACACAATATAAACAAAGTAATTAAATTAAACAACAAGTAAACAAACAAATTAAACAATTACGTAATAAAAACACATTAAAATTATGTAACTAGGTCAAAAAATTAATTAAAATTTTTAAAACTCATTAAAACTCATTAAAAAACGCATTAAAATTACGTAACTAGGTCAATGATGACGTCACAAGGTCAATGATTACGTCACAAGGTCAATGATTACGTCACAAGGTCACCAAAAGGTGACTCACCCTTCACTCCTCCGCCAACCCCAGTTGGCGTAGTATTTTACTATATGTCTTTGCGCATCCGCATCCGCTCCTCCGGCAGTTGGCGTACACTCCTCCGGCAGTTGGCGTAGTATTTTACTATATCTCTTTGCGGCAGGCTGCGGCAGCTCCTCCGAGTATTTTACTATATAACCTTTGCGCATCCGCATCCGCTCCTCCGCCAAAAATGCGGTCCAAAAGCGACCTAATATACTACTTTTACATCATGACCCACACACATTTACACCATCACCCACACACCTTTACATCATGACCCACACACCTTTACATCATGACCCACACGCCTTTACATCATGACCCACACACCTTTACCTCATGATTTACACACCTTTACATCATGACCCACACGCCTTTACATCATGACCCACACACCTTTACCTCATGATTTACACACCTTTACATCATGACCCACACACCTTTACCTCATGATTTACACACCTTTACATCATGACCCACACACCTTTACCTCATGATTTACACACCTTTACATCATGACCCACACACATTTACATCATGACCCACACACCTTTACATCATGACCCACACACATTTACACCATCACCCACACACCTTTACATCATGACCCACACGCCTTTACATCATGACCCACACACCTTTACCTCATGATTTACACACCTTTACATCATGACCCACACACCTTTACCTCATGATTTACACACCTTTACCTCATGATTTACACGCCTTTACATCATGACCCACACACCTTTACCTCATGATTTACACACCTTTACCTCATGATTTACACACCTTTACATCATGACCCACACACCTTTACATCATGACCCACACGCCTTTACATCATGACCCACACGCCTTTACATCATGACCCACACACCTTTACCTCATGATTTACACTCCTTTACATCATGACCCACACGCCTTTACATCATGACCCACACACCTTTACATCATGACCCACACGCCTTTACATCATGACCCACACACCTTTACATCATGACCCACACACCTTTACATCATGACCCACACACATTTACACCATCTCCCACACACCTTTACATCATGACCCACACACCTTTACATCATGACTCACACACCTTTACATCATGACTCACACACCTTTACATCATGACCCACACCATACACCTTTACACCATGACCAACACACCTTTACATCATGACCCACACATCTTTACATCAAGACTCACATTTGGCCCATGCACGTTCCTAAGCTCCAAGCTCCAAACTTCTTGGTTTAAAACTGCTTTACGGCTCCATCTTGTGGCCCAATAAAACCCTCATATGATGTTACAGTATATTCAGGTAAACGTTAAATTAAACATTAAAAACTTCATCTAATTTAAAAAATTAGTTAAAACAATAACCACGGAAATTTAAGCATCATCGGATCAACACATCAAGACATCCAATTAAAGCAGGGGTCTCCAAACTTTTCAGACCGAGGGCCACATTAACTATCAAATTTCAGTTTGGGGGCCGGTTTCTTCCAGGCATGTCTTTGATTTCTCTGGGCAAAGTTCCTCAACCATCACCAACAAACGATTTTTCCTTAGACAAAAAGATCTCCGCGGGCCGGATGAGAGGACTTTGGTTTGGAGACCCCTGAATTAAAGTAAGGGATACTTGGAACATCAAAGGACTTTATTGGGTCAGCAGATGTGGCTGGTTTTTGAGTCCGAATATCTTGTATATCTGAGGGGGTCAGGCTTGAATACCTGAGGGGGTCTGGCTTGAACATCTGAGGGGGTCTGGCTTGAATATCTGAGGGGGTCAGGCTTGAATACCTGAGGGTTCAGGCTTGAATATCTGAGGGGGTCAGGCTTGAATATATGAGGGGTCAGGCTTGAATACCTGAGGGGGTCAGTCTTAAATATCTGAGGGGTCATGCTTGAATATCTGAGGGGGTCAGGCTTGAATACCTGAGGGGGTTAGGCTTAAATATCTGAGGGGTCATGCTTGAATATCTGAGGGGGTCAGGCTTGAATACCTGAGGGGGTTAGGCTTAAATATCTGAGGGGTCAGGCTTGAATATCTGAGGGGTCATGCTTGAATATCTGAGGGGTCATGCTTGAATATCTGAGGGGGTCAGGCTTGAATATCTGAGGGGTCATGCTTGAATATCTGAGGGGGTCAGGCTTGAATATCTGAGGGGGTTAGGCTTAAATATCTGAGGGGTCATGCTTGAATATCTGAGGGGGTCAGGCTTGAATATCTGAGGGGTCAGGCTTGAATATCTGAGGGTTCAGGCTTGAATATCTGAGGGGGTCAGGCTTGAATATCTGAGGGGGTCAGGCTTGAATACCTGAGGGTGTCAGGCTTGAATACCTGAGGGGGTCAGGCTTAAATATCTGAGGGGTCATGCTTGAATATCTGAGGGGTCAGGCTTGAATATCTGAGGGGGTCAGGCTTGAATATCTGAGGGGGTCAGGCTTGAATATCTGAGGGGTCATGCTTGAATATCTGAGGGGGTCAGGCTTGAATATCTGAGGGGTCAGGCTTGAATACCTGAGGGGGTCAGGCTTGAATATCTAACACTGAGGGGGTCAGGCTTGAATACCTGAGGGGGTCAGGCTTGAATATCTAACACTGAGGGGGTCTGGTCCCAATGTCTAACATTGGCTGGGATGTTTATAAAAACCCAAACAGCAACATGGTACATGGATACTTGATGGGTAGAGATCTATCTTGGGCTACTTTCTCATGGCGTAGACAATTGGGATGACTTTCTGATAGCGTAGATAATTTGGACTACTTTCTCATAGCGCAGAGAATAGGAACTACTTTCTCATGGCGTAGACAATTGGGATAACTTTCTGATAGCGTAGATGATTGGGACTACTTTATCATAGCGCAGAGAATAGGAACTACTTTCTGTTGTAGAAAATCGGGGCTACTTTCTGGTAGCGTAGAGAATCGGAACTACTTTCTTATTAAGAAAATAGCTGATGGACGGACCACAAATAACCATAACGAGGCTAATAGAAAAATATGATATCTTAATATTATGGAAATATTGAAAAGATAAACGAACCACGGATAACAATAATGGATATTATTTTTTTGGATGCTTGTCTAACGCGAGAAGATATTGGGAGAGATGGAACAATTTCGGTCACACACATCGGGAATTCCCTGACCACAATCATCGGGAATTCCCTGACCACGAACGTTTTGACGTGTCATCAATCCGGACCTTATACTCGCCCCACCCCAGCGGCCTAACGATACGTCAGACCGCATACTTTTCCCCTACCACCCAGCACCCCACAGATCTGCCAAAACTTGTATACTCAAACTCAAAGCACCACAATAGAGAATTTACTCCTTAGTCAGTCTCTATTCAATTACTTCCCTTTAATAACCCGCTTAATTCACTCCCCTGATTTCATTCCCCCAGAACTCATCCCCCCCCCCCCTCCCTTAAAAAAAAACTCTCCCTGACTTGATTCCCTTAATCCACTCCTCATTAAAACCCTCCCTATAAACTTACTCCCCCCTGATTTCACGCCCCACTAACTCCCTCTCACTTAAAACCTTAACCCCCCTCCCCCCCCCCCCCCCCTTCGTCCAGTACCACTGAATCCCTTCTACCCAGGTGTCGACTAAACAAACGGGCAGACAACTCCATTCTACAGTTCCAGAGTTCTGTCCCCTGTGTCCATGGCGATTGAGTGCTACACTTTCCTCATTAACTATCAGACAGTGGACGGCCAGATGTGAGCAACACACAAACACAGTGGACGGCTAGATGTCGGCAACACACTGGACGGCTAGAATTGAGCAACACATTGGACGGCTAGATGAGAGCAACACAGTAACACATTGGACGGATTGAACTGAGCAACGGCTAGATGTCGACAACACAGGAAAACAGTGGACGGCTAGATGAGGGCAACACATGAACACACTGGACGGCTAGAAGTGAGGTACAAATCGGACGGCTAGATGTCGGCAACACGATGACAAATTGGGCGATTGCTGAGATAAAAAACACACCTCTCACATCTGGTGTGTGTGTGGCTAAACCACAGCGACTACAAAAGGCGAAGATAGGGATCTCACAACTCAAAACTTGACCATCGGGACAGCAAGGTCACTATTTGACCCATGGGATAGCAAGGTCATTTTCCTTTGGAGCAAGAAGGTCATTGCCGCAAGAAAATCTGAGTAAAATTTTGACCTTCGAATCCAGAGTTTCTTTCAGACACCTCTACCGCCCCCCGAACAAAATGGAATTTATATAGAAAACAAACTTTTACCAGCGTTCGCCCCCCCCCTCCTCCCCGGAAAAATGTTGTCCACGCCCCACCCCCCTCGAAATTATCAAGTGCCCCCCCCCCCCCGGAGAAAACGTGTGGAAGAAACACTATTTGAAACAACAAGGACAAACCTTACAGACGCCTTTGGATTCAAAAACTAGATCAGAACAAACAGCTCAAAATGAGAACAAATGGCCTCTAAAGACTTCAGTGACGGATAAAAAGCGGTTAAAGACTTAAGCGATGACCAAGATATTCGCCCTACTTTATCCTGTTTATAGAAATAAATTACGTAACAAAATCGACTCCCAGTTTTAAATCTCCCCCGAAAATAACGCGATTTTTCTCCTACACAGAGAGACAGAGAAAACGAGTTTAATGTTACGGCGTATGAAATAATTTTTTGAGCGATTTCTCAATCCACCCGGAGAAAATAGTCCCAGAGTTAGGGCCCCATTATGACTTAGTTATCCTCAAACTTTCCTGTTTGGAATACAAAATGGCCACCGTTCAATATCCGATAGCCATGTTTTTCTACGCGATTTCTTTTCCAACTATTTTATAAATGTGTTGCGGGGAGTCCATTTATTTTTAGCGGACAAAGCCGGACTTGTATTGATGGTACCGTTTAAAGTATTTTTGTTAGGGGACGATGGTGCCTCGGGGTAAGGGAGAAAATGTAACAATCAATGGAAAAGTCCATCATTATCTTTTATAGATAACTTCTTTTATGCCGTAGAGTAGTGTGGTTGGGAACAGATTTTTCAACATAAGAAAAGTGTATGGTGTAAAATATGTTCTTATCAAACTAATACAATAACTACAAATTTCAATGTTGTCATTTAAACTGAAATACCAAAGTCAGATACACTTTCTCTCTCTCTCTCTCTCCTCTCTCTCTCTCTCTCTCTCTCCTCACTCTTTATATATATATATATATATATATATATATATATATATATATATATATATATATATATATATATATATATATATATATATATATAACCCCTGTTGATTACCAAAAAATGGCTCACTGAGCCGCCCAAAGTTTACACGATATCACCGAGGTAATGTATATTTATGTATTTAAAGAAAATCATTTATTTTCTCCATTTAAGTGCATGATTATATAGAAGTAATAGAAGTTTGGTTTTGAAATTTACAATTTTTTTCTCACAAGCGTTTAATTAACTTGCTTCCTCAGTCTGTCGTACTTTTGTCTTTTATCTGTATAGATCAAAACTGGCGAGCGAAATCTTGATTACTCTAATGGACCAGACTAAACGACGATGCAGTCAGACATTCAGTTTTACTTTATTGGATGCTTAATTAATTTTTAAATAATCAATTTAAATTTCCTATATAAAATACTATTTACTGCGCTATTAAGTTTTGTACGTACTTTTTCGTATTTGGGAAAAAATAAATGATTTTCTTTAAATACCATAGTTAAGAATAAAAGAGTGGGTCGCTTCATAAATTCTATTAAAGGTATTCTATACATAATATAACGATATATATGTTTAAAGAAAATAATCTATTTTCTCCCTTTTAGTGCATTATTAGATAAGATCTTGTTATTAAAACTTTTTGTATCCAGTTACAAAAAAATGAGAAACTTTAACGTTTATCAAAGAGTTGGCCTACATTAGGTAGATAAACATCAGTCAGTGGCGCATATCTTTACCACAATCCCCATGTACTAGAGAAAGTCTAGCTAGATTTTGTCCTATACCAGTCCAATGTACTCAATAATATCAGCTCCAAATTGATCCTGTCTGCTTTTACATTGGGCACGACAGACAACTGGCTTAACAAGGGCGACTACTGGATTATGCTGCCATCAAACTAATTCGATTGCACAAGTACCAGTTGAGTTATGTCTTCAAAAAATAGTTTGGCCGAGTTTGGCTCAGGAAGTTCTAAATTTAACTAAAATGGCTGCTTTTAATTCGACTTGAAGGAAAATCATTTCATTCATATAAGTGGGTCATCCATAAATGACTTTTTTGACGATTGTTACCTCCCCCCCTCCCCTCCGTCACACATCGTCACAAAAAGCCACCCCCCCTAAAATGACGTCACACCTCAGCCTACAACCCCCCCCCTCAAAATTGCAGTTGAATTTTTCTAAAAACATTTTTTTCCAAAATCTTGTCTGAACTCTGTCAACAGTTTTTTAAAACGCTTAATAGCGGCTAAAACTCGTTTTCTAACATCGCTTTTATATAATGCAAAGGTGTGATGTCACACCCTCTGAACCCCCCTCCCCATCATCACACACCGTCACTAAATTACGGACCCCCCTCCCCTATGAATGTGACGTCATTTATGGACGACCCCAAAGGTCTGTTGAGTTTTGGACATACAGATCAGCTAGGTCAGTTGTGTTTTAATTAAATTAAAAATGTCTAACAATGCCAAATAATTATAAACAGGCCTGCATTATTCTGGACTAACGAAAAAAAATGATACACACCTCAAGATTACGTTTGAAAAACTTGTCAATACCAATCCTAATCCGAGATATACAAAGCTTGTCGATACAAATCCTAATCCCAGATATACAAAGCTTGTCAATACAAATCCTAATCCCAGATATACAAAGCTTGTCAATACAAATCCTAATCCCAGATACACAAAACTTGTCAATCTCCCCACCAGATGTAATCCCATTTTTGGCAGAATACTGGCTAAACCTACTGCCCCCCCCCCCTCTCCTCTTCCACACGTCTAACCTACGGATCCCATTTGTCTCGTGATATGAAATGGGATTTCTATGATTGCCCTATGTCCATTCCCATATTTCACGCTGATCCGCCAGCACAAAGCGCTATGATTGTAGACGCCAGAATTACCTCCCCGCTTTGTTTTTACTAGTACTTTATATAGAACCAGGTGACGCAACTCTCTTCAGGGTAAGAAACTCGTTTTGACGCACAGCTAAAAAAAGGTCGTTAATCTTTATT
The DNA here is from genome assembly GCF_028476545.2 of Physella acuta. Classification (NCBI taxonomy): domain Eukaryota; kingdom Metazoa; phylum Mollusca; class Gastropoda; family Physidae; genus Physella; species Physella acuta. Next base: position 3,198,968 of record NW_026731537.1, read on the forward strand.
CACAGGACAAATAACCCTTGAAATATGCAGCGAAACCTGATCGATTGGTCAGATTGGGCGAGCGTGAATAAATGTTGTTATAAATCTGGATTAACATAACTTCATCAATATTCTTTTGGATCTTTCAAAGTAGGCTATTTACCGATAAAGTTCGTCTCTAGACATGGCGTTCCATTGGACAGATGAAGTAGAGTTCATATGTTGAATCCGGCATATGAAGGGATAGTGTGGTCAGCACAGCACTGTGCTCAGCTGCCTTCACTTTCCCCAAGGTAAGTTACGTAACCATGGTGCTGGGTGGACTCAGGGACGTCCTACAGTCACATGTCCGAACCGAGGTCCAGACTCGAGACGTTCGGACCAACAGCCAAATGCTCTATCTTTCGACCATGTCATCCACCTATTAACCGATAGTATAATATTAAATACAGTGCTAAATAATAATTACAATTACAGACACACAAAGCCACATACCCACAGACAAATGAACAAATAATCGTAACATGCCCATGTGCGCATGTGTTTATGAATGAGTGCGTGTAAAGAGAGACGGTGTGTGTGTGTGCGTTTGTGTGTAGACCTGTGTGTATGTGAGAGTATCCTCCAAGATCACGCTGACCTCAGAAAATATGACAAGGCAATTTCTTCACGTCTGTGTCTTTGATGGATAACTCCGTTTGGTTCTGTGTGCGTGATGACTTTCAGTGTCTTTGATTAATATCTCAGAGCTGGCCGAGTATCTCAGCCAACAGGAGCTTTCTTTCTGCGATGTATAGCACATAGTTTACGGGAGTCTTCATTACATACCGTCTACATATTTTCTAGATATGAGCTCGTGCTTGCACTCTCGAATGTGTGCGGCACTTTTACATACATTCTAACAATTCTACATACACAGATTGACATTAAATTCATCAAGAAAATAAATCTTCAAAATTGAAATTTAGATGGTTAACGCCTAGAGTGTTAGTGTCTAGAGGGTTAATGTCTAGAGGATTAATGTCTAGAGGGTTAATGCCTAGAGGGTTAATGCCTAGAGGGTTAATGCCTAGAGGGTTAATGCCTAGAGGGTTAATGCCTAGAGGGTTAATGCCTAGAGGGTTAATGCCTAGAGGGTTAATGCCTAGAGGGTTAATGCCTAGAGGGTTAATGCCTAGAGGGTTAATGCCTAGAGGGTTAATGCCTAGAGGGTTAATGCCTAGAGGGTTAATGCCTAGAGGGTTAATGCCTAGAGGGTTAATGCCTAGAGGGTTAATGCCTAGAGGGTTAATGCCTAGAGGGTTAATGCCTAGAGGGTTAATGCCTAGAGGATTAGGGCATTCAGGGTTAATGTCTATAGGGTTAACGTAAAGAGTGCCAACAAGTTTTGTGTTCCATACAAAATCCTTTACTTCAATCTCTTTTTAAATCAACGGTACACCCACAACTTGCCTTTTAACCCTAACGGTCTAGTGACTGATGCTACATACTAAGTATGTTTGTCTTGCTTCTATTCATCTTAATTGATTATTGCGTCGTGACTTTATTACCATGGCAACTTATCATCCTATAAAACAGAGGTCTCCAAACTTTTCAGCCCAAGGACCGCATTAACTATCAAATAGTTCGGGGGCCAGTTTCTTCCAGGCATCTCTTCGGGGTGGTGGAGCCCCCCCTCCCCCCCCAAAGGAGTTTAATTTATATAGAAATATATATATATATATATATATATATATATATATATATATATATATATATATATATATATATATATATACATACATACATACATACATACATATATACACACACACACACACACACACACACACACACACACATATATATATATATATATATATATATATATATATATATATATATATATATATATATATATATATATATATATATATATATATATATATATATATATATATATATATATATATAAAGTATGAAAGAAACCCTGTCGGGGACCGACAACGCACTCGAGGTCCAAGTTTGTTCTCAAATTGTTCTTCGCGTAGGCCTACTTCATTCTTGATAAAGTTTGTATGTTCTTCCAAAATTTGAAAGCTACATTTTTTTTAATATTAAGAAAGTCTTCCTTGGACAAATACTTATAAAACCCACCCGCCCTTATTTTAACTTGTCTTTAAGGAGTTCATTTGCTGGGCAACCGGACGCATTTGCTTCAATGGTATTTGCACCCAAATACTACATTTTCAGTTTGTTTTGAATTTTGCCTCAGCCACCTCCAACAAACATTTTTTCCCGTGGACAAAAAGATCTCAGAGGGCCGGATGAGAGGATCTCGCGGGCCGCATCCGGCCCGCGGGCCGTAGTTTGGAGACCCCTGCTATAATAGATAGCAACGCAGCTCCTGATGTTGTTAGGGCTGTATCATTAAGATTTTGCAACAACAAGAAAATATATTCTCATTAAAAAATGCTGCATGACGCAGCTTGACAAAAAATATTTCCTCGACAAATATTTGCGCTGATCCTCCATCGCAGGTCAGATTAGCGACCCAGCAAGCACACGCATGTAATCAGCGCTGCTTGTTGTTCGATATGCCGTCATTCTAGAAATTTCCTTTTTCAAAGTTCACAAGCAACATACCACAGCAAAGGGACACTATGCTTAACATATATCATACAGCAACTAAACAAGGTCAAGGTGAAAATTTTATCAAGGTCAATCTAACGAGAGATAAGTGTAAACAAGGTCAAATGGAATAGGGTCAAGGTGAACACAGTCAAGGTAAACGGGGTCAAATGTACTTCGGATTCCGGTAAAACTCTGGCTAACAATGTCTAGTTTGGCTGCAAATAATCTTGTGTGGCCAAAGTTAGTTTCACGAGAACCTGGGCTATGGGGGGGGGGGGGGGGGGGGGGTCAAATTATTGGTTTTGGACAATGTTTTATTCTAGGGAGGGGGCGTGGCTTTGTTTGTGATGTTGTACAACGATAAGAGCGGTCACGTGACGTTAATAAAATAACCCAGGCCGGGATAAAATTTTATAGAACTAAATTTTCAAGAACAATTGAATAGGAGAACAAATCGATTGATTGGCTGTGTTTTGTGATAAATTGAATGGATTAAAAAACAACAACACAGCAGGTTAGACCGGGGTATGTGTACATAGGTTAGATTGGAGCATTATTGAAAGAACTTGAATGATACACACGGTTAGAATACAGCTGTGGCCATCGTATTGAAACCCTCGGTGGTTCATGGTACACTGGTTCGGGTGGTTTAGGTGGTTTGGGTGGTTTGTGTGGTTTGGGTGGTTTAGGTGGTTCGGGTGGTTCGGGTGGTTCGGGTGGTTCGGGTGGTTTAGGTGGTTTAGGTGGTTCGGGTAGTTTAGGTGGTAGGGTGGTTCGGGTGGTTTAGGTGATTCGGGTGGTTCGGGTGGTTTAGCTAACTGGTGGCTGAGAAGCTCGAAAATAAACTGAAATCTGACCGCAAAAGTCTTTGCTCTGCTTTATTCATTTAAATACGTTTTTAAAAAAGCGATAATTACACGATAATACAAGCAGATCGCTTTCTAAAATTGCCAGGGAAAACAATCGATAAAAATAGGATTTGACGATGTAGCATCACATATTTAAAACAGAAGAGTTTGGATCAAGCTAATGGTCTTGTACAAAAGTTGAAATGTGATTGGTTGTTTACTTCATGACTTAACATGATGCCGTTTTTACCCCCCCCCCCCCTCGAACCAACCTCCCACGCTTCCAGGTGACAACTTTGCCCTCACCCCCCCCCCTCACCTCACAATCTTCTAACACCTATTTTTCCACTTGCAGGCGACAACTTTGTCCTGAAGAACTACCCCACCCCCACCCTACAGTCTTGTAACACCTGTTTGTCCACTCTTGCAGGCGACAACTTTGTCCTCACCCCCCACCCCAACCCCCCTACCCCCAATCTTCTAACACCTGTTTGTCCACACTTGCAGGCGACAACTTTGTCCTCACCCCCACCCACCCCCCTACCCCCAATCTTCTAACACCTATTTGTCCACTTGCAGGCGACAACTTTGTCCTCACCCCCACCCCAACCCCCCTACCCCCAATCTTCTAACACCTATTTGTCCACTTGCAGGCGACAACTTTGTCCTGAAGAACTACCGGACGATCGAGCTGCGCCTATTGAACCGTGACTCCTACCGGAGCGTGTCGTCCTTCACCTCTACTGACACGAGCTACTCCTGCTCGGGTACCATCACCCCGCCAAAAAACATTTCACGTGCAGGTCAGTGGTGGACGTGAGCAGTGAATTGGTGGAGTGTGTGGTGGATGGGTGACATCTAGTGGTGGATTGGTGGCTTCTAGAGGTGGATGGGTGACATCTAGTGGTGGATTGGTGGCTTCTAGAGGTGGATGGTTGACATTTAGAGGTGGATTGGTGGCATCTAGAGGTGGATGGTTGACATTTAGATGTGGATGGTTGACATTGAGAGGTGGATGGTTGACATTGAGAGGTGGATGGTTGACATTTAGAGGTGGGTGGTTGACATTTAGAGGTGGGTGGTTGACATTTAGATGTGGATGGTTGACATTTAGTGGTGAATGGTTGACATTTAGAGGTGGGTGGTTGGCATTTAGTGGTGGATGGTTGACATTTAGAGGTGGATTGTTGACATGACATTTAGAGGTGGATGGTTGACATTTAGAGGTAAATGGTTGACATTTAGAGGTGGTTTCTTAAGATTTAGTAGGATGTTATTGATCTTAAGTATTGGGTTGAACTTTGGAAACAGGACAGACCTAGAAGAAGGCAATGTCGAATTTAACTAGCAGATTACGATATGGTAGCGATCGGCCAAAGCATTGCTAATCTCGCCATAGTCTTATACTCTTAATGCCTACTTAACTTTCAGATTATAAGAAAAATACTTTCTTATCCATTTAATATTTTAAATATGGAAAGTAATCAAATCGTAATTAATTATCCTTTATTGTCCTCGCCAGGGACGATAACAACGCCACCTACAGGCCGGAAGTCACGGAGGTCCGTGCCGAACCGGATACGTCACAGCAACCCCGAGAAGATCCGTCAGAACAAGATGCGCGTCATACGGATGTTGTTTGTCGTCGTCCTCGAGTTCTTTATCTGCTGGACGCCCGTCTACATCGTGCTGACCTGGCTGGCGTTTCATGAGGAGAGTGCTCAACAGGTGGGTTGGGGTGGAGGGGGAAGGGGGGTGGGGGTGGGGGGGGGGAGGTAGGGGTGGGGGGTGAGAGGGGGTGGGGTGGTGTCGTCATCTGCTGGACGCCGGTCTACATCGTGCTGACCTGGCTAGCGTTTCATGAGGAGAGTGCTCAACAGGTGGGTTGGGGTGGAGGGGGAAGGGGGGGGGAGGTAGGGGTGGGGGGTGAGAGGGGGTGGGGTGGTGTCGTCATCTGCTGGACGCCGGTCTACATCGTTTTAACGTGTCTGGCGTTTCATAAGGAGAGTGCTCAACAGGTAGGTCGGGGTGGGGGGAGGGGGAGGTAGGGGTGGGGGGGGGGGGGGTCGTCATCTGCTGGACGCCGGTATACATCGTTTTAACCTGGCTGGCGTTTCATAAGGAGAGTGCTCAACAGGTAGGTCGGGGTGGGGGGAGGGGGAGGTAGGGGTGGGGGGGGGGGGGTCGTCATCTGCTGGACGCCGGTATACATCGTTTTAACCTGGCTGGCGTTTCATGAGGAGAGTGCTCAACAGGTAGGTCGGGGTGGGGGGAGGGGGAGGTAGGGGTGGGGGGGGGGGGTCGTCATCTGCTGGACGCCGGTATACATCGTTTTAACCTGGCTGGCGTTTCATGAGGAGAGTGCTCAACAGGTGGGTCGGGGTGGGGTGAGGGGGGGTAGGGGTGTGGGAGGCTATGGGTGGTGTGGGGGGATGGTGTCATTTGCTGGACGCCGGTCAACATCGTGCTGACGTGGCTAGCGTTTCATGAGGAGAGTGCTCAACAGGTGGGTGTGATGAAGGTGAGGGGTGAGGATGTGGGGGAGTGGGGGTAGAGAGGGATGTTGCTATCTGCAGGACCTGGGTGTATATCTTTCTGACGTGGATGGCATTCCGTGAGAAGTTTGCCCAGCTGGTGAGTAGAGAGGTGCTTGTGGGGTGGGGGGGGGGGGGTCTATAATCTTGATGGGTCATTTCAAATTTTGAAAGTCCGGGAGTAGTTAAAAAAGTTAAGATAAATTAAATTACAACGTGTTTAATTAAAGATCGATTGAGATCGTTAGAGTTAGAAGGGTCTCAAGAGGGAGACAATTGATGTTTCGTGCCAAGTAGAAGATAATATGGGAGACAATCCAAGATTTCGGCGAGTTTTTCACTCGCTAAAGAAAAAAAAATACGTGAAAGTGGGGGAGACAACAGCTGTAGGCTAGCCAAAGATTATATAACAACAGAAGATGATGTAACTTTTGTGGTGGTTTAAAACATGCATGAAATTAATTGTAAGTTTCATTGATGACGTTAGCAAAAGATAATCAGTTTTTAATAATAAAGTGAGTGGAATCTAAATAAATATATGAGTTATTGATTGTAAACAGTGTTTGAGAAAAATATGTGATAATCTATATATATATAATTCTCTTCTGGGAGACGTTAGAAAACAAGCTGCAAGCGCGCCTTGCAGTCCCCTCTCTTCCTCTCTATAGCTACCACCCCCACCCCCCTCACATGGTCTTGTGAGCTGTGGTTCACGCCAAATGTTTACAAGCAGAGTCGGGTTTGGTGACGGCTATTAGGGGCAGATAATTTAGTTTGAAACGATTTTAAACTTAGAAGAGGAGGCTGCTTTCACGAGGGGCAGCATTGGTACTGTCGAATTCACAAATTATGAATTACTGAAAAGTAGAAAAAACAACAACTAAATAGCGGCGTATGATACACCGCGGGTCGGCTCGTTGTAATAATTTGAATAAGACCGCATATAAAATGTTTGCTGTTAAATTAATGTCATCTAATTTTAGGCATAAGATTGTGGCTAAGAATAAGAAAATTTGAATCTAAGAAATTAGAGCACGTAGAAAACACAGAATTAACAAATATTTTTTTTTCTTATGACAGATTGTGACGCCCCTGACCAAAACTCTGTTTCACCTGCTCAGTTACTTTTCTTCATGTTGTAACCCTATCACCTACTGTTTCATGAATAAAAAATTTAGAGAGGCATTTCTTAGAGTGTTTCAGGTAAGAGATTAATAATATTTATGAGTGTAATTTAATCTGTAATAATATATCATATGTAATATGGTATAGGCTTATATATATATATATATATATATATATATATATATATATATATATATATATATATATTACTACTAAAACTGTCCCCACCACCCCCCTCGCTACCCCCACAGTGCCGAGGCCCACCACAAAGTCTACGAGAGAGACGAATGCAGCAGCTCCAGTCCAAACAGCTCCAGAACAGCCGCGACCAGAAGCGCCGGAGTACAGCCGTCTCGAGGCTGAGCGAGAGGTTCAACTCCATGGCGTCGACAACCTCCAGCGTCCTGCCGCTCGACTCCGTCAGAGTCAGAAACCCCTTGATGGACCGGTGCAAGAAGCTCAGCAAGGACGCCGATGATATTCTTGACACCGGAAGTGGTTCCGATTGAACAAAATGGCGGATACGTCCCTTATATTCAAACAGCAATTGCGAGTTTATCTTAAATGTTGAAGTTGTGGAGTTGTAACAATTATAATTAAAAAAAAAATATCTCAAAGATTTATCTGACCTTAACACCAAGTGCAGAAGAGTTAGGTGTAACGAGACCCTTCTAATGCAGTTTTTACCGAGGACTTGAGAAATCAATGAATAGGTCAACTTACGATCGGATTTTATTTTTTCATTTCAAGCATTTATTTCCCCATTGGCTTTTAGTGTTACTAGAAAATAAACATTTAAGTGGGGTTTTTTATCTTTCTCACACCCTCCGACGTTTATTTCTTTCAATTGCCCTTCTTGAGTTATTGTTCCTAATTCAGACCTCGGTGATGTATAGAGTAAGGGGACAGAACTTAAGATGTGACAAGGGGACATAATGTGTGATAGAACACAAGTTTCTTTTAACACATTGAAACGAGTGACCGAGGGTCAGATGGAATGAGGTAGAGAGCTGATGTCAGAAGTGGCAGCTTAGTTGCCGCCCTTGCTCAGTGTGGCTGAAATACATCGTCTTCATCAACTGCTGGGGTGTGTACATTATTCAACAAATCGACCTTAAAGAACTCTAGTTCTAACTCTCTTCCGGTAACTAGTTCAAGATCTCGAGATCCCCCCCCCCCCCGTGTCACACTGTACGTTGTCACATTTTATCCCGTACTGTGGATGGTTGTCACGTGACTTTGTTGTACTTATGACCCGGATGTTGGTCACGTGTATATTGTCGATGAGAATTTGGGATATTGTGGTCCTGGTTTTATCCTGTTATTTAAAGTGAGAATGTATCACGTTGTTGTCACGTGCTATGACGTGACTGTCATGTGATGTAACGTGACAATGTGTCACACCGGTGTCGTACATAAAAAATGAAAAATGTTGTCAATGAAATAAATTTACCTGTAACACACCTTTCATTGTCCGTCCAATTTTCGCCTTATCCTTAGTACACAGTAAATAAAGAGAGCCGCTCAGAACAGAGTCAGGTGGAGAGGTGTGGCTGTAGCCCTTTGCTCCCCAGGAGAGGTGTGGCTGTAGCCTTTTGCTCCCCAGGAGAGGTGTGGCTGTAGCCCTTTGCTCCCCAGGAGAGGTGTGGCTACAGCCCTTTGCTCCCCAGGAGAGGTGTGGCTGTAGCCTTTTGCTCCCAAGGAGAGGTGTGGCTACAGCCCTTTGCTCCCCAGGAGAGGTGTGGTTTTAGCCCTTTGCTCCCCAGGAGAGGTGTGGCTGTAGCCCTTTGCTCCCCAGGAGAGGTGTGGCTGTAGCCCTTTGCTCCCCAGGAGAGGTGTGGCTACAGCCCTTTGCTCCCCAGGGGCCACAAAGGAACAAGTCAAGTTAGTACACAGTATAATATGAACAAGTCCACACAGGAGGCGTGAGGTCAATCGCATCACAGGACAACCGCTCTCACACACACTGGAACTGATAGAGAAAAACAAAGGCTCGTTATAATTAAAAATTGTAAACAACGTAATAAACATGTACACACTACATAAACTAACAGAGAAACACGCGGTCTATTCTAACTGACCTAAAAATAACACCTTAGACCACTGGTACACAAACACCCGAATTATTAGAGCGGCCATGTGAACATCTGGACCACGCTTTACACTTTCACCCGTCCTTATGTACTCGACTAAAATGGTTTTAAAATAGGGAAAGAAAACGTAACGACTGACATCAGCTCACAACAACAACAACAATAACAACACACGAGTGAACACTAAAGACTAGACAGGTTACCCAATACAGTAACACTAACCCTATCACTCCCATTAAATCACACATCTCTTGAAAGTAGAACACAGTGTTGTGTACTGACCACGACATTGTATGTTGTGTACTGACCACAACTCACAGCAAACCCATTGTTTCAAAACTATTTTGTCGTGATGATTATCAGGTCTTCAGGCTGGATTCACCTTCAAAGCTTGCCGTATTTAGGATTTTAATCAACTCAAATGGATTCGAACCCGGGTCTGTTTTGTTGTTTTCAGACAAGCCCTAAAAGTCTTCTTGCTCTAACCTTCAGTAGAACCCACGGCATAAATTAACCCTCGCTTTCAGCCTAAGGAAATATTAGCCCTCGCTTCCAGGAATATTCCGACCTTCAGGAATTGACCATCCTTATGTCTGGGGGCCATGGGATGGTCGGGAGCCAGCTGGTCGGTATTTAGGTCAGCGTCCTGTTGTGCTAGCCACAAGGGGACATAGGCTGACAGTGAATGACACAACGCTAATTGGAGCTATGAAACCTGTGACGAACCAGAAAAAAAAAGGTTCTCAAAACTTTGAGATTCTCGAATAACCATCAAAATAAATATCATTTAAAAAAAATGCAGTATATGGACATGTCGTATTGCCAACGTCAAAAGAGCTACATCACATAACCAAAGGCACGTGATTTACGTCATAAGAACAACGGCACCAATCAACGTTACATTACCAGCTTAACAGTGCGAACATTAAAAAAAATAAACCGGTAGTGATCTCCCCTAAACTTTCTCGAATATTCTTATATAAAACAACAGGGGATGGTAACTGGGGATATAGTTATGATTTTTAATCCATTTTAAATACTTAAACTTTTAAAAATAGAATAGAATCTCATAAAAAAAACATTGCGCACCAAGCAAACGCCGAATAAAAACGCGTATAATAGTGCGCAATATTATTAGTACTTTAAAAATTTACATTAGTTTTTTGAGAAATCGGAAGTAGCGTAAATTACTACTTCCAGTCAACGGAAATTACTCAAAATTTAACAGAAGGTAGAGAATTAGATCTTTTACTTACATGTGAAATTTCATTTATCTATCTGAAATAGTACTCAAGTTATAGGCTTTTGAAAAATTCAAAGTAGGAAAAGTACCACTTCCGGTTATCGGAAATCGCTCAAAAGTTGATACGGATCTACGATTTTGATAAAATACTTATATATGAAATTTCATCAACCTAGCTGTAACGGTACTCAAGTTATCGTGTTTACACACGGACAGACACACAGACACACACACACACAGACATACGGACAAGATTGCAAAATTATGTTTTTCCGTATCAGTGAGGTGTAAAACGTCGAGATTTGTAAAAATCTCGATTTTTTTTTTTGCACGATTACAATACTTTCTCTATACTACGTATATACGAGAAAGTAAAAACATCGTTACAAGAACACTGTTACAATAACACTGTTACAAAGAACACTGTTACGATATTTTAACAGTTCCTTTACGTTTCCTGTTTTGACGTTGTTAAAAAAAAAAAATTATTGGCAGAATTCAGTCAAAGGGGATTGTGTCTAAATCACTGTCTTCGTTTTGCTTACGTATGTCACTTGTATAACGTACGGACAACGCCGTAAGGGGTCATCCATAAATGACGTCACGCTTTTTTTTGACGATTTTACCTCCCCCTCCTCTCCGTCACACATTGCCACAAAAAGCCAGACCCCCCCCCCCTAAAATGACGTCACACCTCAACATACAACCCCCTTCAAATTTGCAGTTGAATTTTTTTTTAAACATCGATTTTTTTTCCAAAATCTTGTCTGAACTCTGTCAAAATAGAGTATTTTAATCAATTCCTATTACAATTTATTAAAACACTTTTCTAAAACGCAAAATAACGTCAAAAATTCGTTTTCTAACATTGCTTTTTTATAATGCAAAAGTGTGACGTCGCACCATCTGAACCCCCCTCCCCCTCATCACATACCGTCACAAAATTACGAACCCCCCCTCCCCCATACGAGTGTGACGTCATTTATGGACGACCCCTAACAGCCCTGACGTCCATCAACGTCCACCATTCTCCAAAAATGGTAAGAATGGAACAAAATGTTTTAAGAAACTGTACGGAAAATATATTTTGTAAGAAACAACTGGAAGTATTATCAAGTTAAAATCATAGGACATTGTGGCGGGTGGGAGTTAGCTGATCTAATTAGCGACCATAGGACATGACGAAAGGACAATGGGCCGCAGGGAGAGTTATCGGTCCTGAGGATTATCGTTACTATGGGTTATCGTTACTGCGGGTTTACAGTCGTTTGGTTTTCTCCGATATTGCCCGTGGTCATTTCGCTAATTGGGACAGCGAGTCCACGCGTTCCACGACATTTAGTCAACCTTAGGTTGGCCTAGTAGTGTGTGGGTGGGGGAGCGGGGGGGGGGGGGGGGGGGTGGGGGGGAAGGGAAGAGGAGACAGACAGAACGAAAATTTGACAGACATCAATATAGTAAACAGTAGAATGATAAACATATATATGGCAGAAAAATAACCCACAGTTAGCACACCGCCCTCTTAGTCAGTAGTCTTTAATCATCAAAACTGAGCTGATCACACTGAGTGTGGCTGAGTATCTGTGTGGCTATCTGAGTATCTGCTCTTGGCTATCTGGTAGACATGTTGTACCCAGTAGCGTAAGCAGGGGGGGGAGCAGGGGGAGCGGCCGCTCCCCCTGTGGCCATTTTCAGCAAAGTGGCGCCTTTTTGGAAACTTTTTAAACTCAAAATTTTAAACAATGATTTTTGTTAAAAAATTATTTTTGGTCGGCACATCTATGTAAATCACAAGATTTCTTTTCATGCAGCAATTAAGCGTTATTGTACTAGTCTAGTAAAAAACCTCTACGGGTAGTACCACTTGGCAAGAGGGGTGTTAAGTTTAAGGCAACTGTATAATGTATTTGCTTACGAATAATTGAATTAGAAAATGTTATACATAAAACTTCACAAATATTTACTTTATATATACAGTTTAAATCGTGCGATTAATTTAAAAAAAAAATTACAATACAGAAACAAATACAACTGATGTGGCACCTCTATTTAAATTAACTTATGAGCAAACTGCGTAGTGGTGGGGAAATTTTGACAAGGTCAACAAAGTCATATATATATTTGTGTAATATATATTTGTGTAATATATATGTATGTTTAGAACAGTCATCTAAAAACTGACGCTATGTTCACTATGAGTTGATTATCTCCCCCCCCCCCCCCACACCTCACCACCACAATTGTGTAGAGCGACATTAATGTCACACCTAGGTAAAGGGCTGGTAAGTAGGTCACCAACCAGTTCTATGGCTCATGCACGTTTTATTGAGCAGTAGAACTGGTTGGTGACCTACTTACCAGCCCTATACACTGGGTTGGATAATTGACCTAAAGTGACCGGACAGTGGTGAATGAAGTTGAACCCCCCCCCCCCCCACCCAAACCCACCCCGAACTGATCTGTTAAGTACATGTAGAAAAACGCGTAATGATGTACCAAAGTACCATGCCGCCAAAAAAATTAGCTTTTTAAACGTAAAACTCTGTGAATATTGTTTTTGCAATTACCAGTAAAAAGGTGTGTGATCAATACAGTGATCTAACCCATATATATCACTATGTAAAAAAATGATCTTTAAAGAACACAAAGAAGCAGTAGTTAATTAAAAGTATAATGATCTGAACTAAAAATACCGTTCTTTAGTTAAATGTAGGCTGTTATTCCGATTGTTTTCAATTCATTCGAAAAGCGTGTTTTTATACCAACTCTGATTTTAAAAACTTTCATTATGCTGTAATACTTTAGCATTTATGATGTCGATATATTAAATTCTGATTATTGACAAAAACATTTGTAAACACGAATAGTGTTAAACAATTTTATTATATTCTAAAGTAGTTATTTATTTGTTTTGACATTTTATATAGTTAAATGTGTAGATATATACATATTTATATTAAGAGAGTGATTATTTCCCATATTTCACTTGTCTTAAATAATTTCCCAGGAATTATTTATAAGAAATTTTCTTACAAGAATTACAAAACAGATTGTGTTACGTTCATTATTTTTGGTTGTAGTGTGTGTATATTTTTTTTTGTTTAGATTTATACAATTTTTGTTTTGTCGGCCTACATGGTGTTTTTTTTTCTTATTTCTTCAGAGTGCTACTTTCAATTTATTTTACATCATAGCGAAGTAATGACATACAGCTAGTAATTATATATATATATATATATATATATATATATATATATATATATATATATATATAATACACGTATATAGAACGTGTTAAAAATTCGGCGCCTTTTTTTTGCTCTTTTCGCTCCCCCTACAACGAAAACCTGGATACGCCTCTGGTTGTACCCCTAAAGGCTGTCTGTATGGATAAACTAAATTTAGGGTTACCATAGCAACGATCGCACACTTTCCGTCACTGTTTATTAGTAGTTAGCCTATCGGAGTAGGCTTCCTTAAATGAGATTTAATTAAAGCCATTATTATTTTGTGTTCACTAATAAATTTTTTGTTGTTGTAAAAACAGGGTAGACAATTCAATAAATGCAAGAGCTCAAGTATTTCCTTATTATCTCCCCTGATTTTTCTTTAGGATGATTGCACTCGATAAGCATGCGATAAATGGATTTTGTTTGTTAAATAAAAACACCTGTATAAAAAAAAAACAGCTGAATATAAATAATGTGTCGTTGGAGAGCCAGATTTTCCCAGGTTTAGTAAGTCTGTCACACCCCGTGACGTAGGCTCAATTTCTTTAGGTTTATAAAGGGAGGGGGTGTCTTCTGACACAATCCACATGGTGAAAACTAAAAACACAACAAAAACAAAATATTTTGCATATTAATTAATTTATTCATTAGCACAAAGACAAATTAAAAACCAAAGAGCATGTTTGTGTTGTGGTCAGCTAACAGCTAAAGGCATGCATGTTGAGGACTAACTAACCATTGACTACATATCACATCAAATCGCTGGCCAGATGGACAAATACAAATTTACAAATAAACTGGCCATAATGGTGAAATATGAACTTTTACAAATAAACTAGCCAAAATGGTGAAATATGAACCTTTACAAATAAACTGGCCAAAATGGTGAAATATGAACCTTTACAAATAAACTGCCCAAAATGGTGAAATATGAACCTTTACAAATAAACTGGCCATAATGGTAAAATATGAACCTTTACAAATTGGTCAATGGTCGAAAAAAATTAATATGTAAAAATACACTGTCAAAGTTTTGTTTTTTAACTGAAACTAAAATGTAGGTATGCATGGAGTTAGAAAATATTTTATCTCTCAAAGTGGAATAGGGGATGTTATGTCTGTATCATGTTTTAAAACAAAAGTAATGATAACAGTTTTTTGTTTAATACAGGTAAGTGTGGCAATGACATCATTTAACAAATTTTAATAGCAGTTAAAAAAAGGACATGTTAATGAAAAACCAGCAAAAGAAAAGGTTTTCAAACATATTTCAGACGGTGTAAGGAAGATAACTGCGGTAAACAAAGGGAGATAATCACAATTAAAAGCAAGTGATCTTTTCTATTGAGTAACAAATTGTGACATACTAGGTAGGCAACTGTTAAATCATGTTTTTAAAAAGCTGCTTGTGTACATTCATCTTTACATAGTTTTTGTAAAAAAATTCACAATTTTACATAGAATTAAATAAATTATATAAACAAACAATAAGATTAAGTTTACAGATATAAATATTATGCTTCTTTAGGTGATTATCAGTCTAGTGAAAAGTTGTTAAATTTACATCATACAAAACTAAATTACTTTAATACTTTAAACCATTGAGTTTACAACTAACAACAAATTGAATTAAACCCGCTTAAGTTAACCTACCCACAGAATAATGTCTTGATGTTGAGGAATGTGGGACATGATGCAAGAATACAAACATTGGCAACACTTAGTGGGATCAAAATATTTGTGGGACTGCATGGATTTAACTCTGGCAACACTTAGTGGGATCAAAATATTTGTGGGACTGCATGGATTTAACTCTGGCAACACTTAGTGGGATCAAAATATTTGTGGGACTGCAGGGATTTAACTCTGCCCACATCTACATTAGGAAAAGACATGCAATCGTTAACTCCTGATGGAAACATACAGTCTTTAAATTTTTTCATTATATTTCTTTTGCCAGTAGGCCAATATTAAATCTAGGTTAATATAGTTTAAATTCTGCAAATAAATTATTTGCATACTTAAAAGAAATGTTATTTTTAAAAATGAATTTTTAAAAACTTTTACCAGAGGTGGACAGGTTTTTGTAAACACCAGAGACTAGGCTACAGACAAGAAGCAATGTATTGACCACTTTCATTAAAAGTCAACAATTAAAATATTTCTACAAATTAACTGACTCATTAAACACAGCTAACTATAAAAGTAATAAATTATGGCAAGCTTTACAAGGAATGTTCAAATTAAAAATTTGTCAAAAAGTTGAACA
This sequence comes from Physella acuta, assembly GCF_028476545.2. NCBI lineage: Eukaryota > Metazoa > Mollusca > Gastropoda > Physidae > Physella > Physella acuta. The sequence continues at coordinate 3,214,902 of NW_026731537.1, forward strand.
TTCAAATTGTGTATATACAAGGGGGATAACTGAAATAAATAGTTTATCAAAAGGTTAACATGAACAGCTTTGATACAAGAAATTTTATCTCCAGATATGTAAACAGTTCTGATCTCAATGCAGTGTTAGTTGAATGATTGATTGATTCATACAATATGTTAAGTATTGTTTTTGTTGTATAAGATAAAAACATGGATCAGGTAAATAAAAAACATGGATCAGATAAGCAAAAAGTATATGTTGTAAGATATGTGTGGAGATTTCTGTGGTCACATCACACCAGAGAAATTTAAAAAGTCAAATTAAAATACAATCACCGTATCATTTTTTTTTAAGAAAGTCATTTCTAAAGTGAGTTATCAGCTTGAGGTAATACTTTGTTGATACACTGTTTAGTTGCTGTGATCAAAGGTGGAGCTTGTAAAGATGTTATAGTTTATTCTAAGTTAGATACAAATTTGGAATGGGACACAGTAAACAATTCTTTGGTTTACCCGTTCACAACAATTGAACAATGTGTTACCATTGCCAGATCAATGTGTTACCATTGCCAGATCAATGTATTACCATTGCCAGATCAATGTGTTACCATAGCCAGATCAATGTGTTACCATTGCCAGATCAATGAGTTACCATTGCCAGATCAATGAGTTACCATTGCCAGATCAATGTGTTACCATTGCCAGATCAATGTGTTACCATTGCCAGATCAATGTGTTACCATTGCCAGATCAATGTGTTACCATTGCCAGAACAATGTGTTACCATTGCCAGATCAATGTGTTACCATTGCCAGATCAATGTGTTACCATTGCCAGATCAATGTGTTACCATTGCCAGAACAATGTGTTACCATTGCCAGATGGGACTAGAGCTTTATTTTGACAAGCATCCACTACTTCATCAACTGAAATTTCCAAACTTTTCCTCCTCTCATAGATCAAATAAATTGCAATCATATTTTAACAAGGAAACACCTAGCACATAAATGATGTTTTAAAATGGATTTCCCCATTAGCAACAAGAATTCCCCATCCCAGGATAATCCCTAGAAATTCTGTGGCTAGTGGGGTGGAACAAGAACAGCTGGGAACTATTTTTTCTAGAGCCCCTGGCAAGTCATGTGACCTAGGTCTATTATTCTTGTGAAACATTTATTTCCGCATTAGTGATTTTTTTATTAATGTCAAAATATTAAAGTTTGTGTTGATGATGTTAGCTAACCATTGTCATAAAATGGAGGTGGAGATTTAAGTAGAGAATACCCAACAACTGACCAGGTGTAACAGACTACTGACCAGGTGTAACAAACAACTGACCAGGTCCAGCCACCCACCACCTGACCAGGTCCAGCCACCCACCACCTGACCAGGTCTAGCCACCACCTGACCAGGTCTAGCCACCCACCACTTGACCAGGTCTAGCCACCCACCAGCTGACCAGGTCTAGCCACCACCTGACCAGGTCTAGCCACCCACCACCTGACCAGGTCTAGCCACCCACCACCTGACCAGGTCTAGCCACCCACCAGCTGACCAGGTCTAGCCACCCACCACCTGACCAGGTCTAGCCACCACCTGACCAGGTCTAGCCACCCACCAGCTGACCAGGTCTAGCCACCCACCACCTGACCAGGTCTAGCCACCACCTGACCAGGTCTAGCCACCCACCACCTGACCAGGTCTAGCCACCCACCACCTGACCAGGTCTAGCCACCCACCACCTAGCAGTTTAGGCAACCTTTAACCAGACTCCGCCACAGAACACAACACAGCCCATGGAATGACAAGATTTGAGATTAACAAATCTTTCTGTCTTTTGTTTTTAAAAACAGTAACAACCTCAGAATAAAAATACAGATTAAAATAACTGAAAAATTTGGAAAATATAACAGTATGTTTGTTAAAAATGTTAAAACCCATTAAATCATTGTGTAAAAATAAACATTGCCAGATAATGCCTCAACTATAGTATATTCTGGCCAAAAAAATATGTGCTACTAAAGAATCTCATTTATGGTAAAATAAAAATTGCTATATTCAACACTTAACTAGGAAATAATCTAGACAAAGCGAATTAAGTGAGAAAATATCAATCAGGAACCAGGACTAAAATTATCCTTAATTTCAATTGCACAAGTAATTAATTTACATAATCCACATTTAAAAAACAAATCATCTTAAAAATCCAGGTCCAAAAATTTCAATCTTTTGATTTTCACCAAAGCAGTGGACTGGCTGTAATCTTTTCGTACGAGGACAGCAAATTTCCAGAATGTTCCACCATCAGTTGATGCAGGACCTGCTTGACATCTGCCTATTTAGGTGAGGCTAGCTGGGTGACAGAACCCCAGACACACTGAATGCTCTGTTTGATGCTGGTTCTCAGGCTCTACAGAGTGGAAAAGTTCATTCATAAACAATAACTATCAAACAAAACTACTCAACTGAATACTTACTATACTAGAAAGCAAATATTAACTTCACCATACTGATATTCAGGGCTAGAAGTAATATATTTGTAAACAGTAAAAAATTTCAAAAATTTGTATGCAAAACACTGGAGAATTAATTTAATAATTCTGTCGACCACTAATGGATACATTGATCATTTACACTTGCTCTCAGTAAGAAATATTTTTTTTTTTTTAAATGATCTATTTTGATTGATTATAAGAAGCCTAATTTTGAACAGAGAGGACATTTATGAGTTGAAATAAAGTTTTAAGCTGCTATTGAAAGCATACGAGAATGGCGGAATGGCATTTAAAGCGTGCAAGTACAGTTAGAGGCTGATACATACTCTAATCACTGAGTGCTTAGGAAAATAAAAGTATCACAAAAATTAATTTCAATGGGGCAAGTTTACTTAGTGATTTGCATACAGTTGAATTATATCAATATTTAAAAAGAAAGAAACATTTACATAGATTACACTAAACAAAAATACACAAAACATGTTTGGGTGAGCTTTTAATGGGAGGCAACAATAAATCAAGAAGAATTAAAACAGTTACCTATACAATATACTAAGGGGCAGTAACCATCAGGACTCATTGGATCTAGAACCCATTTTTCCCTTGAATAAATTCAGAACTCCCATAACCCCGTGTACAGCTCCAGACTTGACCTCCTGAACTCCGACCTTCAACCCTTGAACTCCTGCCTTGAATCCTGCACTTAGAACTTCCCCTACATTCTACAGAGGTCACAATATCAAGTGCATAAGGAAATGAAAAACACTCAACACAGAACAGACAAACTAATGTCTACAGCTGATCAGACACTAAATCCATGTATTGATAATTTTAAACTTTTCACCCTAGCATTAGACATTGAGCTACACATTTAAATTTATCAAAAGCCTTCTGAGCATCCAGTTTTAGTTTGTACTGTGAAGTAGATTGTTCACACAAAACTTTATTCTACCAACATTCTTGGATTACAAGATCACATCACTTCCTGAATGGCATTGTATTAATACTTCATCGGAATTTGTTTTCTTAAAATATTTGATCAAGAGAGTTTTAAATAAGCCCCTGGACTCCCCATTCTGGTAAACCAACACGTACAACATAGCATCTCCAGCATAACATTATTTACGTATAAATGATAAACAATAATAATCAACAATAATTAATACATGGATTTAGTTTCAACATTAAAAATAATTTTAGCAATTAAATAATGTAAAAAATTATATTCAGTGAAAAACAGCCGAGCTAATTAGAGTAAAAACATGTAACATGCAGATATAAGGGATAAAAGCAGACAAAAAGTGCAGAGTGCTAAAAGATGGAAATACATTTCTGCCGCTTGTTTCATTATTTCATTCATGAATATGTAACGGCTATAATCATAGTGAGATCGTGAGAAAAAGCACAGAGATTGTTTTCTTAAACCATTAGCACAGACAAATATAATATCATGGCAGATGTGCTCTTAGAAGGATTGTACATGACACATATATTGTAAGACAGAACAGGACACAACTTTATCACAGACAAACAAACTGTCACACACAGACTGTCACACACAAACTGTCACACACAGACTGTCACACACAAACTATACTATAATAACACACAAGTACACACCATACACACAACAACTATACTAAATAAGCTTTTGAAAAAGGAAACTTTAACAGAATTAGTTGTTCTAAATTACCTTTATAAAATATATGGTTTCATTTTTAGCATTTACTTATCAGCATTATTTCTTTTGGGTTTGTTTTTAAAGATTTAATTTTTAAGGCTTTGTTCTTTAGTTTTTTTTTTATTTGAATAATTTATGCTTTCCTCTAAAGGGGATATGCTATGTTTTTTTCTATTTTTTACAGTTTAAGATCTAAAGCCTTTTGAATACTTTAATCATATTTGGCATATAAAAGTAAGTATTAAACAGCAAAAAAAAGGGTGGGAAACAATTTTGGTTGTCATGGAAACCCAAAAAACCTCCGCCATTTTGAATTTTTCGGTACTTTTAAAAATACTAAGGCTTTTTTATTTATGCACCTATAGCAATCAAATTTAAACTGCTTATATTTCAGTATATATTAAAACTTTTGTCACGACAACTTTTTGAAATAATTACTAGTAAGAATTTTACAAGGTCTAAAAAATCGTACCCTTTTTAGTATTCAAAAGTTTCAAAATTTGCATATTAATTACCAAATACTTTTTTTCTTTGAAAGCAATCACAATTCCCTCGTGACAAAAGTTGTATTTTTGCATCAAGAACAATTACTGAAAATATGGTTGGCATTGTTTAATAAATAAAAAAGTAGTAGGCTTTTTGGTGTTAAAAACATGCGAACTGAGAAAAACAGCCAAAAGTAACGAAAACTAGGTCAGGAAAGTACCATATCTGTGTAAACTGCAAAGCCGATTGTAAGCTTTGGGTGTTTCCGAGATGTAGGAAATTAAGTTTACTAGATACATGAGAAATCCAGCTTTCCAATGATGTCAAATACAATATAATGACGTATATAAAACTTTTCATAGAGAGCTTGTAAGATTGGGAAAAATTGATTATTTTTTAATTAATAGGGTCATAAAAATCGTAATTCAAACACATAATTTTTTTTTTTCTTTAAAGTTATTATTTTCTTTATACAAAAATGGACAAAGTATCCAAAAGTGCAAGAAACCCATCATGACGAAAAACAAGAAATTTTGTGATTTTTTTCCGCGCATATCCCCTTAAGACTAAACTCAAGTTTAAGATTGGTGGCAAGAATAATATAAAAATATAATATTTTACCGCAAGGGTTTTCATTTACAGAATATTTGCATCAAAATATTTTAATTTATTGAATATTATGCTAATATTTTCATGCACGTAATATTTATTTAATGTACATAATATTTTTAAGTACAGAATATTTTCATTACCAAAATTTTTTTAGGAACATATTCATTACAAAAATATTAGTATGAGCATATTATTCATTACCAAAATATTTTTAGGAACATTATTCATGACCAAAATATTTTTAGGAATATATTATTTATGACCAAAATATTTTTAGGAACATATTATTCATGACCAAAAATAGTTTTAGGAACATATTCATTTCCAAAATATTTTTACCTCCCCTGTAAAAACCTCTAAGTGGCTACTGACATCAGGGTAACATGTAAGCTGGAGACACCAGCAGACGCCAGACTTACCTTCCCTTGAAGTCCACCTTTTGGTGTCTGGGGGTGGGCGTCTAAACACTTCTGGTAGCGCAGCTGGATAACGAGATAGTCAAACAGGATAATTAAACAGGGTATTGAAATAGGTAAAAGATGTTTCAAATGACAAGTCAACAATTGCAAACATAAATTATTTGATTAATGTTTTCTTTAGCTTAAATACATCAACAAAATTATATTATAATTTGATAATTTTAAAGACAAAAAGCTTAATTTTTACACATTATTTATTCTGTGAGGCAATATCCTAGCCTGTATCTCCTTAGTTATAGTGTTATCTGTGTGCCCAGAGATGATGACCATATCTGCTGTACAACAGGGCTGTACTAACCTTACACGCAGCCTCTATGGTCTTACACATTGGTCTACAACAGGGCTGTACAACAGGGCTGTACAACAGGGCTGTACAACAGGGCTGTACTAACCTTACACGCAGCCTCTATGGTCTTACACATTGGTCTACAACAGGGCTGTACAACAGGGCTGTACAACAGGGCTGTACAACAGGGCTGTACTAACCTTACACCCAGCCTCTATGGTCTTACACATTGGTCTACAACAGGGCTGTACAACAGGGCTGTACAACAGGGCTGTACAACAGGGCTGTACTAACCTTACACCCAGCCTCTATGGTCTTACACATTGGTCTACAACAGGGCTGTACAACAGGGCTGTACAACAGGGCTGTACAACAGGGCTGTACTAACCTTACACCCAGCCTCTATGGTCTTACACATTGGTCTACAACAGGGCTGTACAACAGGGCTGTACAACAGGGCTGTACAACAGGGCTGTACTAACCTTACACATTGGTCTACAACAGGGCTGTACTAACCTTACACGCAGCCTCTATGGTCTTACACATTGGTCTACAACAGGGCTGTACAACAGGGCTGTACAACAGGGCTGTACTAGCCTTACACGCAGCCTCTATAGTCTTACACATTGGTCTACAACAGGGCTGTACAACAGGGCTGTACAACAGGGCTGTACTAGCCTTACACGCAGCCTCTATAGTCTTACACATTGGTCTACAACAGGGCTGTACAACAGGGCTGTACAACAGGGCTGTACTAGCCTTACACGCAGCCTCTATAGTCTTACACATTGGTCTACAACAGGGCTGTACAACAGGGCTGTACAACAGGGCTGTACTAGCCTTACACGCAGCCTCTATAGTCTTACACATTGGTCTACAACAGGGCTGTACAACAGGGCTGTACAACAGGGCTGTACAACAGGGCTGTACAACAGGGCTGTACTAGCCTTACACGCAGCCTCTATAGTCTTACACATTGGTCTACAACAGGGCTGTACAACAGGGCTGTACAACAGGGCTGTACAACAGGGCTGTACTAGCCTTACACGCAGCCTCTATAGTCTTACACATTGGTCTACAACAGGGCTGTACAACAGGGCTGTACAACAGGGCTGTACAACAGGGCTGTACAACAGGGCTGTACTAGCCTTACACGCAGCCTCTATAGTCTTACACATTGGTCTACAACAGGGCTGTACAACAGGGCTGTACAACAGGGCTGTACAACAGGGCTGTACTAGCCTTACACGCAGCCTCTATAGTCTTACACATTGGTCTACAACAGGGCTGTACAACAGGGCTGTACAACAGGGCTGTACAACAGGGCTGTACAACAGGGCTGTACTAGCCTTACACGCAGCCTCTATAGTCTTACACATTGGTCTACAACAGGGCTGTACAACAGGGCTGTACAACAGGGCTGTACAACAGGGCTGTACTAGCCTTACACGCAGCCTCTATAGTCTTACACATTGGTCTACAACAGGGCTGTACAACAGGGCTGTACAACAGGGCTGTACAACAGGGCTGTACTAGCCTTACACGCAGCCTCTATAGTCTTACACATTGGTCTACAACAGGGCTGTACAACAGGGCTGTACAACAGGGCTGTACAACAGGGCTGTACTAACCTTACACCCAGCCTCTATGGTCTTACACATTGGTCTACAACAAGGCTATACTAACCTTACACGCAGCCTCTATGGTCTTACACATTGGTCCAGCACTAGGCTCACAATGGAACACATGGCACAAGAATTTGTTCTGTGAGTTGTGCATGATGAATGCACACAGCCTGAAACACAAGAATACAGTCAGATAGCCATAACCACACTTATCAATCAAAACTTCACAATGTGCATGATGAATGCACACAGCCTGAAACACAAGACTGCAGTCAGTAACCCATACCCACACATTCAAGTTACATTTACTCACACTTGTCAATCAAAACTTCAAAATACTGTAATTTTTTTCTAAAAAACAAATCACTGAATTTAATTGTGAGTTGATTCAGTGGCATACTTCATTGTTCTTAACATTATTTGTATCTATGGAATCAAACAACAAAACAAACTGGATGGTAGACTCCAAATTTGCAGGCTACCCACACAATTTTTTTTAGTGAGGTGTATTGGGCCACACATTTTAGGGGTGCAACTTTATAATTGTGGAATTTTTGTTTATTTGGTTAACCTGGTTTTGTTGACCTGATGATTGTCTGATTGTTGAGTTGACCTGATGTTTGTTGGCCTGACTGGATAATTGACCTGATTGTTATGTTAAAATTTCCTACACAAATGATGCCAATGTAAGAAAGCTTGACCTACTTGACATTGTCCACAGCTATCCCCATGAAGGACAGGAACCTGACACGACACTCTTCAATGATCCCATCAGGATTCTGTGGGGGAAGACATTTGGTTTATAGATAGTTGAACGTTGTCTATAGGCGGGACTGAACATTTACATAGCTAGAATTGCTTGAGAGGTGCTTAGATCTAATGGAATTCGTCCGGATGTAACCTAGGTTAGTTGCAGACATGTCAGCTAGACTAGCTCCAGCCAGGTCAACAAGCTGCCAGACAATGGCTGAAGAAGCCAGACTTACCCCGTGTTCTGTGACCAGACTTACCCCATGTTCTGTGACCAGACTTACCCCATGTTCTGTGACCAGACTTACCCCGTGTTCTGTGACCAGACTTACCCCGTGTTCTGTGACCAGACTTACCCCATGTTCTGTGACTGTGATGGTTGACGGTGCGATGGCCACATTGACAAACTTCCACTTCTCTGGGGGGACGCGGTAGTACAGGTACTGTATGGCTTCGTTTAGGATGTCTCGTCCTGTGCCAGAGAGGGTGGGGAGGGAAGAAATAAATCTTGTAAAAAATAACTGGAATAACATTCCATCTAACTTCAAACCTACCAGAAGTAAAGTCCATATTTTTAACTACCTGTGACAATTCTCTATTGCAAAAATAAAATAAACCTAGTCAAGACTATATTGTAAACTTATCTGTGTCTTGTAAACCTATCTGTGTCAAGTCTATACTATAAACCTACTTGCGTCAAGTCTATATTGTAAACCTACCTATGTCAAAACTATATTTAAAACCTACCTGTGGGTCTCATCACCTCCTGTATACCCAGGTAATGGCACCTGATGACCTTGCGTGGTTCCTCCATTGGGGTGGGGAATCTGGCATCTGAGGGAGGGTTAGCAAACATTAGATGACAGGTGAGAGAAAGTTAGATGACAGGTGAGAGAAAGTTAGATGACAGGAGAGTGAGAGAAAGTTAGAGGACAGGAGAGTGAGAGAAAGTTAGATGAGAGGATAGTGAGAGAAAGTGAGAGACAGGTGAGTGAAAGTTATATGACAGGTCAGTGAGAGAAAGTTAGATGACAGGCGAGAGAGAAAGGTAGATGACAGGTGAAAGTTAGATGACAGGTGAAAGTTAGATGACAGGTGAGAGAAAGTTAGATGACAGGTGAGTAGAGAAAGGAAGATGAGAGGATAGTGAGAGAAAGTGAGAGACAGGTGAGTGAAAGTTATATGACAGGTCAGTGAGAGAAAGTTAGATGACAGGCGAGAGAGAAAGGTAGATGACAGGTGAAAGTTAGATGACAGGTGAAAGTTAGATGACAGGTGAGAGAAAGTTAGATGAAAAGAGAGTGAGAGAAAGGTAGATGACATGTGAGTGAGAGAAAGTGAGAGACAGGTGAGTGAAAGAGAGTTAGATGACAGGTGAGTGAGAGAAAGTTAGATGACAAGAGAGTGAGAGAAAGATGACAGGTGAGTTAACTAAAGTTAGATGACAGGTGAGAGAAAGGTAGATGACAGGTGTGTGAGAGAAAGTTAGATGACAGGCGAGTTAACTAAAGGTAGATGACATGTAACCAGAGTCCCAGAGAACCCAAGCCAACATACTGTTATAGAGGTTTTGGAACAACATACTGTTATAGAGGTTTTGGAACAACATACTGTTATAGAGGTTTTGGAACAACATACTGTTATAGAGGTTTTGGAACAACATACTGTTACAGAGGTTTTGGAACAACATACTGTTATAGAGGTTTTGGAACAACATACTGTTATAGAGGTTTTGGAACAACATACTGTTATAGAGGTTTTGGAACAACATACTGTTATAGAGGTTTTGGAACAACATACTGTTATAGAGGTTTTGGAACAACATACTGTTATAGAGGTTTTGGAACAACATACTGTTATAGAGGTTTTGGAACAACATACTGTTTTAGAGGTTTTGGAACAACATACTGTTATAGAGGTTTTGGAACAACATACTGTTATAGAGGTTTTGGAACAACATACTGATATAGAGGTTTTGGAACAACATACTGTTATAGAGGTTTTGGAACAACATACTGTTATAGAGGTTTTGGAACAACATACTGTTATAGAGGTTTTGGAACAACATACTGTTATAGAGGTTTTGGAACAACATACTGTTATAGAGGTTTTGGAACAACATACTGTTATAGAGGTTTTGGAACAACATACTGTTATAGAGGTTTTGGAACAACATACTGTTATAGAGGTTTTGGAACAACATACTGTTATAGAGGTTTTGGAACATCATACTGTTATAGAGGTTTTGGAACAACATACTGTTATAGAGGTTTTGGAACAACATACTGTTATAGAGGTTTTGGAACAACATACTGTTATAGAGGTTTTGGAACAACATACTGTTATAGAGGTTTTGGAACAACATACTGTTATAGAGGTTTTGGAATGATAGCTTCTCCCCATTGGGCTGTCCAACTTTGTCCAGATTGGGCAGGTCTGTGGGCCGCATGAGCCTGGCCACAGCGGACTGGTGCAGGCTGCGCTCCAGCATGATCTTCTTGCAGATGTCTCGCAGCGTGTTGGCAATCTGGCGGGCTGGCATGTCACAGTGGAACACGTGACACATGTGCATCCGGGTGCCTCGGTCACGGGCCACGTATGCAAAGTCCCTGGGGGTGAAAGGGGAACAACGACATGAAGGTGAACTTCAAGTTTCTCATTTACAAACAACCATTTAAAAATAAATCATTATGTGTTATCATGAAACATCAAGAAAAAGTAACCATTTAATAGAATGAAAGAAAAAAAGGAGTTAATGCTAATTCTAAAATTGAGTTACCTTTCCCTGGCAAGTCCAAAGCAGCAGAAAAATAATTATAAAATTGAATATTTTACACAGAGAACCACATTTAATAGAACACACATTACAACAACAATTATTTAGACAGCTGGTTGGCTAAATTACTAAAGTTTATAACAGTTAAGTCAAGGCTTGACATGACTTACCTCCCATTGTCCCTGCCAACACCCCAGACCCTGATGGAGTGGATGGGCTGAGAGTTGAGGACCACGCCATCCACTGGGTCCACCAGCCTCAGACTTGTGTTGTCCAGGTCCATGAACAGGTCCTTGCCCTGTGGGGGACAGGTCAACATGTGTCAGGGGCTACAGGGTGACATGACGGCAGGACAACATGGACATGACGGCAGGACAAGATGGACATGACAGCAGGACAAGATGGACATGACGGCAGGGCAACATGTGTCAGGGGCTACAGGGTGACATGATGGTAGGAGAAGATGGACATGATGGCAGGACAAGATGGACATGACGGCAGGACAAGATGGACATGACGGCAGGACAAGATGGACATGACAGCAGGACAAGATGGACATGACGGCAGGACAAGATGGACATGACAGCAGGACAAGATGGACATGACAGTTGGACAAGGTGGACATGATGGCAGGACAAGATGACAAGATGGACATGACAGCAGGACAAGATGACAAGATGGACATGACAGCAGGACAAGATGGACATGACGGCAGGACAAGATGGACATGACAGCTGGACAAGATGACAAGATGGACATGACAGCAGGACAAGATGGACATGATGGCAGGACAAGATGACAAGATGGACATGACAGCAGGACAAGTTGGACATGATGGCAGGACAAGATGGACACGATGGCAGGACAAGATGGACATGACGGCAGGACAAGATGGACATGACGGCAGGACAAGATGGACATGACGGCAGGACAAGATGGACATGACAGCAGGACAAGATGGACATGACAGTTGGACAAGGTGGACATGATGGCAGGACAAGATGACAAGATGGACATGACAGCAGGACAAGATGACAAGATGGACATGACAGCAGGACAAGATGGACATGACGGCAGGACAAGATGGACATGACAGCTGGACAAGATGACAAGATGGACATGACAGCAGGACAAGATGGACATGATGGCAGGACAAGATGACAAGATGGACATGACAGCAGGACAAGTTGGACATGATGGCAGGACAAGATGGACACGATGGCAGGACAAGATGGACACGACGGCAGGACAAGATGGACATGACACCAGGACAAGATGGACATGACGGCAGGACAAGATGGACATGACGGCAGGACAAGATGGACATGATGGCAGGACAAGATGGACATGACACCAGGACAAGATGGACATGACGGCAGGACAAGATGGACATGACAGCAGGACAAGATGGACATGACAGTTGGACAAGGTGGACATGATGGCAGGACAAGATGACAAGATGGACATGACAGCAGGACAAGATGACAAGATGGACATGACAGCAGGACAAGATGGACATGACGGCAGGACAAGATGGACATGACAGCTGGACAAGATGACAAGATGGACATGACAGCAGGACAAGATGGACATGATGGCAGGACAAGATGACAAGATGGACATGACAGCAGGACAAGTTGGACATGATGGCAGGACAAGATGGACACGATGGCAGGACAAGATGGACACGACGGCAGGACAAGATGGACATGACACCAGGACAAGATGGACATGACGGCAGGACAAGATGGACATGACGGCAGGACAAGATGGACATGATGGCAGGACAAGATGGACATGACACCAGGACAAGATGGACATGACGGCAGGACAAGATGGACATGATGGCAGGACAAGATGGACATGACACCAGGACAAGATGGACATGACACCAGGACAAGATGGACATGACTGCAGGACAAGATGGACATGACGGCAGGACAAGATGGACATGACGGCAGGACAAGATGGACATGACGGCAGGACAAGATGGACATGACGGCAGGACAAGATGGACATGACGGCAGGACAAGATGGACATGACGGCAGGACAAGATGGACATGGCGGCTGGTCATGGCACAAGGACATAGGAATATGACAAACATTAGGAGGATAAGATGGGCACTAGGTGAACATTGCAGTAAAATAATCTTTTGTTGATCATATTTGGTTGAGGTACAAGTTAAAACAATAAAAAAGACCAGTCATTTTGAATAAATTATGCTTTACATAGCTTGTTAAATCATGATTGACCATAAAAACATACTTTGCCTACCTAGTAAAACAAAAAAAAATTCATTTTCTGATTGTCTAAAAAAACAAAACAACAACCCACATTAAACTTTACGGTCAGATTTAAAAACACTGTGACATCTTTGTCAACCATGTTACAACAAAGCTGAGAATGAGACATCCATGAAGCTATTTACACATCAAACCCATTCCTCCAAACATTTTAAACACTCATAGCTGCTGCTCCACTCCACTCAGACAGGCTGTAAAGTCAGCTCTAATGCAGTTATCAGCAGGATGTCAAGGTCACACTGCCCCCCCCCCCCCCTCTGATAACCAGCGCTGTTTTGGACATCAGCCAAAAATCAAATCAGTTTGTCTGGGTAATCAAATTTGTCTGCAGCTTCTACAAGCCTTTAGATGGGAAATGTCCACTTCATTTTGTAGTCTCCGGTGATCCGAGACCTTAATCACAGCATCTCAGCACAATCACTCAAACCTCGCTGGACGCCTTATCGCTGGGCATGTATGTCCAACATTTAAAACCACATGCATCATGCTGTAATGCAACATGCAGGAGACAGACTGGCTGTGACATGACACATCTATTTTATTTAAAGAGAAAAAGTTGAAACTGCTGGGATTTTTGTGCACTAAGAAGAGATAAATCAACTTGATGGTACAACTCAATACTATCCTGATTGGAGCTACAAGTCCAATCAGTTGCTTACAAAAAAATCAGTGGATCTACACAACACACATGGGAAACAACTCTTAAGTACCAGAAGTTTTGAATGTAACCATGAACTTGTATGGACCAGAACTATATGGACTCTGGACCAGAATTTTATGGACATAAAATTGTATGTACCAGAACTTTATGTTTATGGACATGAACTTGTATGGACCAGAACTTGACAAACATGAAATTCTATATATCAGAACTTTATGGACATGTACTTATATGGACCAGAACTTTATGGACGGACTTGTATGGACCAGAACTTTATGGACATGAACTTGTATGTAGCAGAACTTTATGGACATGAACTTGTATGGACCAGAACTTCATGGATAGGAGTTTGTAGTTACAAAAATAGTATGCACATTGTGTGTCTTAAAAATGATGCCTTTCAAATATTGGCAGCAATAAAGCCAAGAACAAAGAAGCAGATTAAAATATCTTTGTGCAGTCAAACATGGGATATCGGTCCAATTATTAAAATGTCTTCAGGCTGTCAAAACTGGGATTATTTTAGAATTATATAACAAGCCCCATGATCTGTGGCTGATGTTGTTTTTGCTCCTTCATAAAAATATAGCATAAACAAATAAAAACAAGATTATTTATTCACATTTAACTTTTTATCTTTATAAATAATTAATTTCCATTCATAATTATTCTTTAAATTTTCTCCATCAATCCTTTAGCAATATTGATCTTTTATTCCCCCCCCCCCCCCCATCCTCAAGCAAATGTGTTAATTCACTTCATTTTAAGACAAGAAAAATACAATGGTATTAATTAAATTAATGTTTTAATTTTTTAAAACCATTTTTTCTTTTAAAATTAAGAGGTTCTGTTGTGATCATCAAATGTAAGAAAAAAAACCCTGTAAAGTTGATGTTTTCTATCTCTCTCCTTTTAAAAAGCTTTAGTCTGGGGCATTAGAAATTCAGATCAGGGCTAATAGGCATTACTGGGTGGAGGGGTGGAAGATTGAGCAAGGGGACACAACTTCATCTATTCCACATGGCAAACTGTCAGCAAAAACTAGCCTGGATCAATAGCTCATTGCTCTTTATTGAGGCCTATTTTTAGAAATTTATGTGCTTGTCTCTATGGCAGGAAGGAAATACGTCAAGTGACGAGTAGTTTATCTTGTTATACGTGACAGCTCGCTGATCACATAATGAGCATCTAGAAGTTAGACACATTTGTACAAGTGCAGTGGACACATTAGGGCAACATCCAAAACTTTGAGCATGAGAGAGATTTATTTCAATTGAATGTCTGCATTGGTAGTTGTGTGGACACATTAGGGCAACATCCAAAACTTTGAGCATGAGAGAGATTTATTTCAATTGAATGTCTGCATTGGATGAGTTATGTGGACTATCAACTAGAACCCACACAAAAACAGACACCACATAAGCCTAGACAAAAATATATCACACCACATAAGCCTACAAAAAAATAGAAAACATCACTTAGGTCTATACAGAAATAGACTATATTAATAAGACCCACACTGTAAAGTTTTAAACCAATTAGACATACAAAAATAGACTGTCAATTAGACCCACACAAGTCTATACGGTTTAGACCCACAGAAATAAACTATACAATTCAGTGATCAGCTCTGCAATACTAATAAAAATTTTTTTTTTTTCAAATTCCTAGCACTAGTCTATATTGTGAAATATTACTATAGCATATAGAATGGTCATAATTAATGATGGAATTAAATATGGACACAGTTAATTTGCTCTAATTATCTTTGATAAAAAACTAATTGCACAGTTCATTTTGGTGCAGCTCAATTATGAATCCACTCTTGTGAAGATGTATATTTGCCAGGGCTATTGTAAGAAAACTAGGGGCCTCTTCCTACTTTGATAAACAAGAGGTTTCTCTAGAGTGGAAAAAAATAATCCATTTGCATGAATCAATACAAATATTCCAGCAATTAATGGACACAGATAAGGATATAATAAGTACAAGTAAGGGGGGGGGGATATAGATCAGACCAATATATGAGTTGGAGGGTTATATTTCAGAGAACACCTTTAACCCTTTGAGTACTAAACAGAAATTGTCAACACTGTGCCGTGTTAGTGCAGGGTATTAGTCTTGATGTTATACTTCCTTGTCTTAGTGACACCAACTCACTGATAAGTTGGATCAAGACCACAACCTTGGTGCCTCAAGCTATATTAATTATTTACCATTTTTTTTCTTTTGGTTTTTTTCTTTTAAATTTTTCACATTCTATTTGCTGGTAAATTATTATAAAAATTTGTTAGAATATAAAACCTTACATCAAAATAAGAATAATCTTACTGAAAGTGACCTAAAGTTTTAAAATATTTTTTTCTTCTTATTTTAATGATGAAATTTTAATAGGTCAAAAAAAAAAGTTGGTTATGTGGACTGTGGAGACCAGGACATGATGGGTCTCTAGAAACTCTTAGACTGTTCAGCTTTAATAACCTCCTCACATAACAGCCTCAGGCAGTCTATGCCTTATAGTCAAACTAAGGGGGATAATGGCTGCTGACAGATCAGGTTCATCAAATCAATTGTTGGCCAGATAATGGATGGGAGGCCAGGCTCAAATTGGAGACAAAACATACCAGAGTGCCTGTAGGTTCTAGGACTTTTTTTCTTCTAAAAAGTAAAATAAAACCCTAAATGTCAAAAATATTACACTGCACACATAAAAATAAGACTTAAAGAAAAAGAAAAATAATACAAAAATGTAAATTTGATATAAAAATATTCTAGTCAGGAATCTGAGAATAGGAATTGATTGTGTTACAGTATGTGTTACATAGTAGCCTACATATAGATAAACCAGAATTGTGGGTATACATAAACACATACTAATATGCAAAATAAGTACATCCTATTTTTGATCAGTAATCACTTACAAAAATGTAGTTTAAATTTAAATCAAAAGATGATTATACGAATGTGTGTATGTAAGTTAATTCAAATGGATTCAGCCTAAATGATATAAAAAATGTATATATGTAGATTGGAGGTAATGCTGTCTACACCGTGAGGAAGTCATTAGCTGAGAGCTAGCAGTACCAGCACTAGGCCAGACTCTATGGGAACTAACTCCAGCTAACCTTGTTATGCCACTTGATTAGTGGGCTCTGGTAGGCAGGGAAAGAAAACTAAATGTTCAATGAATCTTTATTTGTCTGCGTCTTTCCTCCCAAGATTATAGCACTGACTGGGCCCGACTATGTAAATTCTAACTGGGCCAGGGCCAGGCTGGGCCGCATTGATCCACATCTAATTTGTAAACTGTCCTCCCCAACACCACTGGCTAGATCTATAATTTCCTTGCTCAACTTGCTATCAATCAGGATGGTATGGGAGGTGGAATACAGATATATATACTATACACCATACCAAGTCAAACCTAGAAATATAATATGTGGTGTGTAGTGTACTATGTGAACTTACATCCATCTCAACGTACAGCTTACCATGTCAAACAGAAATATATGTGGTGTGTAGTATGCTATGTGAACTTACTGTAAACCATGCCAAATAGATATATAAAATAGATGAATAAGTGGTATACTAAAAAAGTGAACACATAGAAGTGTATATTTGTACACAATGTAAACATTAAAAATCTATACATTGCACAGTGAAACAGAGTTCCGTATCTGTAATACAGTCTATATTAAGCCCAACACATGAACCCTCTGATCTTGTGAATCTCAATATTGCAAGATACTTTGTAGAAGCAGATACAAAAATCTTCACTCAGATGTAAGGAAAGAATAAGATAATAGCAAAAGACAGACTAAAAGACTATGATGATGAAGCAAGTCTAAGCCACAAACCACAGTACTAACAGAATATAAAGTCCATTTTTTCCAATGCCAATATCCAGCGAGCCATAAAAAAACAACTGATAAATTGTATGCAATGAGTTGATTAAAGTCCTGAGATTAAGATGCTGACTTGCCCACCGTCTAAAGTACTCAATCAAATTGTCAATAACACCACAGAAAAAACAAACAATGGCATTATCAATCAGCTCTAGACAACATAAAGTTCCAGTATTAATTCAGGATATAAACATTTAAAGCACTACCTGGGAACTAAGCATTAAAGTTATAACACTGTTGGAGTTCTGGAACTTGATAAAGCAAGGCGATGCTGTTTTCAAGAAAGTCTAAACATCAACTTACATCACCCTACCAGCCAACAACATCATGTAATCTAAACATCAACTTACATCACCCCATCTTTCAACATCATGTAATCTATACATCAACTTACATCACCCCATCTTTCAACAACATCATGTAATCTAAACATCAACTTACATCTCCCCATCTTTCAACAACATCATGTAATCTAAACATCAACTTACATCACCCCATCAGCAAACAACATCATGTAATCTAAACATCAACTTACATCTCCCCATCTTTCAACAACATCATGTAATCTAAAGATCAACTTACATCATCCCATCTGCCAACATCATGTAATCTAAAGATCAACTTACATCACCCCATCAGCCAACCACATCATGTAATCTAAACATCAACTTACATCTCCCCATGTGCCAACAACATCATGTAATCTAAACATCAACTTACATCTCCCCATCTTTCAACAACATCATGTAATCTAAAGATCAACTTACATCACCCCATCAGCCAACCACATCATGTAATCTAAACATCAACTTACATCACCACATCTAACATCATGTAATCTAAACATCAACTTACATCACCCCATCTGCCAACAGCATCATTGATGTCATTGCGACCCAGGGAAAGATCCACAATGCACTTGTTGACAGCCTTACTGCTGCGCTCTGGCGTCAGGTCCTCTTCAGCTATCTTCACCCACCCCAGGGAGCGCACAGCAAAGCGAACAGCTTTCTCAGAACTTGCCTCCAGACTTTTCTTCTCAGTGAATGTGGACCTGCGGCAGAGTACAACCATATGGTATTTTGTGCACCAAAACATCATGTTGCAAATAAGCTACACAGTACTTTAATCACAGTTAACAGTGAGACTTACAAGGACTGTAGTGACTCAACCAATACTTTAACCACAGTCAACAGTGAGACTTACAAGGACTGTAGTGACTCAACCAATACTTTAACCACAGTCAACAGTGAGACTTACAAGGACTGTAGTGACTCAACCAATACTTTAACCACAGTCAACAGTGAGACTTACAAGGACTGTAGTGACTCAACCAATACTTTAACCACAGTTAACAGTAAGACTTACAAGGACTGTAGTGACTCAACCAATACTTTAACCACAGTTAACAGTAAGACTTACAAGGACTGTAGTGACTCAACCAATACTTTAACCACAGTTAACAGTGACTCAACCAATACTTTAACCACAGTTAACAGTGAGACTTACAAGGACTGTAGTGAATCAACCAATACTTTAACCACAGTCAACAGTGAGACTTACAGGGACTGTAGTGACTCAACCAATACTTTAACCACAGTTAACAGTGACTCAACCAATACTTTAACCACAGTTAACAGTGAGACTTACAAGGACTGTAGTAACTGAACCAATAATTTAACCACAGTTAACAGTGAGACTTACAAGGACTGTAGTAACTGAACCAATAATTTAACCACAGTTAACAGTGAGACTTACAAGGACTGTAGTAACTGAACCAATACTTTAACCACAGTTTAACAGTGAGACTTACAAGGACTGTAGTAACTGAACCAATACTTTAACCACAGTTAACAGTAAGACTTACAAGGACTGTAGTAACTGAACCAATACTTTAACCACAGTTAACAGTAAGACTTACAAGGACTGTAGTGACTCAACCAATACTTTAACCACAGTTGACAGTGAGACTTACAAGGACTGTAGTGACTCAACCAATACTTTAACCACAGTTAACAGTGAGACTTACAAGGACTGTAGTGACTCAACCAATACTTTAACCACAGTTAACAGTGAGACTTACAAGGACTGTAGTGAATCAACCAATACTTTAACCACAGTTAACAGTGAGACTTACAAGGACTGTAGTGAATCAACCAATACTTTAACCACAGTTAACAGTGAGACTTACAAGGACTGTAGTGACTTGGCAGCATACTGCAGTGCGTGACCTTCAAATTCTGCCAGGTGTCGCTCAGTACCAGAGCTGACACTTGTGGGGGTAGATGGGATTGATCCTGCAGTGCTGGAGCTCTGGGGGTGACAAGCAAGGAGGTTATGAACAGGTTTATCATGTACTGGTAGCTGGTCAGTACATAATAGAGGATAACTTTGAATGGAAATGTGAAAACTATTGAAAAGTTGTCAGAATCAAAAGAAGTTTCAACTAGATGTCCAACAATTTTGGTAAATTCATGACTTGATTGACTTCAAAACACTCCCTGCTCCCCCCCCCCCCCCCCCATACAAGCAGAGAAATGTTGCCTCTATAGGCTAACAGTTAACTTGTATAAAAAACAAACTTCCAAGAAAAAATAAATATCCTTAGTGCTGGACAAGGGACAGGAGAGAGCATGATGATTGGCTCATTAAAACCTCTGCCAGACATTTTGGCGGACATTTGGAATTGAGAAAAAAAATTAATAACAGATAATCTTCCTAATTTTATACAAACATTAAATATATAGTGTGGGCATCTTTCTATACACCAACACAATGATAAGAATGTTCACAATCAATTTCACTTCAAGGTGGATAGTGTGTACACACCAAGGTGGGTAGTGTACACACCCAGGTGGATAATATGTAAGCACCCAGGTGGATAATGTGTATGCACCCACCAAGGTGGATAGTGTGTATGCACCATGGTGGATAGTGTGTACACACCCACCAAGGTGGATAGTGTGTATGCACCAAGGTGGATAGTGTGTATGCACCAAGGTGGATAGTGTGTACACACCCACCAAGATTGATAGTGTGTATGCACCAAGGTGGATACTGTACACACCAAGGTGGATAGTGTACAGACCAATGTGGATAGTGTGTACACACCAAGGTGGATAGTGTTCAAGAAGGATAAGATACAAAAACTTTAGAGAATATCATGTACTCCCCAGAGAACAATGTGTACAAGGAGGAAGGCACATACTCTGTGAGGATAGTGTATACATAACCTGTAAAGAGTACACAAAATAACAAACTTCCATTAAAGAGGACACCCACACATACCACCCCCACAGAGTGTAGCATGTAGTGATTTAAGAACATATTGAGAACAAAGATGAAATATTCATAAGCTCAAGTGGCACCTGTCTCTAAGATTAAATGGCATCAGTCATCGTGTCTAGCCTTTAGAGAAATACTTTAGTTAGGCTGGTCATGATTTGAGAGGGGGGGGGGGTGGATTTTGAGAAATAACATCTTTATAAAAATATTTATATATAAATGCCTACGTTATTATTTTATTAAAACAACTTAAAATGTGCAATTAATGCATTCTTTTAAAATGATAAAAAATATACTTTAATTAATTAAATTACTAAATTTAAAAAAAAATTAATTTCCTAATTCACCACCCAATCTAAATGTCACGAAGGGCAGTGTGTTTAAACTTGCTGTCCAGTGTTTAAACTTGCGATGTAAGTTGAATGTAACTGTCAAGTTTAATGTAGCTAGTCTAATTGTAAAGTTACGAACATTACAAGTCAGATCTGAAAGTTAAAGACCAACATACGGTGGGCGACCTCTGACCTTATGACGAGTCTTCAATGGTGTTAGAACTTATTACAAAGTGGGTGACCTCTGAACCTATCACGACAGTCTAAAATGGCGCGTGAACTATGACCCTATGACGTAAGTCAACTAGACCTATGACGTAAGACTTTCTATGGCAATCTATGGCGGGTAACTCTGTCCCTGTTAACAGTTGACAAGTTCGATCCTACACGGTGCAACTGAGAACTGAGATGGAACAGTAAACCACTAAGTCAAATTAACTACACCAAAAAAAAAATATATCGTAAGTTCAACCTATCCAAATTAAAAAAAAAAAAAACACAGCAAGCGACCCTTGTATAAGTTGTACCAACCCCGGTCGTTGACCATTGTCTACACGTGTAGCCTGTTGGTCTGGGTGTGAGAAAGGTTGAGTGACACAGCCGACAGACCCATCTTGACAGACAATTACATTAGGGGCACGACCCGCTGTGACAATCCGGTAAAAAGCTGGGCTTGCTGAGGGCTTGGTGGGCCAGGGAGTGGGAGCTGGCTGGGCCAGGGAGTGGGGGCTGGCTGGCCTTGATGGGGGCCTAGATTATCGGGGCGCACGTCAAGGAGGGCGTCAATATGGAGGAAGAGATGGACTTTAAAAAAATGTTTGGGAGGATCAATCTTGTAATGAACTTAAGGCGATGACGTGGTAGCAGGCTGAATGGGCCAGTGGGGAGGTCTGTTGGACCGGTGTTGTAGGACGTCAGGGTGCTGTCCAACATGACAGACAACAGACCAATGCTGTCCAACATGACAGACAACAGACCAATGTTGTAGCAAGTCAGGGTGCTGTCCAACATGACAGACAACAGACCAATGTTGTAGCAAGTCAGGGTGCTGTCCAACATGACAGACAACAGACCAATGCTGTAGCAAGTCAGGGTGCTGTCCAACATGACAGACAACAGACCAATGCTGTCCAACATGACAGACAACAGACCAATGTTGTAGGAAGTCAGGGTGCTGTCCAACATGACAGACAACAGACCAATGCTGTAGCAAGTCAGGGTGCTGTCCAACATGACAGACAACAGACCAATGCTGTCCAAATGACAGACAACAGACCAATGTTGTAGGAAGTCAGGGTGCTGTCCAACATGACAGACAACAGACCAATGTTGTAGCAAGTCAGGGTGCTGTCCAAATGACAGACAACAGACCAATGTTGTAGCAAGTCAGGGTGCTGTCCAACATGACAGACAACAGACCAATGTAGGCTATGTCACATGTAAGGGTACTGTCCAGCATTGAAAGACTGATGATAGTCCACTGTTGTAGAGTGATTATTTAACACACACAGAGGTGATAAATACTGACACGATCAGTTTATGATGGTAGCCGAGGGCAGAGGTCATGGACACAGAGGTCAGAAACACATAGAGGTGGCCAAAGACATAAAGATCAACACAAATCTGGTGTCTAAAGACTTATAGGGACAACTAGAATACCCGTCATCCGTTGGATAACTGTGGGTTTCGGGGTCATCCATCAAAAAACATCACGTCTGTCACTCAGAGGCATAGCGACCCTTCCTGGCGCCCGGGGACAAACTTTTCGATTTTAACCCCCCCCCCCTCCCAAGATTTCAATTTTCAACCTTCCCCCCTCAAACTTTTGATGTGCACCCCCCCCCCCCCCCACTCAAACTTTCGATTTGAACCCCCCCCCCTCAACCTTTCAATTTATTTTTCCAAACCATTTTGGCGCCCCAACATATGTCCCCCCGCCCCCCCCCCCCCCCGCCTCCCCTCCCGCCCCCCCCCCCTCCTCGCTACGCTACTGCAGTGTCACTTATCGTCAAAAAAAAACAGACCCCACTTTCAAAAATTTGTTTTTTATCTTTTAAAAACACCGAAAACACCGATTTCGGACTATCCCTTCATATACTGACTTCATAGGTGACCTACTCAACTCTACTTCACCTGCCCAGTGTCCCGCCAAGTCTCAGACAACATGTTTTTATCGTTTAAAAAACGATTCCAGCCGAGCATGTCTCTGACCACACTATCCTTTCATATGCTTAGGACAAAGAAACAGACAAACTCTACTTCACCAGCCCTGTATCCTGCCAAGTTCAGATAGGCAACTTTATTATTCACATCTAAAAAAAAAAAATTGAAAAAAAAATCATTGACGAATTGGTCTAGAACCTGTGCCACCCACATGAGAGCCGACCTCACTACCAAGTTAGCTATTTACTCGTGACATTACAAGTGAAGTTTTATACTATACTTTGAGTCTCCTTACGCGCATAGATCTACATCTAACTCTAGTAGTAGTAACTTTCAAATTAAATTTTATCTTAAATTAGCCAAACAAAAATTTATATAAAATAAAGAAGGTCTGAAATTATCTAGATCTAGATAGAATTATCTAGATCTAGTCTAGATTCTACGACTCTTTTGCTTAAGTCTTCTTATGTTTAGTTTTTCTTGCTAGACCTAGAATCTAGATCTAATCATTAGCTACGCTTATAGGCCCGGAGCGAGCATTTCAAAATTACCATATTCCAAACAAAGATTTATATAAAATAATAAAGGTCTAAAATAGTTTAGTATATAGAAAATCATTATTATCTAAATCTAGATAGAAAATTATCTATATTTTAGATCTACGACTGAGCTATATCTAGAGTTTACGTCTATAATTTTGCACACTTAGCGGTATAGAAGCCGCGTATGAATCTTAAGTTATGCAAATAGGCCCCGCATCCAGCATTTCCTAATTAGCATATTTCATAGCTATACAAAAAAAGATTTATATAAAATAATAAAGGTCTAAAATAGTTTAGTATATAGAAACTCATTATTATCTAAATCTAGATAGAATTATCTATATTCTAGATCTACGACTGGTTTGCTAAAGTTTCGTTTTTTTTATTGTATTTATAACTAATAAATCTTGGATTTGACCTAGATTTTTAGATTCTAGATCTAGATCTATAAATAACTTTCCTTCGACAGCTGATCTTTAGACCTAGAGAAATTTATTGTAAAACTAAATGAAAAAGACAGTTGAAAATTGATATAAGTGTTGGAACGTAATAAATACAGCAAACGGACGTATTGTTAAAGTTAAAGCCGACAGAAAATTAGCTTTAGAACGCGTTAAACATTGGAATGGGAACACAATCTTCTTCGATAGGCCGCCATTATCGATGTAAAAAAATAAACACATCATGTGACGTCACTGTTTCCGTCGAGTCTAGTGGCTTTTCAAATCTTTTTTTAAAAAATGGGTTAATCTGCATATGAATAAATCAATTAATTAATTAACGTCTTTAAATAAATTTGTGATCAACAGTCTGTCTGCATTAAAAAATTATTCTCTACCTGCATACCATTTTACAGCTTTCCAGATAGAGTCGAACATATCACAATTTTCGATCAGGCAAACAAATAAATATTCAAACATGTAAACAAACTTGACTTTTAGTAGTATATAGATAGATAGATGTCTAGAGACCTACAGGATACATGTCTTACAGACGTACAGGGAGAGTGTCCCAAAATTACAATAAAAATAATCTTATGTTACAAGAAACTTAGCGCAATGAATGGAAGAGTTAAAAGAAATGTAACACCATAATTGGATACAACTCGTGCGCTTCTTAATTGTTTAAAAATACACGGTAATGAAACTTGTAAATTGTCATAATCGGCTTTGTATTCAAATACTGGGCTTAAAACATTTTTTATGATGGGTAGAGACGGCATGTCGGCGAAAATTTGGCGCCGAAAAGATGTAAAAAAAAAAAAAATATCATCCGCCGTGCTGTCTGCATACGCCTATAACGACAGTTTTTTTCTTCAAAGCCCGTTGGGCATTTTTGTTTTTTTAGAATTAAAGCTGACATTGTTCATAGTTTAGATAGATACGCTAAAAGGGAAAACAAGCGAGACAATATTAAATGGTAAAACAAAGACATCGTTAACCCACAGAGTAGCCAGTAGGGTGAGGGGACAGAGTGGAGCGATGATAGTGAAGATGTCATACATACAATGGCGTCTGCAGGGTTTGGTGGGACGGACCTGACCTAAGCAGCTTTATGTTTCATTTTATTTTATAATACGTGTAGTAATATTCGCAAAACACAGAGTATTTTAAATACAGTTGTTCCTTAAATGCTCCTTTTATACACGCATTTTTGACTGCTTGTGTAGATTTGCTTGACCCGTTGAGTTAGTGTAACAGTAAACAATGCTTCAAAAATATGAAAGGACAGTAAGTGATAAAAATTTAACAAAACGATTACACTTTTTTAAATAAAAAAAAATATAGTGAGTGTGCATTTTACCACAATTTGCACACATTTTTTTTCCTAACCGTAGCGACGACAAATAACAGAATATTTTTTAATCGTTTATTTACCTAAAATATTAGTAACAACGAATTAGCCTACATCGCATTGTGAATTCGTTATTTCAAAAACAACATTTCATTTTTGTGAACATGGAGTAGGTATACGAACGAAACAATACTTTCTTCATCCATCCCTTCAACTTAAAAGACGATAGATCATGTTCTCTTATGATAGGCTTATGACGTTTCAGGCGCGATGCTTGACTTCTTGCAAATTTGGATTTGTAAGTAATAAGTAGACATGATTGTCGGGGGCGGTGGGATGTACAAAATCAACAGTCGAGACCTTTAAATATGTACACAGATCTAGAAGTTCAATATACTTCCGGGGCAGGTCGCGCCATACATCATGTTCAACAACTGACGTGTTACTGAGGGTGTAGATATGGGTATACTGGGGCCAGACCAAATCCAGCCGACTTGATTTTCTGCCAGTTCTCATGGTGTCGAAACACAAACTTTGGCTCAAGTAGGCGGCGGGTCTAAAGGGTGGCGTGTTTAAAAGGGTGACCAATTTTAAAGGCCGACTTATCATATTGCGAGCTGGCCGTCGGAGTCGTTACCACGTGACTTCTTTATTATATTGTTCGACGAAAATAAATAACTAACAGTATTGGTTTTTTTTTTTTTCGATTGCCGTGAGGTATTTTCAAGTTTTTCAGTGGTAAAAAGTTTCATTCATCAATATTTTGGTGGAGCATTCTGTTTCAAAGAAAAATAGATTTCCTGTCGAAATGAAGTAACATCCCATGACTGGACTAGGCAGGTAGTTAAGTGAGACGATGCAACAATCGTCTGGTGCCGAACGTCATATAGGTGCTGAATATCCCAGTGTATGAGAATCTAGTATTAGAAGATTGAATCAGCTTCAAAAGTCTGTTATTGATGCAACCATTTCTACCAAAGCCATCCCAAACATTATAATCCCCAACCCGAAAGGCACATGAGCCAACTACTACCCTAACACTATCCCCACCCCTGACGTCACAAAATCCAACTGCCCTAACACCATCCCCAAACCTAAAGTCACTTAAACCAACTACCTTACCCTCCATCCCCCACTAGACAGTCACATAAACCAACTACCTTACCCTCCATCCCCCACTAGACAGTCACATAAACCAACAACCCTATACCCCCCTAAGTAACCTAACCCCCCCCCCCCGACCAAGCATTGATTTACCCATCCACTTACACCCATCTGAATGCTGATATCCAAATTTTGCAGCCAGCGTTTCCGTGTCGCGTCTTAGGACGACCCTAGCAGTGAGTATTGATTGGGGCAGGGGCTGCGATTAGTGTAGGGTGGGGGGCTGCCTCTGGTACCCCAGACTGAGCAGTGTTGGGAGGAAGGGGGGCTCTGGTACCCCAGACTGAGCACTAACAGGGATGGAGCTGCACGTCTTGGCCACATGGCCTATGTTTAGCTAACGTTTGAGTTGGCCGCTTCCGTTAGTTAGTGTTGGACAACAGAGAAAACATACTGGACTGAGACGGCCAGATATTGGATCATCTGCTTTACTTCTCATAACATTCAGTCAAAAGATTATCAGAGTAAAATCTGTGTATGAGACAACAAGATATTATACATTCTGGTTTACCTCTCGTACAGCCTTACTTTTCTCTGAGCAAATTGTATGTCTGAGACAGCAAACTATGAGATATTCTTTACTTTTGATACTATTCTCAGAGTAAAACTTATGTTACTATTCAGACAAGTATTGATCTATGAGAAACTTGGTAGATTCCCTTAAGTATTGAAGGACCAGACGAGAGCAGCACAGACTAGGCGAGTGGAATACAAGGAAGGAGTGGGTAGACAGTGATAGTGTACATTTAATACATTATATTTCCATATGGCAAGGTACTGTTTTATATACAGTACGGAAGAAGAATGAGCTTTGTAAACCAAAGACAGGCAGGCTAAAGAACTGTACTTGATCATTTGTAAGTTGTGTGTGGGAGTCAGAGAACTATCTATATAGTGCAATAATCACATATTGTGAGGGTCAGGTGTGTGTGTACAATGAGATACTCACAGATTCTGAGGTGAGGGAAATAGATCGTGGTGAGCAGAGAGCAGGACCATCTGGTGGTGCTGGGGGTGGAGGGTCTCTCTGGATGGTTCCACTTTTTACATGCCAGTAGTAGGGACCATCATCATCTGTACAACAATAAAAGTAGGGACCATCATCATCTGTACAACAATAAAAGTAGGGACCATCATCATCTGTACAACAATAAAAGTAGGGACCATCATCATCTGTACAACAATAAAAGTAGGGACCATCATAGGTGACCATAGCAAATTCGTTTTTTTTTCTAATTTTCAGTGCATTTAATTAAAAGCTTGTTGGTATTAACTTTTTTTATACTTGTTATATTTTCTATCGAGTGATTTAATTTTTTTATCTCCATATAGTTTTAAAAAAAATAGATATACTTGTATAATCATTAAAGTGGAACGTATATGGAAAGTTTGAACAAAATCGCTGCATTAGAATAAGGTCAAAATTGAGTTACAAGATTTGCCACAAACAGACGTTGCAAACTAAATAAAAGCTGGTAAAAAGTAAGGACTATATGATCATCTATTCACGAATTCAAGTAAAATAAATAAAATAGATTGTGATAGTTATCTATTTACAAGATTGTGATAGTTATCTATATACATAGTTGATTCAAACTACTATTTCAGTGAAATCATATTTTTATAGCTGGTGAGTGGGGAGGGGAAAGGAGTGGGTATGAGCAGAGAACACTATGACAGTTTCCCTGAACAAGACTGATACCCTGACTCCTAGTGCGCCTGTTAGTGTGACTGATACCCTCTCCTAGTGCGCCTGTTAGTGTGACTGATACCCTGATTCCTAGTGTGCCTGTTAGTGTGACTGATATGTGACTGATACCCTGACTTCTAGTGCTCCTGTTAGTGTGACTGATACCCTGACTCCTAGTGTGCCTGTTAGTGTGACTGATACCCTGACTCCTAGTGTGCCTGTTAGTGTGACTGATACCAACTAGTATGTTTTGAGTCAGCTCCCAATCAGGGGAGACAACAAACTTAATAAGAGCTAGTTAAAAAAATCAATAGAAGCCAGTGGAACACAAGGAGTTGCTGGAACTAACCAACGCCGACACCCACTGGCCGCCCACTCTATTATGACAACTCTGAGATTGCACTTGAGGTCCAGGATGCCATTAAAAGCCATGCTAATTCCTGAAAAAGCTCCTGGATTAGTCCACTTGGCTGTCAGCCGTGGTGGGGGACCCGATGCAATCCTGTCATTTGTCAAGCTAATGGGCTTCAGTCCAAGACGCCTTGACCACCATCTTGTCATTCGTCTAGATTTCCCAGCCGGCGCCACAAGTCAACGACTGCTTTGTTTGGTCGATGAAACAAGTGCCTTGTCACTTTACTTTCCTACCACATGAGGGATTGGCTGGTCACATACAAGGGACTTCACAAGGGACTTCACAAGGGACTTCACAAGAAAATCTCAGCCTGGACTACAGGTGTAATCCCGTCACAAATGACAAACTGTTGCTGGCACTGAATCACACAAACTAAACATGAAGCCAAACAGGCACTGTCCACAGAAACCTAAACAGGCCACAGGTGTCAGAAAATCTGGCAACACTGGTTGGCCAAACTGTCAAGATGAGACAGCAAAAAGCTATCAGACATCAATTGTTTTCTTTTTGTTAAGTTAGTTTTTCTAGACAATGCTAAAATACATTTATGACAAAAAAACAAAACAAAGTCATATTCAGAATAGCGAAATAATGTCGTATTACACACAATAGCATAAAGGGAAAATGTTTCTTCATGAACAAATGATATGAAGCATCAAAAATGAATGACATGTTTGAATAAACCAGTGACAAGATATTAAAAAAAAATTAAACACTGGATGCCAGCTTACAATGTTCCTATGAAAAGACACACAAACAAGATGGATGCAAGCTATGAAGGAAAAAATAAAATGACACAAATACACACAAAACAACAATTCAAAATGGACACATCTTAGAATGGGCCATGAACACACAGATGTCTGGAGCAAGTCAGGAGAAGTGACAGCAAATATTTACCTTCATGTTTCTGCCAGCCCTCAGGTAAAACTTCCTTCTCTTTCACTGGTGGGGTCTCCTCAATAGGTGGTGGCACCTAACAGGAATACAGGTATTTAAGATAGTTAGTTTTTGTGGAACCTAACAGGAATACAGGTATTTAAGGCAATAAGTTTTTTTGGAACCTAACAGAATACAGGCCTGTAATGTTTAACCTTTTGAACTCTTAGCTCCTGTAACTAAAATCCCCATTCCCCTGAGCTTTTGGGTTAAATGTACACACAACAGACTCACAATAAAAAAAAAATTAAGACTACGAATATAACAACAAGATTACTTTTATTATTTCAATTAAAATTTGTAAATGAATTATCTCCAGTATTTAGACTTAGTAATCTGTACGTCCGTGTAGGTAGACCCTTCTATAGACAATAGGCAGAATGCCAGTTTTAGAATATTAAAATCATCTTTCCATCATAACAAAAAATTTGGTTCATGACCACAGCCAAGACAGGATCTTATGAGGCGAACAATACCAGTTATGTACTTTTTTAATATCACAATTTTATGTACAGACTGCCCATCTGGGGTCAGGTGTCTAGTACTGCTTTATTGGTATCTCAGGGGATGGAGATTTAAGACAGGCCATTAAAGCAGGTTCAAAGGGCTATGAGCCATGATTATGATTCAGAAAGCCATGATTATAATTAAGTTTTACAGTCAGGTCTGATTGCCCAGGTGGTTGGCCACCTGGTGGACAAAAAAGATTTATAGCAGGACCTCACACAGAGAAAAGTAATCTCATATGGATCAGCTATAAAAACTAAATAAATACTGAACAGGATGAAAATATTTTATTTTCAAGTTACTCAAACTTTATTATATCTCATCAAAACTATTGTGTACTTTCCATAGTCATCTCATTGGGAAAATGTTAAGGTAACCAACAGAGACACCTAATTGGGAGAATGTTAAGGTAACCAACAGAGACACCTCATTGGGAGAATGTTAAGGTAACCAACAGAGACACCTCATTGGAAGAATGTTAAGGTAACCAACAGAGACACCTCATTGGGAGAATGTTAAGGTAATCAACAGAGACATGTCATTGGGAGAATGTTAAGGTAACCAACAGAGACACCTCATTGGGAGAATGTTAAGGTAACCAACAGAGACACCTCATTGGGAGAATGTTAAGGTAACCAACAGAGACACCTCATTGGGAGAATGTTAAGGTAACCAACAGAGACACCTCATTGGGAGAATGTTAAGGTAACCAACAGAGACACCTCATTGGAAGAATGTTAAGGTAACCAACAGAGACACCTCATTAGGAGAATGTTAAGGTAACCAACAGAGACACCTCATTAGGAGAATGTTAAGGTAACCAACAGAGACACCTCATTGGAAGAATGTTAAGGTAACCAACAGAGACACCTCATTGGGAGAATGTTAAGGTAACCAACAGACACCTGATGTGAATTTTAAGGTAACCAACAGAGACACCTCATTGGGAGAATGTTAAGGTAGCCAACAGAGACACCTCATTGGGAGAATGTTAAGGTAACCAACAGACACCTGATGTGAATGTTAAGGTAACCAACAGAGACACCTCATTGGGAGAATGTTAAGGTAACCAACAGAGA
Organism: Physella acuta; assembly: GCF_028476545.2. Lineage (NCBI taxonomy): Eukaryota > Metazoa > Mollusca > Gastropoda > Physidae > Physella > Physella acuta. Next base: position 3,246,854 of record NW_026731537.1, read on the forward strand.
CACCTCATTAGGAGAATGTTAGGGTAACCAACAGAGACACCTCATTGGGATAATGTTAAGTTAACTATGAGGAGAATGTTAAACCAGACTTACATGGGCGCCAGGAGTCTCTGGTGAAAGGATGGGCGTCTTATCTCCAGCCTGGATACCACTGTCATTGGAATCAGGGGAGTTAATCTCAGTGCCGTGGTCAAATCTGGTTAAAAAGAACAATGTAGGTGAGAATTTTAACTGTTGGATCAAGGGGAGTTAATCTCAGTGCCGTGGTCAAATCTGGTTAAAAAGAACAATGTAGGTGAGAATTTTAACTGTTGGATCAAGGGGAGTTAATCTCAGTACCGTGATCAAATCTGGTTAAAAAGAACAATTTAGGTGAGAATTTTAACTGTAGGATCAAGGGGAGTTAATCTCAGTACCGTGATCAAATCTGGTTAAAAAGAACAATTTAGGTGAGAATTTTAACTGTAGGATCAAGGGGAGTTAATCTCAGTGCCGTGGTCAAATCTGGTTAAAAAGAACAATGTAGGTGAGAATTTTAACTGTTGGATCAAGGGGAGTTAATCTCAGTGCCGTGGTCAAATCTGGTTAAAAAGAACAATGTAGGTGAGAATTTTAACTGTAGGATCAAGGGGAGTTAATCTCAGTACCGTGATCAAATCTGGTTAAAAAGAACAATTTAGGTGAGAATTTTAACTGTAGGATCAAGGGGAGTTAATCTCAGTGCCGTGGTCAAATCTGGTTAAAAAGAACAATGTAGGTGAGAATTTTAACTGTAGGATCAAGGGGAGTTAATCTCAGTGGTTAACGCAACAGCTGTGTGTATTACAAATTAATGTTTCAAACTGCTGCAATCAGGATAGTTCATGTCTAATCTTCTCCAGGAGAGTTAATCCCAGTACCTTGACCTAATCTGTTCTATTAAAAAATTGTCAATGAACACTGGTAAAAAATAACAATTGTAAATCCATATTTTAAACTAATGTTGATGTCTCACAACACAATGATTCATGTACAGACTGTGATGTAGTCAGTGATTCACAAAACCAACAGGGGATCTCAAACACTGCCTGGAGGCAACAAAAAATGGCAAACAACAGAATCCATTATTTAAACTGATGACCCAGTAAATTATTTTTAGTGATTTATTTTAGATTTTTTACATCTCCAGTAATTATTGCTTGAACTGAGTTTTATAATTAAGAAAGCTCTTCCAATTAACATTGTACCCTAATATAACACAAAACAGGTTGAAATAAGTCTTAAAGTAAAATATTCCACAGAGGGTCAGGATATGCCACAGAACAGAAAGTAGATTTAGATGTGCAGTTTGCAGCCTTTGAAACTTTGTAATTGTAACTGTGTGTAAGCTGATCACAAGGCTGATTAGACAGAGAAAAAGTACAGGAATATTTTTATAACATTCGCTTCTACTATTTCAATCCCAGGGTTAAAATATAACTTTTTGTTTTGTGTACAAATAATATATGGAATGGCAGTGTACATAAAAATACTGTTGGCGTTCACTGTAGAGGCTGATATACAGAACAAAGAAAGTAACATGGCGTGTTCATTTTTATACAACAGCCAAAAGGGGCACCAACTGATTCTAAAAATGTAAAGGACAAGATCTTGAAATAAAACTAGAAAATGAAATAAATTAAGCAGATTATACAAAAAGAAACATGTTAAAAAATTATAAAAAGAAATGTCCAGTTACCTAGATGTAGAATGCAACATAATCAGCTAAAACAGAATAGATGCTAATACACTAGTATAGTGAATTGTATTGAAAAAATGGCAGAATTTTCCACACACAATGGCTAATTGTTTAATTAGGTGTAAATAAAGATGAGCTTTTCAAACCTCTAGAGCCAATAATAATGTGCTGATGGCAGACATAAATACAGTTGTTAGAGAAATTTGGGGGATTGAGGTTTGGGATGTGTTACACTATGAGTTAAAGTGTGATAGACAGGATGAGATGTGTGATGTATATTGAGGGTTGGGATGTGTTACACTATGAGTTAAAGTGTGATACATTATAGACAGGATGAGATGTGTGATGTATATTGAGGGTTGGGATGTGTTACAATATGAGTTGAAGTGTGATACATCATACACAGGATGAGATGTGTGATGTATTGCAAATATGACAAAGTATTATATATTAAACATAGAACATAAGTATGTCTGATAATACATACATGATATAAAAGTAAGTGATGTTTTACATGTATGACGTATAGTGGGTGTATTACATGTATGACATATAATGTTATGTAGACAAGACACTATGTAACAAATCACATAAAGACACGTAAACTCACTTGTCACTGATGGGTGGCTCAATAGGCTGATCCCCTCCCTGTAGAGTCTTTGGCCCCTCCTCCTCCCCCTCATCCTCCTCCCTCCTATCACTGGGCTCCCCGTCCTCATCCTCCACCTCCCCATTCAGCTTCCTGGCCTCCCGCTCCAGTGCCTGCTGCTCCAACATCTCCAGGTATCCCAAGATCCCCCGTGACCTCTTGACCTGGGAGCCCACACCATAGTAGACTCTGGGCTCATCACAGTTGCTGCTGTCGCTGTCTGTCTCACTCTTTGTCAGGGGAATTTTATCCTCAGCGTAGTCGTCATCCTCGTCGTCAGAGGGGGAGTGCAGCTTCTGCAGGATGAGGGTGCGGTCTGGGGTGGTGGGGGTAGGCTCACAAGAGGAGTAGTCACTGAAAGCTCCGTGGCCATCAAAGTACTCAGAGCGCAGGGAGAGTTTTTCTACGGATATTCCATTTGTATTGCCGTTAAGGGTGGTGTGGTCGTTGTTGTTGTTGTTGTGTTGCTGGGTTCGATTGAAGAAATAATTGGGGTTAGAGAAGCTGGTGTAGGTAGCGTCTGGGTCTGAAAGGGAAAAAAAATTCAGGTTTTTATAAACTAGATTAAAGAAAGTTTTTTTTCAACTATGAATATGTATAGATCAGAGAATAGACCAACGTGTTTGTTTAGTGTGAACAAGAAGGGTTTTGGTTAAGTTTAGGTCAATCAAAGACTTGAATAAACAACTTTTGTAGGTGTAGAGATGTACACCCAGCTAAAACATAAGCTACAGAACACTTTCAACATTTCTCCCCCAAACCAAATTACTGCAGCCAATTTACAGAGGAAACTTGTTGATCCTATCTGCACATCTGAACTCTCTCGCTAAATTTTCTGGATAATTCTATGTCCAAGCTAGGGGAGATGTATGCCTAATCTCATTTCATCTCCCATCTAGGATTTAATATTTTGTTAAGTTCCCAGATCATGACCAAATTAGAACACCATGCACGGCAAATATTGTGCGGTGCTGACATGCAATCAACATCAGTACACACAACGCTCTAGATTTAGATGGACTGCTTAAAAACCACAAATGCTAAACTAAGCCAATTAGTCACAAGTCGCTCAACAAGGATAGCAAGAACACATTTTAAAACTACCTAACCCACGCTCTAAAACTAGCTAGTCATCCCACATCTTAAAACTAGCCAGCCCACAAACCTAGCTAGCACACACCTTAAACCTAGCCAGCCCACAAACCTAGCTAGCGCACATATTAAAACTAGCCAGCCCACAAACCTAGCTAGCACATATCTTAAAACTAGCCAGCCCTGTATGAATCCAACATTTGGAAACGAACCTTAAGGGTGTAATATTAGCGTCTTTATTGGAATTTTCTGCTAAATGTCTTCACTGTCTTTCTTCCTACAATAATTACAAGGCTTGCGGCACTCCACCAATTCCAACTCGCTTGTCTCCCCTTTAACCCTTGTGGATTTGGGGGGCCTACAGCTCAAGTGTATGGCTAACGATGTACGGGCCACCATGTACGGCCAACTAAGGCCAATACAGCCAACCACGTAAGGCCAACCTGGTCAACATCACAGCAACGATAGAGTAAGAGATGGGTCAACATCACAGCAACGATAGAGTAAGAGATGGGTCAACATCACAGCAACGATAGAGTAAGAGATGGGTCAACATCACAGCAACGATAGAGTAAGAGATGGGTCAACATCACAGCAACGATAGAGTAAGAGATGGGTCAACATCACAGCAACGATAGAGTAAGGAAACAACTGGATAAATTGTGTACTTCCACTCTGAACAAAATTAAATTTGACATAGCACCTGTGCCATGTGTCAGTAGCTGCCATCATGCAATGTGACAATTCGTCACGTGACATAAAAGTGGCATCTTACAAAGTGTCTACATGTAATTAAACCCTCTCGCTAATTACCTACAACAACAACAAAATCGTCTTGCACCCCCCCCAAGTCACGTGATCATCCCTTTCATCTAACAACCCATGTACAAGACCCGTCTCCCGCTGTTATTTTAAAACCATCTCGCCGATGGCGCTGTAAAACGAAATCTCATCAAAAGTTTTTTTCAATATTAATTCCCAGTCCCGCAGCCAGGCAATCAGCCTGCCGTCTAACTTTATTACATCAAGGGGGGAGCCGGCCGTTTCGTGGGGACACAGAAACGGCAATAAGTTGCATATTTCTATTGCAAGCAATTTGTGGGGATATGTCCCCCACCTACCCGGTGTGCGTGATCCACCAGACGTGGATGTGTGGGACAATTTTAAGACTCCACCCTGGGAGAGATTGTGGGACCATTTTTAGCATCCACGCTAGGAGACTATAAGTACGTAAATCTTCATGCCGAATGTGCCTATGTATTACGATGAGAAATTTTTCTGTTAGGAGATTACTACTGCTTGGTGGTCTAGAGTTTCGGCATAATTCAACATGGTCGTGTATCGCATGATAAATAATTCTCCTCACAAAAGTATGAATATAATGTGTTGCTACTACTTGCTATCTTTTGTGTTTGTGACACAGAATGTTTGTAGCTTTAAAATTGTGAGTACGTGTGTTTGAGACACAGGATGTTTGTAGCTTTAAAATTGTGAGTACGTGTGTTTGTGACACAGAATGTTTGTAGCTTTAAAATTGTGAGTACGTGTGTTTGTGACACAGAATGTTTGTAGCTTTAAAATTGTGAGTACGTGTGTTTGTGATATGACGAGTGTGTGTGTGTGTATGTGTGTGTGAACAGGCAGACGCCAATGTGCGCTGCTGCTGTTTTATGACGCACATAAAACGGTGGACGTGGACGGAACAGTAAACGTGGGTAAGCAAAGTCAACATGTGACAAATAGAAGAAACAAAACGCCCGTACGTGTGACACGACTAAGTATGATATACGAGTTGAATGCTGCTGGGTCAAGCGCAAGATGTGCGGCAAACATGGTTAGCACAAGGAAGTAAAGAATGGCAAAACGAGGCTGGTACAAGAAAGTAAAGAATGGTAAAACATGGCTAGTACAAGAAAGTAAAGAATGGCAAAACATGGTTAGTACAAGAAAGTAATGAAAGGCAAAACGAGGCTGGTACAAGAAAGTAAAGAATGGCAAAACATGGTTAGTACAAGAAAGTAAAGAATGGCAAAACATGGTTAGTACAAGAAAGTAAAGAATGGTAAAACATGGTTAGTAAAGAAAGTAATGAATGGCAAAACGAGGCTGGTACAAGAAAGTAAAGAATGGCAAAACGAGGCTGGTACAAGAAAGTAATGAATGGCAAAACATGGTTAGTACAAGAAAGTAAAGAATGGCAAAACATGGTTAGTACAAGAAAGTAATGAATGGCAAAACGAGGCTGGTACAAGAAAGTAAAGAATGGCAAAACATGGTTAGTACAAGAAAGTAAAGAATGGTAAAACATGGTTAGTAAAGAAAGTAATGAATGGCAAAACGAGGCTGGTACAAGAAAGTAAAGAATGGCAAAACGAGGCTGGTACAAGAAAGTAAAGAATGGCAAAACATGGTTAGTACAAGAAAGTAATGAATGGCAAAACGAGGCTAGTACAAGAAAGTAAAGAATGGCAAAACGAGGCTGGTACAAGAAAGTAAAGAATGGCAAAACATGGTTAGTACAAGAAAGTAATGAAAGGCTAAACGTAACTGGCACAAGCAAGATATTAAGGCCAAAAGTTGCCGCAGGTACAAGAACAGAAAACATTGATGGTAGTTTGTGCTAGAAAAAACAACCGCTTGTGTCCGATATCAAACCTTCCCGTTTTGTAAATATTTTGTTCTGGTGATAGCAAGGGTGGGGCCAGGCCGGGGAGGATTTGCAGTCCAATCACAGCCCAGTTGATGACGGCCATTATCAAGTCCATCGAAGCACTCACCGTGCCCTCGGCGTGTCAAGTCTGATGTCAATCAGGGTCAATCGATCTGTGGCCTCAATGATATCACCTCCAGCCAGGGAGGACCGTGTCCTAAATGATATCACCTCCAGCCAGGGAGGACCGTGTCCTCAATGATATCACCTCCAGCCAGCACTCGTGTCCTCAATGATATCACCTCCAGCCAGCGGAGGACCGACTCGTGGAAAAGCTTATTACCCCTATAAACGCTGTGTTGTAACAAGTCGTGGCCATTAGGGGATTCCATACTGTCTCTCAGTCTACTTCTTTTACTTTCCCCCAGTCTAGCCCTTGACTGTCCCCCAGTCTAGCCCTTGACTGTCCCCAGTCTAGCCCTTGATTGACCCCCAGTCTAGCCCTTGACTGTCCCCCAGTCTAGCCCTTGACTGTCCCCCAGTCTAGCCCTTGATTGACCCCCAGTCTAGCCCTTGACTGTCCCCCAGTCTAGCCCTTGATTAACCCCCAGTCTAGCCCTTGACTGTCCCCCAGTCTAGCCCTTGACTGTCCCCCAGTCTAGCCCTTGACTGTCCCCCAGTCTAGCCCTTGACTAGAAGTAGGGCCATCAAGATTAGGTCAATATAATAGCGCCATCAAGATTAGGTCAATATAATAGCGCCATCAAGATTAGGTCAATATAATAGCACCATTAAGATTAGGTCAATATAATAGCACAATCAAGATTAGGTCAATATAATAGCGTCACCAAGAATAGTATAATAGCACCATCAAGATTAGGTCAATATAATAGCACCATCAAGATTAGGTCAATATAATAGCGCCATCAAGATTAGGTCAATATAATAGCACCATCAAGATTAGGTCAATATAATAGCGCCATCAAGATTAGGTCAATATAATAGTGCCATCAAGATTAGGTCAATATAATAGCACCATCAAGATTAGGTCAATATAATAGCGCCATCAAGATTAGGTCAATATAATAGCGCCATCAAGATTAGGTCAATATAATAGCGCCATCAAGATTAGGTCAATATAATAGCACCATTAAGATGAGGTCAATATAATAGTGCCATCAAGATTAGGTCAATATAATAGCGCCATCAAGATTAGGTCAATATAATAGCACCATCAAGATTAGGTCAATATAATAGCGCCATCAAGATTAGGTCACCAAGATTGTGCCGTGAACGGTAGGACATTCCATCAAGGTCGCGGGCACGTGACCGGATGTAAACATCACGTGCCAATTAGCGAGGTTTCCTATCGTGCCCCTGGACGTTCGCGGATCCTGGGCTCAACTTTACATTTGACTAACTCGTTACTGGAATCAAAACTAATGGGTAATAGAGAGGAACAAAACTTAAAAATCAATGGAGAGTTGATTAGTTCCACGCCTAACGATATTTCTGCCTCCCCAACCCCTTGGTTCATTATAAGAACATCGCTTGTCTCTGGAAGAATGTACCTCTAGACAGGGGCGTAGCGAGGGGAGGGGCGCGGGGGGTGACACCGGGTTACACAATTTAGGGGGTGACACCAAGGCAAAAAATAGCAAAATATATAGAGAAAAACTTGAAGGGGGGGGGGGGTGCAAATCGAAAGTTTGAGGGAGGGGGGGTGCAAATCGAAACTTGAAAGTTTGTCCCCGGGAAGGGTCGCTACGCCTCTGGGGGGGGGGGGGGGGGTGACACCATTAATTGCCACACCGGGTGACACCCGACCTCGCTACGCCACTGCCTCTAGAATTGTGTTTTAGTTTTATGTTGATACCAGCTTCAGTGTGTTATAAAACAGGGCTGTGAACATACACCTCAATGATTTGACAACAGGGGAAGGGAATTCAATACAAAGTTTTAATGCAGTTTCCGTTCCTTGTGTTTATTTTTGTAATAACGGCAAGTCGGTATCTTATTGATGTTCTCTAACTGATTAATTGGTTAATTGATGTCAGGAAAAAAGTCAGGAATTAACAACGATGTCAAGTTTCCCGGCCTTGCTCAGCTGGAAGTGAATGGAAAATCGATGGAGATTAGAGGTTAGGAGCTCCTGGAGAAAATACAGGAGGGAGGGGCTTTCTTAGGGGGGGGGGGCATTCTTAGGGGGGACACTTAGGGGGGGGGGCATTCTTAGGGGGGACACTTTTAGGGGGGGCATTCTTAGGGGGGGGCACTTTTAGGGGGGGAGGGGGGCATTCTTAGGGGGGACACTTTTAGGGGGGGGCATTCTTAGGGGGGGGGCACTTTTAGGGGGGGGGGGCATTCTTAGGGGGGGGACTTTTAGGAGGGGGGCATTCTTAGGGGGGGGGACACTTTTAAGGGGTACATTCTGATAGTGTGCTCGATTCTTTATTTCTAAGTAACACACGACAGGACGTAACTGAGCTGGTCAATGAAATCTTAGGAAAATGTCTGAGTACAGAGACACAAATATTAGGACGATACCATTATGACAATATTTACACCACATTCAGACACCAATATTAGGACGATACCATTATGACAAAATTTACGCGACAGTCAGACGCCAATATTAGGACGATACCATTATGACAATACTTTCACCGCATTGAGAAACCAATAAACAAATTACGGCAATATTTAGGTCGCACTGAACTATTCGCATTAGGACGATGCCATTATACAACCAAATACAATACAGCTTGTCCAAACATATTTAAAAATTAAAGAAATCAAACAGTTTTACGAATCTTACTAGGAGGAAAAATGGCCCAGAGGAAGAAGTTGAGTCGAAAGATGACTGTGTTCACGACATCTAGATATAGAACGTTGAAAGAGAAAGTAATCATGTTCATGGAGTCAAGATATGGAACGTTGAAATAGTAAGTAATCGTGTTCATATCTAGATATGGACCGTTAGGAGAAAGTATTTATGTTCATGAGGAGTGGATAGGCCTATAGAGTGTTGTAAGAGAAAGTAATCGTGTTTATGGCGTGATATCTACTAGACCGTTTATCCGTAGTTATCTTCTAAATGAATCGTTGAAACAATAAAGCTGGAAATCGATAGAGTCTGGACTTAACGGGTCACATATCAAACATGAGTGGGTTGTGTGTGAACAGGGTGGGTTTTTGTGGGACATAAGGTTTGTAGGTTTGTGGGGGTATGCGTAGGTTTGTATGTAGTTGCAATAGTATGTGGGTATGAATGTTTGGGGGGGGGGGGGGCATGTGTAGGTTTGTATGTGATTGCAAGAGTTTATAGGTGCATGTAAATTTGTGTGGAAATGTGTATGTTTGTATGTACGTATAAAAATGTGTGGGCATGAAGGTGTGTTGTGGCATGTGTGGGTGTGTGAGGGTCCATATAGTCGTGTATGGGCGAGAGTGCCTATACTGGTCAGGCCGCAGATAAAAACCAAATCAAGTGTTGTGGTGCCCCCATGAAAAGCAACAGACTCCATCAACCTGTCATTAGCGCCAGTTTCCGTCAGCGACCATGTTTGTATTTTTATCACCCATTTATCTTCACCTAACAGCTTCGTTACATTATGCAGCGCCGTGTGAGTTTGGTCCGTGTGTCTCACGGCAGACGGGGACGGCACGTTGATGTTAAACTTTGATCGGGGGGGGGGGGGGGGAGACTGGCACGGGATGGACGTGGCGACATACAACAACTTATGTAAGCGATGACACAAGACATTTTGTATGTGGTGACAACAAATTATGTGGTGACAACTGACAAATAATTGTCAAACGAGACACGAAGTATGACTATAAAGAGTGAGGCATAGCACGTGTTGAGCTGGCACAGGAAAGCAAAATACCAGGCGGTCATTTTTTATACAGTTCATATGTGAACTGCATAATAATTGATTAATTAGACAGACCGTGACCAGGATTAGCTTAAGGCTTAAACATTAAACAGGGACGTTTTTCAAAACAAAATAATTACATCTAGTGAGGGGGTGGGGGAGAGGGGGGGGGGGGGTGGAGAGACATTAGCTGTGACATCATTTATGAGGAAGGGTGCACTGACTTTATATGACGATTTGGGGGAGGAGGGTGGAGGTTAAATCGGTTAAAAAGCGAGACATTTGTAGATCGTAAAAAAGACAATTTGACAACACATAGAAAAACTGTTCCTAACGTTTTCGATGTTGGTTTTTTGTTGCGTGTTTTGGCACCATAAAGCAAGCCTATCGCTAACCTTTCCTAACAGTGATACCGGTAGAACAATAGCTCCAGTGGTTACTCTTTTGTTTTGTCCAGGTTATGAGAACCCACAACGCTTATATTTTAACATTGACATCAATGACTTCAGAAAAGTAGTACCCTGACTCACCATTAAGCAGGGGTAGTAGAGTGCCATTAAAAGGGAAAGTGAGGTCAGTACAATACCCAGCCGCCTTTGCTTTCCTTTACGTGAGTCGGGTACTTATCAGACCTGATTCAGAGCAGAATCCGAACTCGGGATTTTCGGGTTGGCAGTCGTGCGTTCTACCTTCCGACCCCGACGTCCCCCAATCAATGCCTGGTGCCTGGCCGGACAGTTGACCGCTGATAAGAAAACTATCGCTTTGTTTGTCCAGTTCAAGTAACAGACACTTGCCATCGATCACTAGCTGGCCTGTGGTTATTTCTGGCCCAAACGACGGAGCATAGATAACCTCACGAATTGCAAATACAGAAACCGTCTAAATACCCGACCCCCTCACCCCCAACACCAGGTCCTTGATTCATCTCCTGGTGCCTATCTGTTGTGAGCGGAGGGCCAGTGGAATAGAAGATTTGACCACTGATGTAAGCGATCGACCGACCAATCGAAACAACAGAAGCTGAAACCAATCAGGGTTGATTAAATTGTGGACGGTGTTGGCTACATCAGTCTCGATGGGGGGGGGGGGGGGGGGGGAGGGGGGGGGGAGGAGGAGGAAACTAGGCGTTCTTACATCAAGTCAATTTCTTACCTACATCTTACACATTTCTGAAGTCCGCTTCGTCTATTTAAATTCACTTAAATCTTACATTTACACATCGCATTTCTAACTTCATTCCTCCGCGTCCTATCATCTTCCGTCTCTCCCATCACGGTATAATTGAGTCATCTCGTCCCTCCAGTGACTCTAGCTAGACGATCAGTGACCAGAACCTATCAAACTGAACCAATTACATCTCAATGGCCGCTAAAGACACTCAGAACATGATCACCAAATGAAATCGTATCGAACGTAAAGGCCAAGCCACTTAAAATTTGAAGGCCATGTTTTTCTCTCGAGCTGAAATTCTTGGGAATCAATCGACAAGACGTCCCATGGAAAAATTGGGTGTGTGGGACCATAGAGGCGAGGCACGCAACTTGTGGCCGGTAGTTTGGGGGGGGGGGGGGGGGGGAGATGACGAAATGAGGCTAAGAATGTGGGGGGGGGAGTGTTGTCTGGGGTAGTGTTTATGAGAGTAAGTAGGGGATGTGATTTGACTGAGGGATGTGGATGTGGGGGGATGGTCGTGTGAGGGAGGGTCGTGTGGGGGAGGGTCGAGTGAGGTAGTGTGCATGAGAGTAAGTACAGGATGTGATTTAACTGAGAGATGGAATGATACAACAAAATATCACTAGTGTGGTTACAGTTATCATCCGCTTCTAACTAAATGGGGCAGACTACGGTATGACAGCGACCCAACATCGAGATTTGTGGATGTGGCGAAAATAAAATTACACTAAGAAAAATGTTGTCTAATGACATCCAAAAAAGTATATACAAAGTGTAACATTTCATTAAACAGTGATACCACAAGATACGGTCACGTAAACAAGGTATCCATCGCGTCCATTTCAAGGAATAGAGAGTCCATAAGATACACGTATAACAAGGTTACATTTCATGGAACAGAGAGTTCTGAAGATACTGTAATTTCCCCCACGCCCCAAGGCTATCGATGAAAATAATCTGTTAGAAAGCATTGAATAGCCGCATGAAATTCAATAGAAAGAGAACAAGGAAGGATGTCTAATTATTGATGTAGCGTCATTGTAAAGGACCTCTCTAGACTCGTGCTTGTGGGGAGCTCTACAATTAGTGCAAGCTTCAGTCTATTCCTGAGCTTGTCCTGGTACCTGGCTAGAATGGCAGTGAGCAACATCAAAGTGCATCGTTAGGCCTCTGCTCACTAATGTTCAAGATGCACCGTTAGGCCTATGATCACTAATGTTTATATTCTGATTACTTAATCAGAATAAATAAGGCTTTTTAAACAACTGATTGGGAATATTGTTTCCTGAATAATTGTCACGCCAAAAATAAAGTGCTAGGAAAAGTGTATACGATTCCATGTACTTTTTAATGGGCAAATTGTCTTTTTAATATCAAGCAATAAATTTGGAAAAGGGAGCCAGGAGAAATTTAGGGGTAAAAAAACAAAACAACAACAAACATTAAAAAATAACAGCAAACTTTCACAAACGTGTCTTTTAGCAAGAATCTTTTCCAAAGACTGTTTTCTCATTCCCCGATAGCCTTTCGATTTCCACTATTTTTTAGTTTATGCGCAGAAGGGGAGGGGGGTATTAGGGGATTACTCCGTTTTGAGAATCGGTCCCGAGAGGCTAGACCAAATGGAGAGGCTGATGGATGACAGCAAAACAAGGATGGTGCTGTGAGTATATTAAGATGGATGGGGAGAGGCATGGGGGGAGAGGTATGGGGGAGAGGTATGGGGAAGAGGTATGGGGGGAGAGGCATGGGGGGAGAGGTATGGGGGAGAGGCATGGAGGAGAGGCATGGGGGAGAGGTATAGGGGAGGGGCATAGGGGAGAGGCGTGGGATGAGGGTATGGGGGGAGGGGGCCAAAGATGCCCTCATGTTTTCAGGCCCAGCAAAACTAACACGTCTTTATCATCATCGTTTTCACGTTCGTGCTCAAGATGGGGCAGATGAAGTGGAGTTCATCTGCTTCAATAATCTCGGCATACAAAGGGGATAGATAGTTTAACGCTATGCCTGTGTTTCCCTAACGTGAGTCAGGTACCCATCGGAGCTGGGTGGACTCGGGGACGTATATACGACAAAGTGACCTACATCGTCTACAGTAGTTGGTGGAGCTATTGGACACAACGCTTCTAATGTAAGTACAGTAAGATGACCCTTATCGGTAAGGCTGTGTGTTCACATTAGGCTGTTGCAGAACTTCACGAATAACATACCTGTCATCTTACTCTATGTGTCTAGTACACTTAGTTATACAACTCTGGTTCAACTAATTCTAGACTGACAATACCAATTCTAGCACGACAACACCAATTCTAGACTGACAACACCAATTCTAGCACGACAACACCAATTCTAGAAAACACCAATTATCTGACAAATATTACAACACTTATTAACAATTGTATTCTTTCTTTACTCCATCCTGTCAGCCATTGTGCGCGTCAATCGCCTATTTAATTAAAAAGGCAATATTTTATTAGATCCGAACAATAGAGTAATTACAGTCCCGTGTATTTACAGGCAGCCATTGATTAAGTATTAGTTTTAACTGCTTCAATTAGCCAGTGTCAAGACGATCATTTCCCTTAGTGTCAGCCCTCAATGGCAGGTAGCTATGACACTGAAGTGGTGGGGCGGCTGTCAACATAAGCCGATATACTTGTAATCGTGATGTCACAGTTTAATTCACTTTACTCGGCTCAGTCCAAACTGATCAAACGTTTCGGCCACTCTACGGCCCACAACATAGGGAGAGGGCGACCATTACGGCCCACAGGACGGGGAGAGGGTGACCACTACGGCCCACCACACGGGGAGAGGGCGACCATTACGGCCCACAGGACGGGGAGAGGGTGACCACTACGGCCCACAACATAGGGAGAGGGCGACCATTACGGCCCACAGGACGGGGAGAGGGTGACCACTACGGCCCACCACACGGGGAGAGGGCGACCATTACGGCCCACAGGACGGGGAGAGGGTGACCACTACGGCCCACAGCACGGGGAGAGGGTGACCACTACGGCCCACAAAATTGGGAGAGGGTGACCACTACGGCCCACAAAATTGGGAGAGGGTGACCACTACGGCCCACAAAATTGGGAGAGGGTGACCACTACGACCCACAGCATTGGGAGAGGGTGACCACTACGGCCCACAGCACGGGGAGAGGGTGACCACTACGGCCCACAACACGGGGAGAGGGTGGCCACTACGGTCCACAACATTGGGAGAGGGTGACCACTACGGCCCACAGGACGGGGAGAGGGTACCACTACGGCCCACAGCATTGGGAGAGGGTGACCACTACGGCCCACAGGACGGGGAGAGGGCGACCACTACGGCCCACAGGACGGGGAGAGGGTGACCACTTGTTTCGGTACAAAAACGACATCAGCAGTTCTACAACTAAATGAACAAGCGGCAACATGAAAGGGGTGTTCCTACCTCCCCCACCCATATAACCTACAAGTACACGTCTGTGAATATAAATTGGAAGCATCTCATTGGTATACGGGTATTGATTTTGTCAGAGAATCAATATGTATCGAGGTAACTAAATGTGAGGAAATGATATCGGCGTCAAAATAAGCTTAATATAGGTGGTGACCGACCAAGTGGAACTCTACCGACAACACACTAGGTTCACTCTACGTTGACAACACACCAGGCGAAACTCTATAGATCAGGCTTAATCTCACTGACAACAGACAAGGCTAACCTTTCTGACAACAAACGAAGCTAAAAACAAACAGAACTATGAGTGGATTGAACCCCCTGCCGGACAAGGCTATACGGAACAAGTTTACCTTCCATGGGGTTGTGGTAGATGGTGTAGTGGTTCTCCGCCTTCTTGTGCTTACGGTAGAGGGCGCTGTACATGAAGAGGTTGAAGCGGAACTTCCTCGACCTTTGCTGACGACGGAGGTGGTACTGATAGTAGGCGTTGCTGAGTTTGGTGGAGGCGCTGGGTTTGCTCCAGACGGTGCTGCTGCTGCCGGAAGTCTGGCTGACCAGCGGATCGCTGGGGCAGAACCCGTCCAGCGTGGAAGAACTCCGGAGGTTTTTATTGTTCAGGTAGGACAGAAACGGATCGGTTCGGCTTAAGATATTTTCCCTTAGCTCCGCTTTAGTCATGTGTGGGGTGGGGGGTTGTGTGATGTGGGTGGGCGAGTGCCCCGTCAGCGGGTTGTACATGATCTCACGGCTGTTGTAGTTGCCGTTGAGACGGTTGAGAACCTCCAGCTTGTCCAGCTTGTGGTTGACCGAGTTGAGCACATGGACGTGCGGCACTTTGCTCTCCGTGCTCGGCATGGCTGCAGCTATGTGCCTGCTGCCCGGCGACCGGGTCACGTCTGCTGGCCGACTCCTGCTGGTTCCATAATCCAAGAACTGGAGTCTGGAATTGACTTGCAACATATCCCAGCACGCCCCGGCACTGCTTGAGTCAGCCACGGGCGCTGCTCACCGTGGGTCTTCGGTAATCCACAAGAACAAAACGGAACACCTCACACCCAGCACACCATCACATCCACGAAAATCACATTTCCCAGGCAGAACGCCAATGTTGTAGGTTTTATCATAACTATCTCTTTATCCAGCCTCAAAGGGCTTTAAGGTTTATGGTTCATTGTGAAATACTAACGGCGCGGAAACTGAGTTAAGTAATTAAAACAACAATTTGAAATCTCCATGGAAACGAGACAACCGCCAAATACTCGGCCAAAGTATAATATTACTCTCACTAGTAGAATTTACAAAAATAATAAATTCATATTCAATATGGCACAGGATTTAAGTGTTCAATTATAACATTTAGCATGCACCGATAGAACTAAAATATCTCCAAGAAAACACAAGCGACTGAATGTAAGATACGATCCGAATACCTCTCGTCACATTACCCTAAGAAAACTTTCATTAGAAGACACGACTGCAATGCCACGACTATTAATGCACATTTTTTCTTATTTCGACATAGGGCTAGCATTAACTTGGTATATACAGCAGATAGATCTATGCAAATCTTCTGGCCACACGATAAAATAAACGCCACATCGCGTGTTGCATAGAATAACGTTTGATACTATCACAAGCAACCGTGGGTGATCTCCATTCGAGCTAACTGTCGATACAGGACCGCTAACTCTGTACAAGGGGTACAACCCGTGGCTTTAAAAAAAAGAGACTTTTTTGTAGTTTTAAAATATATTTTCTTTGAGTTTGCCGCGCGCACACAGCGGATGGGATGTCGCATGAAAGTTGCGCGTGGTTGACGGGAAAAGCGGAGCAACAGGCGGGGGACGGAGAGCAACAAGTATCCAGCCGACTTGAGCGGCCGGTGGGCACGGGCGGACGGTGGGCACGGGATGGGCGGGTGTACTCGTCTTGACATGACCAAGCAATAAATAATCTCCTATGGTTACAATCGTTTTATTCCGATGGCCATCAAACTAGCCAAGCTGCGCTACGTTAAGCTAAGACGATAGCAGTACCTATTGAGTAGAATAGCATTTCTAGCATTAAACTAGTTCAGCGAACTATTTCTTCTCCCTTAAAATACTAGTTCAATGTTAAACCGTTAAGATTTAAAAATCGATTATAGCAATTTTATAGAGAAAAAAATGTGGATTGATGTATTATCGACAGCGTTCTAGATTAGTTCCGCTTTAATGAAGAGAGATTTCAGCATCACATGACATGATTGTGTTATTGCGAGAGTTTCTGGTAGCTCATGACATGATTGTGTTATTGCGAGAGTTTTTCGTAGCTCATGACATGATTGTGTTATTGGGGGAGTTTCTGGTAGCTCATGACATGATTATGTTATTGCGAGAGTTTCTGGTAGCTCATGACATGATTGTGTTATTGCGAGAGTTTTTCGTAGCTCATGACATGATTGTGTTATTGGGGGAGTTTCTGGTAGCTCATGACATGATTGTGTTATTGGGAGAGTTTCTGGTAGCTCATGCCATGATTGTGTTATTGCGAGAGTTTCTGGTAGCTCATGACATGATTGTGTTATTGGGAGAGTTTCTGGTAGCTCATGACATGATTGTGTTATTGGGAGAGTTTCTGGTAGCTCATGCCATGATTGTGTTATTGCGAGAGTTTCTGGTAGCTCATGACATGATTGTGTTATTGCAAGTTTCCAGTAGCTCATGACATGATTATGTTATTGCGAGAGTTTCTGGTAGCTCATGACATGATTGTGTTATTGCGAGAGTTTTTCGTAGCTCATGACATGATTGTGTTATTGGGGGAGTTTCTGGTAGCTCATGACATGATTGTGTTATTGCGAGAGTTTCTGGTAGCTCATGACATGATTGTGTTATTGCGAGTTTCCAGTAGCTCATGACATGATTGTGTTATTGCGAGTTTCCAGTAGCTCATGACATGATTGTGTTATTGCAAGTTTCCAGTAGCTCATGACATGATTGTGTTATTGCAAGTTTCCAGTAGCTCATGACATGATTGTGTTATTGCAAGTTTCCAGTAGCTCATGACATGATTGTGTTATTGCGAGTTTCCAGTAGCTCATGACATGATTGTGTTATTGCAAGTTTCCAGTAGCTCATGACATGATTGTGTTATTGCGAGTTTCCAGTAGCTCATGACATGATTGTGTTATTGCAAGTTTCCAGTAGCTCATGACATGATTGTGTTATTGCGAGTTTCCAATAGCTCATGACATGATTGTGTTATTGCCAGAGTTTCTGGTAGCTCATGACATGATTGTGTTATTGCCAGAGTTTCCAATAGCCCATGACATGATTGTGTTATTGCGAGAGTTTCTGGTAGCTCATGACATGATTGTGTTATTGCGAGAGTTTCCAGTAGCCCATGACATGATTGTGTTATTGCGAGAGTTTCACTGAGGTAGTGACGACAGTTTCCAGAAGCTCATGAAATCACTGAGGTAGTGACGAAACTAATAACACCTTGAACTGACCAGGAATTCTTCAGATCAAAATATCGTGTACTTGATGTCGCCAGATCTTTTTTTAAAAAAAGCATGCACTATCACTACATAAATACGTGCAGTAATTTCACAATGATAAACATATGCATCTAGACTTTGATGCTTTGTACAATTTTGTTCTCGCAGGAAATATTTATCGTACATATCTTCAGTATTGCTCGCAAACTAACTTGATAATACAAAAGCATGGCCGGGAGCTATAAATTGGTCGTCAAAAGCAATAGCTTCAATATGTCCGTGTTACCTTATCCTCTTAACCGAGCATATCCGAGCAACTAGCACTGTCTTACGAGACTGCCATACCACAACAACCAACCAACCAACCACACCATACTTGCAAGCCGGGTCTACGACAAATTCCCGAAAGACACTTGCCCGAATGCCGCTGGCCCAAAGCCCGATTTCTCGAAAGAACACTTGCCCGAACATTTTTTGGGCAGACGACCTTCGGGCAAGTGTTCATTCGGGCATTCAATCATAACTAAAGGCCACACCTCAGCAACCCATACTAGCCGTATCCCAGCAATTAACCCTATCCAAACTGAAGTGTACACAGCTGCTAGCAATACCCCTGCAGCCAATTATACCCTGGCAAACAGCCCTAGCCTAACCCCCAGCCCTACCTCCCCCCGCCCTGCCCTCTCTCAGCCCTACCCCCCCAACTCTGCCCTACCCCCAGCCCTGCCCTGACTTCAAACCCAGCCCCCCTGCCCTAACTCCCAACCATGCCCCCCTGCCCTAACATCTAGCCCTGCCCTAACTCCCAACCCAGCCCCCCTGCCCTAACTTCTAGCCCTGCCCTAACTCCCAACCCAGCCCCCCTGCCCTAACTTCTAGCCCTTCCCTAACTCCCAACCCAGCCCCCCTGCCCTAACTCCCAACCCAGCCCCCCTGCCCTAACATCTAGCCCTGCCCTAACTCCCAACCCAGCCCCCCTGCCCTAACTTCTAGCCCTGCCCTAACTCCCAACCCAGCCCCCCTGCCCTAACTTCTAGCCCTTCCCTAACTCCCAACCCAGCCCCCCTGCCCTAACTCCCAACCCAGCCCCCCTGCCCTAACTCCCAACCCAGCCCCCCTGCCCTAACTCCCAACCCAGCCCCCCTGCCCTAACTTCTAGCCCTGCCCTAACTCCACACCATGCCCCCTGCCCTAACTTCTAGCCCTTCCCTAACTCCCAACCCAGCCCCCCTGCCCTAACTCCCAACCCAGCCCCCCTGCCCTAACTCCCAACCCAGCCCCCCTGCCCTAACTTCTAGCCCTGCCCTAACTCCACACCATGCCCCCTGCCCTAACTTCTAGCCCTGCCCTAACGACCGGTCTAGCGGCACACCCCATCAAACACAGAGCCTGCATGAAAATATTGAAGGTGCCGTTATTTTGACAGGCCAGCACCAGAACTGTCAGGAGATGGATGGCGGGGGTCTAGGGCGGTGGTTACACCCGCCACCCCCGGGCCGTTACCTCCCCACTCAACCCGGCACGTACCGGGTGACCCATCATTACCCGCGTACCACGTGATACGTGCCTAGATGCTGCACCCTGCCATCACAAGTTGACACCTATGTATTTTCATCATCCACAAAATGGTCTCCTCCAACAAACTTAACCACAGTAGAACTCGAATCCAAACGCCAATAACTATCTACGTATTGACTTTTTTCTTTTAAATGAGCTCACCCATCAAATTAGCAAACAGAGTTATCAGTGACAATTTGTTGCATTGATTTCCAGAGCTCCATAAATTAACGCTGTCAGATAAAGAAACAATTTTTGTAACGGCACTGGTTTGTATAGAGTCTCTAGCAGACGTGAACAAGTTTCTAGCAGCCACTGACTTCAGCAGTAGTTAATGTCAAGTAGAAGACATTCCGTCTGTAACCATTAACATAAAGAAAACTAATCCTTACCAGTTAGTGTCAAACTTGATAAAGGTCACAGAATAAATATCCAATATGACATTTTATATTTTCTCTTAAAAAAATAAAATAAAAAATAAAATAAAAAAAACAGCAAGTATTTAAAGAGAAAACCCCTACTATAAAAGAATGAGCTTGTTTTAAATATTAAACGTTACGCAGGGTAAAATAACCTGGTTTGTGCTTTAAAAAAAAATTGATAATTTTGAAACGTGTCAAGTTTTTGTGCACAACTCAGTTGCTTGATGACTATTGGACTAGTTTCATTGTTGTGTGCTGTCAAAAACAAACACGACAACAGGGGAGACTAGTACCTCTAACGGTCGCACTGTACAAGTTGAAGTAAACATTGTAAGAAATAACAAAACTATCACGGTAAACACATGTTTAGAAAGGGCTATTTACATGAAAAGTTTACACTGACCCAGATATTTGGAAGAGAAACAGATGGGCAATTGCACAAGAGAACAACAAACATCCATGAATATATGCATACAAATGTCCCTCTTATCTTAACAATAGTTTAATACAGAGAGGGATGTATCGTTATAGGATTGGTGCTGAGACGTGATGGTGTGTAGGGTGTGTGGTTGGTTGGTGTGGCGATGTATAGTGGTGTGTGGTCTACTGGTGTGTGGTCTACTGGAGTGTGGTCTACATGAATATGGTTGGTTCTGTGTGGCAATGTCTAGTGGTGTGTGCACAGAAAGTCGTGTTAATTGTGTGTGTGTGTGTGGGGGGGGGGGGTCCAGACTTATTTGATGGAGGCAGAAATGCGGAGGTGGAGGGGGGTAGGGTCATTAAGTCCCGAACCTGTTTATGAGATAAACGGAAAATCAGTAATATAAAAAAATTCGGTGCGGAATTTTTTGTTTAGGAAGTATTTGTTGAGGGGGGGGGGAGAAGAGATTTTTTTAAAAATGTATCTAAACTGTTGTTTTTTCTCTTAATCATAACAGCGAAAGCCAAGTTCTAATGCCTTGTATAACATTAAAACCAAATTTTATTGTCTTGTATAACATTAAAGTCTGCTGTCTTGTATTGTGTTTTATCTTATGACATGGATCAAACGTGTGTGGAATCTTTAACTGATACAACTTCCAACTCTACATCTTTAACTGATACAACTTCCAACTCTACATCTTTAACTGATACAACTTCCAACTCTACATCTTTAACTGATACAACTTCCAACTCTACATCTTTAACTGATACAACTTCCAACTCTACATCTTTAACTGATACAACTTCCAACTCTACATCTTTAACTGATTACACTGATACATATTCCAACTCTCCCTCTTTAACTGATACAACTTCCATCTTTAACTGATACAACTTCCATCTTTAACTGATACAACTTCCAACTCTCCATCTTTAACTGATACAACTTCCATCTTTAACTGATACAACTTCCAACTTCCATCTTTAACTGATACAACTTCCATCTTTAACTGATACAACTTCCAACTTCCATCTTTAACTGATACAACTTCCAACTCTCCATCTTTAACTGATACAACTTCCAACTCTACATCTTTAACTGATACAACATCCATCTTTAACTGATACAACTTCTAACTCTCCATCTTTAACTGATACAACATCCATCTTTAACTGATACAACTTCCAACTCTCCATCTTTAACTGATACAACTTCCAACTCTCCATCTTTAACTGATACAACATCCATCTTTAACTGATACAACTTCCAACTCTCAAGTGAAGAAACTTGTATCTACATCTCCTGCAACACATTTTATTGCGCCATTTTCCCAGACTTTCATTTTCCCCTCGCCGTATCCCCGGGTCCAATTCGGCCAACGAGAGACGTAACAAGGCAGTATGAGAAACATAAAAGAAGATGAAACGTCTAGATGGACAGAATCTATCTTGCAGTAAAAAAAATATTTCTACGGTATTGTTATCAAGCCCAAGAGACTTGGGCAATGAGAACCTAAGAAAGAAAAAAAAAATCTTATGTAAAATTGTTCTGAGGAGCTAAGTGGTTTTATCGATTGCTATTCGCTGTAGACCACTGTCCAGGGAGGCAGGAATGAATCGAAAGTAGAGCCACGGTCGCATCTGATGGCGTCAGCTCTGGTACAAGAGCTTGAGCCGTGGGTAGCGCGGCCACCCCACACGCCACGTCCAGCGATACCAACAGGCCGGGCTGTAGCGTAGCGCTGGTCCTAGACTGTCAAACTTTCCACCAGATGTCAACACATGACGGAGGTCCCTGGCTCCGGTCGGTAGGCTGGCAACAGACGAGACGGTACAGCTGGTACAGACAGGTCCTTAAAGTCCTGTTAGGGCTAGTACAGGCAGACGTGAAACAACATTTGAAGAAAAACAACGGGCCTTCGAATATACACAGAAAGTATTGTGTTGCAAAATGTCATTACAAAAAGGTGCCAGTCACAAGTCTAGGCCACAAACAAATTCTACCACAGGAAAAAAAACAACTTTATATTAAACTTTTCTAAACAGCCAGCCATAAAGGCCCGGCACGTCCAGATTTCAACCAAATAACCGCACGAACACCCGGCACGTCCAGATTTCAACCAAATAACCGCACGAACACCCGGCACGTCCAGATTTCAACCAAATAACCGCACGAACACCCGGCACGTTCAGATTTCAACCAAATAACCGCACGAACACCCGGCACGTCCAGATTTCAACCAAATAACCGCACGAATGCGAGCAATGAGCCGGAGCGCAAACTAATCACAGACGGGGATGAAGTGAGGTCACTCAAGCATTTTGTTGCCAGATCTGTTTTACTTGAATCTATTCCAGCCTAATTTCATATCAGGCGTAGAAATTGACGGGGAGGGAAATTTAGCGGAGAAAAAGATTGCTACATCAAGGGAAATTATCGGACAAGGGGGTTAACTGTGCTTTCATTGGTAGCAGAGTCGACAACGACAGTACAACATATAACGGAAATAAATCGATGGTAATACTTTCAACTACACAAGTAGGTGATGCTATCTTTGGCCTACACTTGGCAGATTGATGCGTACTATAGTCAGAAGATCTATCGTGGTTATTGAAGAATGGTGTAGAGGCCAATACATAGCAATACAGATTTGTCATTTTAGCTTGGTAAAAATGCTTCAAAAAGGAATTTAAACACGCGACTAAACGGATCAATGCACCAGACAAATCAATGTTAAAAATCACAGTTTCTCATGTCACCTAATGTCAACACCATTTTTATCTAAACCAATGGGTACATTACACCACAGTCAATGTTAAAGTTCATATTCTCATGCCATCTAGTCTCATATAAAACACTAGTCTCATGACATTTATGCCACTGTCATCTAGTCTCATGACATCTATCCCACTGCCATCTCGTCTCATGACATCTATCCCACTGCCATCTCGTCTCATGACATCTATCCCACTGCCATCTCGTCTCATGACATCTATCCCACTGTCATCTAGTCTCATTACATCTATCCCACTGTCATCTAGCCTCATGACATCTATCCCACTGTCATCTAGTCTCATTACATCTATCCCACTGTCATCTAGTCTCATTACATCTATCCCACTGTCATCTAGCCTCATGACATCTATCCCACTGTCATCTAGTCTCATTACATCTATCCCACTGTCATCTAGTCCCATGACAACTATCCCACTGTGATCTCATCCCACACACAGCTAGATGATGAGCTCTCACCGTAAGTTGAAACGCCCTCACAGTGGGGGTGAGGGGAGGGTATCAATGCCGCACATGACGCAATCAGCCTGGGTCTATCACGAGAAGCGATTACCGGATCCTCTCAATAATTGATTTTAATTAAACACCGAAACCTGACTCCCTAACACTTCAATAACACGAGTTACACAATTTATAAGGCTCGTCGGTCGGCTGGACCATGTATAAAGGACGCTGGAAGAGGAAGTAGGAGAACAGGACTGGGCAGCAAAACATGGTTTCACACGGATGTAGGGGAACATGACTGGGCAGCAAAACATGGTTTCACACGGATGTAGGGGAACAGTGAAGACAAGCTTTAATGGCTTAGGTTAAAGGCTAACATAAGTGTTAGGGGCTAAGGTAAAAAAACGTGTTAACAAAATACAAGGACTTAGGTAACGAAGACGGCGAGTCTCTAAAGACGATGTTAATTAATAGAGAGTCACGGTGAGGGTAGGCAGGGTGTGCACAGAATGATCGCACCTGCTAATCACCCAAATTGTGCCCCCGCCTTGCCCCACCCCTCCAATAACCCAATAACGCCAAGAATCCAATGGGCTTGCCGGTGTGGCCCCCGGGGGACGGGTGGCCAGTAATAACATCGGCGGCTGGCCATGAAATGAGATGGTCGTGTCGGGAGGAGTCAGCCTCGCCCGACCAAACTCGCTTCATTTATGGCTGAAAATTGGAGATAAAACGCGGATGGAATAGGTTGAGTCACCGGCTCCAGGGGCCGGGGCAGCAGGCGTCGTTTAACATGTGATAGCTTTATAGCTTATGCGTGGTTTCGGTCACATGCCTGTTGCTGGAGCAGACTGGAGTGTTTATGGGAGACAAGGGCTGATAGCATAGTTCGAGGTGACCGGCCCGGGGGGGGGGGGGGCCGCTGTTTACGTTCTTTGATGAAACTCGATAGTAAATTATTGATGTGGAAACAATGGCTGTGTTGTTATCAGAACTACTTGCAGGAAAGTTGCGCAGATACTTCCACTGATTTCATTCACAAATCGATGCCGATCAACTTCAGAGCTTATCACATATTAAACAAAGCCAACGATAACTGCTGAACTCAATGGGACACTAGTTCCGAGATTGTGATCGCTGTACAAAGGTTATATAAACACTAGGCATGCTGCCCAGCTTCGCTTAGGCTTTCGAAAACATTGAGAATTTGAATGCTTAATTAATTCGCCCGAAGGTCGGTCTACGACCTCAAGAGTTATGAAGAGGTTCCTCCGTGGACATTTTTTTTCGATTTATAGCTCATATAAGGTACCGGTCAGTCGAGGTCAGTTTTGACCCCCACATCGTAGACTTTTCGGCCAACCGGCCCCCGTGTTCTGTCGCACCAAGGCAAGATCATGCCAAATTTGAAGCGCCTGCGGCGCCGGGAAGTGCCCTATCGGACACCCGACAATCTAGATCTAGATCTAGATTCCTAAAAGAATTTTTTTTTTAAATTTAGCCCGAGCATAATAAAAAAGAATACATTAACCAAGTTGACTTGCTGTGTCTCGAACCCGCACCACCTGCGTGGTTTAATGTACACTAACATCTCCGCTATTTAGGCACCTTATAAAATACGGAGAATGAAACACGTATTTTAAAATCTTAACTTACGCGAATATGCCTATTCTTTCAAATTAATTTTTTATCCCAAATTAGCCAGTTCCAAACAAAGATTTTGTATAAAATAAATAAGTCTTGAAATAGTTTAGTCCTAATATAGACATTTATTTTTGGAATTGATTTTAGAGAAGTTAGAGTCTAAATCTAGATCTTAGCGTCTACGTCTAGATCTAGTTATTGCGTAGATTTAGATTTAGATTTAGTCTAGATCTAGAATCTCTAGATCTAGAATCCAAATACATAAAATAAATTTTATGAGTTTAGGCCGGAAAAATTGTATTGTATACATTTCATAGTGTACGTAGATCTAAATCAAATTTGAATGAAATAGTTCATTTCTTTTCATTCTTAACACGGCAGATGACGTCATTAGTTAATGTATAAGCAATAGTGACGTCACAGTTTTATGCGTTCTTTTTCACATATATTAATGCTTTTCCGGTTGCATAAATAATACTGTTTCTCTACATTCGAATACGCCTTTAATTTTTATTTTTCTTCTTTAAGTAAAATTGTGGTTATACATTTAAAACATCTAACATATTATTTTCAACAAAAGTCCGTAAAAAGTTCTCCATATACCGCTGCCGATTCTGACGTGATGTCCGGCGAAAATTTTTTGCGGACAGAGAAAGAGAGAGAGAGAGAGAAGAGCGCACATGGCCTTTTATAAATTAGGATAGAATCGTGGGATCCCACATGTAAATTAAAAGGGCGATTGCATGTGATGAGAACTAGACTAAGTATCAGTTATTGATTATCAAAAGTCGTATAGTCAAAAGCCGCTGCATGTCCATTTGTATTTAAATCTAAAAAAAATAATAATATAAAATCCACTTTTTCTCAGTGAAATGGTTTTCGTTTCAATATTTGCATGGGACTCAACAATGTTTTGCTTGTTGACAAAACTTCCCCCGCGTTCTGATCGTAAACGGTGAAAGGCACATACAAATCATAGCACAGTGCATACCGTTAGCCTTGTGATGGGGGGCGGGGGGACTCAGGAAGTGAATGCTGGTATAAATCACACACAGAGATAAGGAGGAGCTACAATTACCGCTGGTGGGGGACAGTAAAACGTGGACAATAGCCGCGTGTCGGACATGAGACCACGGGAACTAGTTCATGCCGGGTGGGTAACTAGCAGTTTCATCAACAAGTAGGGCCTACAGCCATACCTCATTTTCGCGAAGCTACCATCTGAAACAAACGCGAAAAACGCGAAAAATGATTTATATATACATTTCGCAAAACTTCCCATTTTCTCCCAGTAAAGATACTGTTAAAGCAATATAATGAAGGGAAGGTCGAGCTAATATGAAGTTAAAATATATCACCAAAAACGTTGACTCAAAGACCACTAGAGCACGAACTATTGAGTTCTTCAACCTTGCCCGAGGGTGGGGTAAAGGTTGACCTTAAGAGGAGCAGCATCCCTCTCCTTCAGCTAACGAAGTCAAGAGCCGAGGTGCCGCTAAATGGACCAGAGAATCCCAGTGCTCCCTTTAATTACACGGCTACCAAAGTTTTTTTCTATTTGGTCCCTGTCAAAATTCGCTTGGAGTCCTCGCTGGGAGAAACACGAGAATACCAATGTTCCACTCACGCGTCAAGGTCAAGGTAAACCCTCGGAGGATTCGTCCTCGGTCAAAGTATGGGGAAAAGTAACACGACAGCCTGAGTTCAATGTAACACTTACTTTGTTAGTATCAACACAACATCAATGTAACAATTAACATCAATGTAACAATTACTTTGTTGGTATCAATACAACTTCAATGTAACTGTCTGTATGACTACAACTTCACGTATAGAAAACTGAATGTACTTTTTACCAATAAAGAAACCAGAGTCTTCCAAATGTTCTTTTTTTTCTCGCTGTATTCCCACTAGACACAATCCTTGACGACGTACAGTATACAACACATAGCTATTGATTGCTCACAATCTCAATAAATCAAATTCAACAGTAATGGAATATCCTCTAGGCCTCTAGTGCTGCAAATAGTTCATACTTACATCAGCATTTTCATTCTGTTCTGACTATATAAGTAGCTTAAAACTGGTCAAATATTCACAAACCTGATGGTTGTTTAAGTACTAGTACATTGATGACCAAACTAAGGTGCTTCAAAATATGTGAAACACATAGCGAGCGGTCAGTTGAGACTATAGTTAGCAGTCAGAGATTTATTGACGTCTAGCGAGCGGTCAGCTGAGACTATAGTTAGCAGAGATTTATTGACGTCTAGCAAGTGGTCAGTTGAAACTATAGTTAGCAGTCAGAGATTTATTGACGTCTAGCTAGTGGTCAGTTGAAACTATAGTTAGCAGTCAGAGATTTATTGACGTCTAGCTAGTGGTCAGTTGAAACTATAGTTAGCAGAGATTTATTGACGTCTAGCGAGTGGTCAGTTGAAACTATAGTTAGCAGAGATTTATTGACGTCTAGCGAGTGGTCAGTTGAAACTATAGTTAGCAGAGATTTATTGACGTCTAGCGAGTGGTCAGTTGAAACTATAGTTAGCAGTCAGAGATTTATTGACGTCTAGCGAGCGGTCAGCTGAGACTATAGTTAGCAGAGATTTATTGACGTCTAGCGAGTGGTCAGTTGAAACTATAGTTAGCAGTCAGAGATTTATTGACGTCTAGCGAGCGGTCAGCTGAGACTATAGTTAGCAGAGATTTATTGACGTCTAGCGAGTGGTCAGTTGAAACTATAGCTAGCAGTATAACCATATATTTATTGAGATTAAAATCCATACAATTCATTATTACAGACATTGAAATATTTAATTGTAAAGAGAAAACATATTTGAAAGTTAACCTTTTAAGCCGTAAGTAGAAAATATAACCAAAAAAAGGTGAATTTAGAATAACAAAAACTACTGTGTATGTCTCGTGAAAGTAAGATCTAAAATAAATGGAACTACATCTGAGTGGACCAATAAGTTAGACTAACAAAAATACCGAGTACATTTTGCCTAAAATGAAAGAAAGTAAATACACTGTATGCCTACCATCAAATTCAGACATCAAACTTGATTTAAAAAATATTTGAGGACACGAGTACACAATTCACTCAGCGAGATTTGATCTAATCTGACCCAAGGAGAAGCTATAAAAACCAACTCATTCATTTACAGTCTCTTCCACGTGACCTACTTGTCTTACATAACCCGAATCTCCGGGAAATCTTGTAATAAACGAATTGTCAGGGAGCGTGGGGGGAACTAGGCCAATAGAATGGAACAAGCTCCTGTATAGCTTGATCCTGTAAGAGAATTTAGTACCGCGAGAAAACTAACAAAAGTGAAAATATTGCGGTCGCCGGGCCACAAAAAGCCAAGCATGCCACGGGCGATAACCCGTCCCCATTTTGGTGTTGGCAAACAAGCTCCGAGTTGGATCTATACTGATGGGCGGGATCAATAATCTTATACAACTCGCCCGAGGGGGGAGGGATTTACAAGTGGGATAAGATTAGAGACGACGGCTCGGAGGAAATCTGGAACATTTTTTAAGGGTGTCTAGTCTAAGGTGTCTTTTGCTGGTGTCTGGTCTAAGGGTGTCTTTTGCTGGTGTCTGGTCTAAGGGTGTCTTATGCTGGTGTCTGGTCCAATGGTGTATTATGCTGGTGTCTGGTCTAGGGTGTCTTTTGCTGGTGTCTTTTGCTGGTGTCTATATGCTGGTGTCTCGTCTAAGAGTGTCTTATGTTGGTGTCTAGTATAAGTGTGTCTTATGTTGGTGTCTGGTCTAATGGTGTTTGTATGTGGGTGTCTGGTCTAAGGGTGTCTTTTGCTGGTGTCTGTATGCTGATGTCTCGTCTAACGGTGTCATATGCTGGTGTCTGGTCTATGGGTGGTTGTCTGGTGTATGGTCTAATGGTGTATTCTGTTGTCTAGTCCGAATGTATCTGGTTTAAAGGTGTCTTATGCTGTTGTTTGGTTTAAGGGTACCTTGTGCTTGTATCTAGTCTAAGGATGTCTTATGCTGGTGTCTGGTCTAAGGATGTCTGTATGATAGTGTCCATAGCTCAAGTCCTAGCCAAGATGGAAGCTACAAGCATGGACCAGCAAAACATCCCCAAAAGCTGGTCGCTACAAGGCAATACTAACCAGAGATTGTCTGGTCAATCGATAAACATATCAATCTCAGTAACACGGGCCAGCCAGGTGGAAACTGACGTCATACAGCTACATTACAGGGGTGGGGGCGTGGGGGAGGCGATTCGGATTCAGGGCTAGTCATCAGGTGACACACCTAGTAGATACTGGTCATAAGGTGACACATGTGTTGAGGGGACTGGTCATATGGTGACATAGTATTGAGGGGACTGGTCATAAGGTAACACACGTTTTGAACGGACTGGTCATAAGGTGACACACGTCTTAAAGGGACTGGTCATAAGGTGACACACGTCTTGAAGGGACTGGTCATAATGTGACACGTCTTGAGGGGACTGGTCAAAAGTTGACACACGTCTTGAGGGGACTGGTCATAAGGTGACACACGTCTTGAGGGGACTGGTCAAAAGGTGACACATGTCTTGAAGGGACTGGTCATAAGGTGACACACGTCTTGAGGGGACTGGTCATAAGGTGACACACGTCTTGAGGGGACTGGTCAAAAGTTGACACACGTCTTGAGGGGACTGGTTATAAGGTGACACACGTCTTGAGGGGACTGGTCATGAGGTGACCCCCGTCTTGAAGGGACTGGTCATAAGGTGACACACGTCTTGAAGGGACTGGTCATAAGGTGACACACGTCTTGAAGGGACTGGTCATAAGGTGACACACGTCTTGAAGGGACTGGTCATAAGGTGACACACGTATTGAAGGGACTGGTTATAAGGTGACACACGTCTTGAGGGGACTGATCATAAGGTGACACACCTAGTAGATACTGGTCATAAGGTGACACACATATTGAGGGGACTGGTCACTCATAAAGTGACACACGTCTTGAAGGGACTGGTCATAAGGTGACACACGTCTTGAATGGACTGGTTATAAGGTGACACACGTCTTGAAGGGACTGGTCAAAAGGTGACACTCATGGAAAGACACCTCATAAATTAAAAAAAAACTAGGCACAAAGAGACATTAGTCAAATATCTATCTTTAAAAGTTTCTTGGTCTAGGTCTTTTTAACGTAATTTCGAGAAATCCGTTTTTTCTTCATCACTTAGCAATATCAAATATACCAAATAAATAGTGGATCTCAACAGAAAAAAATCGTGAATTAATATAGAACCACTAAATTACTTCATGGTGGTGAAAACAAGAATGCAGGCTAACTATTTACTGTAAAAGTAGGCATACAACAGCGAGAAATCCAAAGCCCTGATCTACGTCTTGCAGTGTGTTTGTCTTATCATAACATTCCACTGAATGCGCCAATGCGGCTCTATGTGGACAAAACATCATAGGAAATGTGCAGGACAAACATGTGCAGGCAGCGATCAATTCAAGAGAGAGAAAAAAAAAGTTTCAAAATAAATGCTTTAAAAGAAAGAGGGAAAACTCAAGAAGCGGAAGACACGTAATTAAAGATGGCCGATAAACAAACGTAAACACGAGTTGAAGGGGAGCTTGGCAAGGGAGGGGGGGATCGGGAGACGGTAGACGTCTTGTGTGGGTATATGCTCCACACATACGTCTTGTGTGGGTATATGCTCCACACATACGTCTTGTATGGGGATATGCTCCACGCATACGGCTTGTGTGGGTATCTGCTCCACGTAGACGTCTTGTGTGGGTACTGATCCACACATACGTCTTGTGTGGGGATATGCTCCACACAGACGTCTTGTGTGGGTATATGCTCCACACATACGTCTTGTGGGGATATGCTCCACACATACGTCTTGTGTGGGGATATGCTCCACTCAGACGTCTTGTGTGGGTATATGCTCCACACATACGTCTTGTGTGGGTATCTGCTCCACACATACGTCTTATGTGGGTATATGCTTCACACAGACGTCTTGTGCGGGTATTTGATCTACACAGACGTCTTGTGGGTACATGATCCACACAGACGTCTTGTGGGGGTATCTACTTCACACATGGACTAACGTCTTGTCGGGGTCTCCACTCACTAGAGATGTCTTGTGGGGGTAACATCCCTCTCTATACTAGTACAAGGGAATATGAACCCTTTAAGCAAAGAAGTAATGTCTCGATTCAAGCTTTATCCTTGTTGTGTATTAGACACTAATCTAATTCTGTCTTGTATTCAGACACCCTTGAATATTGTGTATTATAGGCCAACCCAATCATTTCTTTTATTCAAACATTTCTTTAAAAATAAAAATGTCAGTCTTGTGTGATGAAAAAAAAAATCCAAATCCACGTCTGATTATTTTATCGCCCCCAAAGAACCGTAACTCCGGTAGATCTTTGTGTACACATTCGAATTATCTCCCCTTTCATCAGACCCCCTGACAACATAAGAACCCCTGGCTTCCAGAAGTTGTGAGCAGCATACAAGACGAGTGCTTTCACTGAATCTAAGCTCGGGACCCTTCCACAGTAACTCTGTTAGCTCGGCCTCCTTCATTGCCAGTCCATTTATTTGCATGATGTGCCGGCCGGCTGGACAAGATGGCGTCAATCTTCATTTGGACCCTCCAATGTAGCGCACTTGTTCATGCCGGGTCCTTCATTTAGCTGAGCTATGAGTACAGAGACCTACGTGTCACCGCCTTACAAAAGCTGGGACACCGATAAAATTAAGCCACCCCTAAGACGCCAGATTAAATTAAGCTGCTTCTAAGACTGCTAACGACTCTCTATTTAAGACTTAGCCCTCTCTATGGGTTTCTTGTACGGCTTTGCGTGTAAGCATGAAGCCATCGCTCTTTCCTACAAGTCAAGA
This sequence comes from Physella acuta, assembly GCF_028476545.2. NCBI lineage: Eukaryota > Metazoa > Mollusca > Gastropoda > Physidae > Physella > Physella acuta. The sequence continues at coordinate 3,279,143 of NW_026731537.1, forward strand.
TTATACTATCAATAGTTTGCACCAAACATAGTATACACAACCTAACCAAATAATGGAAACAAAAAAGTAATTTAAAACTTGTTACTGGTGTCACGAATATATCGACTAAAAGCTTTGCTTCATGAAAACAATTAAAGGCAAATGCTAAACTTTCATTTTAAAAAGTTATAAGAAAAGTTCCTAAGAGGACGTCCCAGAAGTCAAAGGGCGAGAATTCTCGTTACTTTTGAAGAGATCTCGAGGTGTGGCGGCTGGAAACTCCGTGCAAACCAATCAAGTTAGGACAATAAAGCCCGGCTGACCGTATCGCCGCCAGTAACCTCCGCGATGTTTGCCCAAGAAAAAGTCCCCCCTGTCGAGAGGCTTTCAAGCGCCCCGGCCCGGGAGTTTGACACAAGCGCCCCCGTCCCGTGTCCACACGGGGCGTCTGAAACAAGGGCCGGGCTAACACAGCTTCCAGCGACTGTCCGCGGGTTGGATTGCTCGGCCTGGCCCCAGCAAAAGGCCGTACAGGGACTCTGGGGCTACTTCTTTTATCTAACAAGATTTATGTTGCCAAACCTGGAGCCATCCTGCCACTTACATTTTTCTTCACGTAAAAAAATTAGCGCGGCTATAAAAAGAAAATTGGAATTTCGGGAAAAATGGAAGACAAAGGCGCTGAAAGATGAGGCGATAGGCCCGAGCAGTGCGTCCTCTTCAATTGGCTGGTGAAGAGTAGCCGCCCCTCCCCAGCAGATGAAGATTGACAGAATAAATAAATAAAAAAAGAAAATAATTGCTAGAGGAGGAAGAAGGGTTACAGCGATCTAAGTGTAAGGGAGATGGATTACAGCGTGGCTATGGACGAGGTTTCTGAGTCAGCTACAGCAAGCCAAATCTATTACGTGTGGTGCCGGGTGGGGATCAAACTGGTTACACCGCGGGTCCTTAGCAATCTACAGCCCCAAACCCCGGCCAAACTAGTACTCAATCCACTTTACACCAGAGCTATCTAGTACTCAATTCACTTTGCACCAGAGCTATCTAGTACTCAATTCACTTTATACCAGAGCTATTTAGTACTCAATTCACTTTACACCAGAGCTATCTAGTACTCAATTCACTTTACACCAAAGCTATCTAGTACTCAATTCACTTTATACCAGAGCTATCTAGTACTCAATTCACTTTACACCAGAGCTGTCTAGTACTCAATTCACTTTACACCAGAGCTATCCAGTGCTCAATTCACTTTACACCAGAGCTGTCTAGTACTCAATTCACTTTACACCAGCACTATCCAGTGCTCAATTCACTTTACACTAGAGCTATCTAGTACTCAATTCACTTTACACCAGAACACTCTAGTAAAAACTCACTTTACACCAAAGTCGTCTAGTACTCATTCCACTTTACACCAAAATAAGTGATGTTTGTCATATTTAAAGTAAAAATTGGCCCCAAAGGGAGCTTATCACTGATTAGGCTAACCGCTAATGTCTTACTAAAGACAGGTAAGTTTTTTCATACACCTTACCAGTTATCTCTACTACAGTTTTACTTTTCTAATGAGTCGCATACAATGCACCAGCACTAAATATTTTTCTTTCCTTACATTACCAATTTACAAAGATGTGTGTAATCTCTACATTCTGTACACTCCAAAAAGGGATCTGAATTCAGGCTATCAGGTAATCAAACAAGTGCCCTATCACTTGACCAGACTATCCCATTCAGAGATAAAAGGGGAGAAATTCCCAATCAAGGAAGATACAGACAGGAAAAAAAAGTTGCTCATGAAACTAATGTTGGTCATGTTGTAAAAACACTTCACTTTTAATCTCATTCTTGACTTAAATGTGCAAACTGTTGCTATGGATAAAATCTAAGATCAGCATAGATTCCATTTCAGTAGCTTTTACACAGCTAATTGACACATCTAAGGTCATCACAAGGCCTTGTGTGCTTATATGATCTACACAACAGAGTGACACACCAGTAGAACTAGTGTGTTATTTTCTCAATTAGAACTGTAGTGTATCCCTACGCTACCTGCACCTCTATTTTCCAACTACCATTATATTGTTAAGTTTCTAGAGAGTGACAGTAGAGAAGTGGCACTCATTGATAGCCTTCCATTGTGAAAACTAAACATTTCTATAATATTGTAATTTCCTCTGGGCTTAAACTTTTCAAAAGCCAAGTCTGGGATTTAAGGGAAAAATTGTGATGAGAATATAGAGCTTGGTTTGATCAGTGAGATTCAGTAGAGAGTTGATTATTCGTTACTTATAAATGACAAAGAGAAGCAAGCTATTAACACACACAACATAAATGTTTTGCTTATAAAGTGATCGATTTTAATAATTTTATCAATATGTCAACATTTCTAGGAAATCAATTCTAAACAAAAAAAAACATTACGGGAAGTAACTCTTGATTTCCATTATTTTATTAAATTCAAGGGTTATCTACCATGTTTACTAACAATACATGTTGTGTAACAAAAAAACAAACTTTATGAAGAGTGTATTCTTTAAAATACATTACATAAAACAATGTACCTAAATAATAGCCCCATTGTAGAAAATTAAAAACATTTAATTAATTATGTTCCCTCTGGAAAAACAGATGAGTGAAAGGATTTCCACTAGTTCAGTGAGACTAGAAAGTACTGAGGAGTCTATGGAGATGGTAATCTGTTGCTGGTTTTAGAATAGTGGGCAATGTGATACAAGTCAGAAAAAAATTAGGTGGTTGATACATGCATGGCTAGCTGCACAATATGTGTTGCACATCTAAATTAGATGGTTGATACATGCATGGCTAGCTGCACAATATGTGTTGCACACCTAAATTAGGTGGTTGATACAATTGGCTAGCTGCACAATATGTGTTGCACAGCTAAATTAGGTGGCTGATACAATTGGCTAGCTGCACAGTAATAGTTGCACACCTAAATAAGATGCTTGATACATGCATGGCTGCACAATCTGTGTTGCTACTATTGTTCACTTACAGGTGGACAAAGATATTCTCAATGCTGGGATTGACACAAAAGACACAAACTCACTTTACATCCACTAAACTATAAAACATGTAAAAATGTTTAATAAAAATATTTCCTGAAATAATTTACCCGCAAACTAATAAACACCTAGTATCAAAAAACGATTTAACTAAATTTATAATTAAAAAAAAAGGATCTATAAAAATACCCAGAATGAAATTAATCTTTTCAGAGTATTTAACAAGACATTTTAAAACTAAAAATAGACAGTATAACATGACTGCTTTTAAATTAAAAAAGTTTTTATACATAGATCTAACAAATTCAAGAATACTGAGACCATTGTTACTGTTTGATAAGTAACAAACAAAAAAAACCACACTAAACATTGACGGGGAAATGACAAGATTTACTCACTGTCGTCAGGTGAGAGAGTTGTTGACACCTCAGCTGACATGATTCAACAACCAGAGTGTTGTCTTTGCAAACTGTGGACCTTCTGTATCTCTCAAAGTTGATCAGTATCTCAAATATCTAGTGAAAAAGAAAAAAATCAGGGAATGATCATATAATTTTGAATAGCAGACAGTGTCTCACAAATTTCAACTATCTTGATTCTATATAATTGTAGATTTATCTGTGGGCGAGCTGTTAAATTACCAACAACATTGGATCATGGGGTATTTTTTTTTGAGCTGTAGTCTACATGTCAGATGCCAAGAAAATGTTTTGTCATTGTGAAAATGCCAGACTATATTTAATTTTTCCTTCAGTTATAAAAAAAAAGATGTAATTCAAATACTAATAGAAATATATAAAAATATGTGTTGATGCAGAAATCATTGTGTTTTTTTATAGCTGAGAAGTACTTTACTTGTTAGTATTCTACAACCCGCTACAGTTACTAAAAGTGTAGTTCATATCTGCACAAAAGTTCCAACAAATACAATACAGAATTCTAGTGGACTAGTAAATATACACCCTCAATGTTTAGATAAAGGCATGGTTAATATGTTGATTGTTGGTTACAAGTAGGGAATAGCTTATGATGGTTCTCCAAGTGTAGCTATCATAGTGGTCTGGTGCATTACATTGTTTTGATTAATTACCAAAGTACCAATTGCCAGATAAAATGTGTTAGGTTATGTTTTGAACTAAATTAATTAGGCTTAATAGAATTAAGTATTGAACTACAAAAAAAAAATCATACATCTATTACTATTTTAAGGAACATATACAGCTTACTAAAAACTTGTACAACAATGTGTTATCTCTAATGTGGTGTTTAATAAACAAAAAATTCAAATTTAATTCAAAACAAAAGAGATATTTAAAAGATTACCAAGCTTCAATAAAAATTTAAAACTACCACATACAATTTTAATGTTTATAAATAAGCCAATTGAAGCTGTATATTATTGGATAATGAATCAGTTTGATGTAATTTTATAAATGTCATCTTTCTGGCTGCCAGCTTATACTGCCAACTTGATCTTTCTACTAGAACTAAAAAGGATATGCAATATATTTATGATATTATTAATATTTATTAGTAGAAAGGTTACCATATAGCATAGCAACAAATGACACATAACAGAGTGGAGTGGGTATGCTGGTTCTAAGCATGAGTTTAATAAGTAGAAGCATGCCCCCTTCAATTCTAGGCTTATAACGGAAAATTAGGGTCATGAATTATACCAGTGCCAGACAATGCCACAATAATAGAATTTTCTTTCTAGTAGTAAATTATAATTAAAAAGTAGGCCTATAACTTGCAATTTCAATGCTAACCCAGTCCCGCCATAAGCCTAGCCTTAATTTCTGACACTAACAATGGACCTGAGATGATAACGCTACTCATAACACACCTATTTTCCCTGATAAAAATATAGGCTACTTATTCCAAAAATTTAAATAAAATATCATGGAGTTGAGTATGTGTAATGCCAGTTGTTATGATGCATGTTCTAAGTGTAGATCGGTGCGGGTGAATGTTGGTGCGAAAGGTATGTTGAACGCATGGAATGATGACCCGTATAGTGCGACAGTGACAATTTTATGTAGAGACTGGTTGCTGGGTAGTGTGTGTGTGGGGCAGTCGTCTCTTGATAGTCGTGGCGAAAAGATGTACGTGAGACAAGTATGATAATAAATCTAAGAACACGAAATCTGCGTTCATCTCTTTGATTGGTCATCACTTGTGTTGTCTCGGTGAGCAAGTGCATGAAGCCTGTTTGTGGATACAACCCCTCTAGATGGTACTGTAATGTAATATAGTGGTATGGAATCGAATCAAGTGAACCCCTCTCACTAAGCGTAACATATGATAATGTCATAACTATGGAACATTTGTTAAAAAGTGGGTTAGGTTACTGGTAGTAAACTTAATTCTAATACAACTTACTAGCACAGCTAGTGTCAACATTAACAAAGTGCCCCATATATGTATCTAATATCCAACCAAGTTGTAGTACAACCATATTTCTAACCTCATTTTAGAGCCCATAGCCTAAACTCAGCCCAATATTACTACAATAACAATACTACTAACAAAATAACAGAATAAAAATTCAATAAATTTCAGAAGAGTCAAACAATTATGATAACACTATTTTAACACTCCAATTTCAGTAGTCATCAATAATCATCAATGAGCATCGCCCCCCCGAAATTTTTTTACAGCCCCCCGAACGAAATGAAATTTATATAATTTATATAGAAAATATATACTTTTAACAGTGTCCGCCCCCCCCCCCCGAAGAAAGTTTACCGCCCCCCCCCCCCCGAAGATTTCAAGTGCCCCCCCGGAGAAAAAAGTCTGGAAGAAACACTGTCAATGAGGCTGGCTGTATAGCTAGCCTAGAGTGTAAATTGTAAAACAGTGCAGTTAGCCTAAATGTCATTTCAACCCTAGATCTCTACATCTAGATCTAGTGTCTAGTATTCTAGTTAGTCCTAGCCTAGATCTAGTGTAGTCTACTTAAACTTAAACTTTTTCAAGTGACATGAAACAAAGTACAAGTGTAACACTTTGTATTGAATTTGAATAATTATTAATTATGTATAAAATGAGTAAGCCATTGGGCAGATTAGTTTACTCATTTAGTTAGAGGCTGACGAAATCTAGAATAATTGGCCCATCTAGAATCTAGAGCTAGATCTCTAGACTAGATCTAGATTAGAATCTAAGTCTAGAATCTAGATAAAAACTTTTTATCTAGATTCTAGACTTAAAAAGTTAGTAATCAGGGCCAAAAAATAAGCCTAGGCCTATATTAATCATGGTTGTAGATTAATGTAGATAGATTCCCAATTCAGATCTATCTGGGACAGGACGGCTAATAAATAAAATGTATTGGGCAATTAGGCCTAGAGTAGGCCTAGACTCTATTTAATTAACAACAACATTAAAAAAGCCACAAAATTCACACACACAAAATTATAAAAAAAAAATATGAAAATATTTTCATTATTTTTCATGTCATCATTTAACAAGGATTAATGAGTAGAAAGAAAGAAATCTACATTTTGATATTTGAAAAGAAGACTCATCTAATATTTAGAATAAGTGGAGTATAATTTTTAATCAAAACCTAAGTTACATGAAATGTGTACAGTGTGCTGAGTAGACATACCTGAAACGAGTATTGCTCATTCAATAAACATTAAAATCAAAATAAATTATGCGCTGCTATGACCCGGACGTCATCTCTAAAGAGACTGCATCGCAGTGAATAGCTTTCAATATTGATTTTTTCGTTTAGCAATGTTCGTCTTTTAAATTGTTTACCTTATTTTAGCAGTTTTAACGTTGAAAAACGAAAATTTGTTGAAGTATTGATTATATATTTTTATAATTAAAATATATTTAATATTTTAAAATTATATCAGTTGTTCGCAGTAGTAAAGGCAAAGGAACTAACGTCGCAGTACTAGATAATCTAGATCTAGAGTCTATATCTTCTACATTGATCTCTAGATCTAGTTCTAAAATATTATAGTTCTAAAATGTAGCCATTATCTGGATCTATATTTTATTTTATTAAGTGGGAAAGTGAGGTTTCAGACCAAAGTGTTAAAAAATAAATATGTTGCTTTCTACTATTTTAAAAACATCTTAAAGAAACCAGCAAAGAATACGCATTGGGGACAGTTATGGTACAAATGTCGGTACAACCCAGTTCAGGATGAAACTTGATACCATAGGTCACAGTCGATTTTAAAAATATCTTCAACAAAATAATTTCCTTGTATTTTTCCAATAACCTGAAGTAGTTTCCCCTTAGCAAGGTAAAAGAAAAATTCTACACTAGTCTATAGCGTCTGTTAAGACATACCATTCTTGTTTATTGATCGATCCCAGTCATCATCAGTGTCGTCATTACAGCACAAAATACAGTCTGGCTAGTAAATTGGCTAAGTTAAATCGATAGATGATCGGAGCTTTTAGATGGCGAAATCTTTCGGACGAGGTATTGGCAGAACCAAAAATCTATTATAACTGTTACTTCTTAATTGGAAGCGTCCATGACTTTTTCATTATTTCGATTAAAATTAAGCAAGTCCTAAGGGGTCATCCATAAATGACGTCACGCTTTTTTGACGATTTTTACCTCCCCCTCCCCTTCTCCGTCACACATCGTCACAAAAAGCCAGACCCTCCCCCATAAAATGACGTCACACCTCAGCCTACAACTCGCCTCAAAATTGCTGTTGAATTTTTCTTAAAACATCGATATTTTTACAAAATCTTGTCAGAACTCTGTCAACATAGAGTATTTTGATCAATTCCTATTACAATTTATTAAAACCGTTTTCTAAAAGGCAAAATAACGGCTAAAACTCGTTTTCCAACATTGCTTTTTATGATGCAAAAAAGTGACGTCACAACATCTGACCACCCCCCCCCCCCTCATCACACACCGTCACAAAATTACGGACCCCCCCTTCCCCCTAGGAGTGTGACGTCATTTATGGACGATCCCTAACATAAAGTTATAGGGGTTATACTTATATATCCACTTTAAAAAAATCCTAATATGCCGAGTTCTTACTATAAGCATAGCTGCCTAAGTTAGTTTGAATCTATAGGTATCACGCACAGATAGACTAGCACTAAATGGGTTGCTGTATAAGATCAGCGAGAGAAGTTGACCTCATAGGCAGCCTCTAGAGTTTGTTTATAGGCCTATCTTCCAGATTAGACTCCAAGAGACTTTTCAATATCTTTAAAGCCTACTGTTTCATTTAGAATTACGCCAACCTAATTCGCTTCCAGAGAAAGAATCTAACTTCTAAGATATCAAGGTAATCTCCTCCAAAGATGTCATAGACTATTGTCGTTACAATGATAATGAATGATACTCATTTTTTATATTATATTATATTATATTTTTTGAGGGGGGGGGGGGGAGGGGTTATCCATAATCGAAGTCACGCTTTTGATTATCCCCACCCCCTTTCCCCCACCCCTCAGTCACACATCGTCACAAAAAGCAAAACCACCCCTAAAATGACGTCCTAAAAATAGCGAAGTAACGGCTAAAATTCAACCCACCTCCCTCCCCCTCTTTATCCACACATCGTCATAAAATGATATATCCCATGACGTCATTTATGGACGAACCCTAGCCGCAACCTAAATGTTTTAGTTTATATCAGAAATAAAATAAAATCCATATAAAATCAGAAAGTGTAATATTGTTTTGTTTGGTTATACATATTTTTCTACTCTTAAACCCAGCTGACGAATAAATCATTTCAACAAGCGGATATAGCCAATACATATGAGTAAACAGTTTCAGCTGGGAATATTGACTGTGCTATTTATAGACGTGACAACATCCACACACATAATAACTACATTGTGAGTTTGTAACATACCTTCAAGACATTCCCAGCACATGACTAAATGTCACAACACACTCCACCACCAACCACTCCCCACCCCTCCAGTGTTACCATCACTTGGTAACAGACAGACAAGCCACTCGATAACACTTATACCTGGACGGACATGACAGACCTAGCTTACGGTTTTCTTTTTCTAGTCTAGAAATCTATGTAAGGGAAGCAACCGTTAAATTAAATATGTTTTTAAAGAAAAGTAGAACCTACGCCTAGCAAGCTTAATTTATAATATAGTGTCTACTATTTTAAAAATGTACAATAAGATTGTGTTAGTTGTTATCATCCGGCGTTATTGTGCCTATTTTGTTGTCTTCAGCCTGTGTAGCTAAGTGTGCTGATATAATAGCCACGACCCCTTCAATACACGCCTATACACACATTCACACTCACACACTACATACTTGCAGGATTAGTCAGATATTTTAAGTTTAAGCGAATTTTTTAAAAAATCGAAACAACTAGATTCTAGAAATACTATTTTGTGTGTTGTCTATATAGGCCCTGCATATACACATTCACATTGATAAAATACGTGTTCGAGATTTCATCGTCTGTAGACCAGATGAAGTAGAGTTCTCCTACTTGTATTTTCTAGTTTGTTGAAGAAGTCAACTAGAAAAGTCAAGCATAAGACGGTCAGGGTAAGTCTCATACATTACTTGACACACTCAAACACCATATAATTACCACCATACACCATATATCACCACCATACACCATATAATCACCACCAGACACCATATTATCATCACCAGACACCATATAATCACCACCAGACACCATATAATCACCACCAGACACCATATAATCACCACCAGACACCATATAATCACCACCAGACACCATATAATCACCACCAGACACCATATAATCACCACCAGACACCATATAATCACCACCAGACACCATATAATCACCACCAGACACCATATAATCACCACCAGACACCATGTAATCACCACCAGACACCATATAATCACCACCAGACACCATATAATCACCACCAGACACCATATAATCACCACCAGACACCATATAATCACCACCAGACACCATGTAATCACCACCAGACACCATATAATCACCACCAGACACCATATAATCACCACCAGACACCATATAATCACCACCAGACACCATATAATCACCACCAGACACCATATAATCACCACCAGACACCATATAATCACCACCAGACACCATATAATCACCACCAGACACCATATAATCACCACCAGAACCATATAATCACCACCAGACACCATATAATCACCACCAGACACCATATAATCACCACCAGACACCATATAATCACCACCAGACACCATGTAATCACCACCAGACACAATAAAATCACCACCAGACACCATATAATCACCAGACACCATATAATCACCACCAGACACCATATAATCACCACCAGACACCATATAATCACCACCAGACACCATATAATCACCAGACACCATATAATCACCACCAGACACCATATAATCACCACCAGATACCATATAATCACCACCAGACACCATGTAATCACCACCAGACACCATAAAATCACCACCAGACACCATATAATCACCAGACACCATATAATCACCACCAGACACCATATAATCACCACCAGACACCATATAATCACCACCTGACACCATATAATCACCACGAAACACCATATAATCACCACCAGACACCATATAATCACAACCAGACACCATATAATCACCAGACACCATATAATCACCACCAGACACCACATAATCACCACCAGACACCATATAATCACCACCAGACACCATATAATCACCACCAGACACCATATAATCACCACCATACACCATATAATCACCACCAGACACCATATAATCACAACCAGACACCATATAATCACCAGACACCATATAATCACCACCAGACACTATATAATCACCACCAGACACCATATAATCACCACCAGACACCATATAATCACCACCAGACACCATATAATCACCACCAGACACCATATATCACCACCAGACACCATATAATCACCACCAGACACCATATAATCATAACCAGATAACAGAGAAAGAAAGAAAAAAATATAGCGGTGTGTATTCGTTGTTGATTATCCAGTGATTTCTCATACATGACAGCTGCTTTTTGTGGCCTTTTAATGGGAGTGCCAATCAATATATTTTTCACCCACCAACTTAAAATCGCTGAGTTATCTCATATAACCCATAGTCTCGAGCTCAGAAGTCAATATTCAGGTCAGCCATCTCGTCTCATACTGTACATCAGATCACCCCTCCACTCAACAATTCAGAGACCTGTGGTCAATTTTTTGCAACCTTCTAAAAAATTAGTCCGTAAAAACAGCCAATTCAAGCAAGAACGTGGGTTTGATGAAAGGGAGAGGGAGTGCAGTATACACTACACTGCTATTCTTTAATTGGATCATTGATATATTTCTTATAGTATTGTTTTAACCTTAAAAAAAATATAGGGTCTAGTATTCATAAGTCAACTTATCGTCAGATTTCAATGCTTCTAAAAAGAAATCATTATAAATTGTCCGTATACAAATACAAAGTTTTTATTAGACCCTAGTAATAGAAATATTATAAAACCATTACTCAGAGCAGATTTATTAAATAGTCTAAGCATCACGCAACAAAAAACATGTTTTAATACATGGTTTATTCTGAAAAAGCCCATACACAGTACGCTACACAGTACACTACATTCAACACCGTAAAAGTCAAAGGAAAAAGAACTCTTGCAGCTTTATCCACTTGGCTGACGCTATTGCTAAACACCGATAGCTTCCCTTTTGGACGAACTCGTCTGCTTTTTGTCCTGTAAAGAAAGAGAGAAATTAATCGTTCGACAATCTGAAAAAATCTGACATACCAATTTTGAGTAATTTATAAATGGCTTCATGCACTTTTGCCGAAATTTGTACTAACCCCCCCCCCCCCCCCCCGCTCCACCCACCCACCCTCTATCGTCAGACGACGATCAAATCGCCAGACCTATCCCCATACAAGTTGTCATTAATTTACTCCATCAGAAAATTTGAACATTATGATTTTGATATTTAAGACCTATTCAGGCCTACACATTTTAAGCCCCGCCCCCTTCCAGTCACAAAATTAAAACAACCGCCCCGCTCTATGCAAGTGAGGTCATTTATGGACGAGTCCTTGCAAAAAATATTGTTATTGCAACTGGCTAGGCGATAAAGCTTTTTCCGAATAGAACAGGTGAAATAGAGTTCATCGACTCCTGCAACTACGGCAAATAAGAGATAGTTTGGTCACTTCTATGCCCAGAATGCCTTTATTTTCCCTAATTGGAACAAGTGCACCTCAATATCTAAACATCAATAGTATTAACCATCGAGCGCGACAGGTTGTAAAATATAGATGAATAGCTCCAAAATCAATGTACGAGTGTTTATTTGTTGTATATTGGTGAGCTATTTATAAGTTGGGAGAATACAACCTCACTATAGCAAACTGTCTGGTCAGGTTGTGGCACTATTTGGCAACTTTCGCATACTAGCTAAACTTTACCTAAACAAGACAGAGCTTGGTGAGTGTCCCAACATTACCTGGCCAAAACTTTATCTGGCCAAATGTTACTCGCCCAAAACATTACCTGGACAAAACATTACCTGGCCAAACATTACCAGGCCAAACATTACCTGGCCAAAAACTTTATCTGGCAAATGTTACTTGTCCAAAACATTACCTGGCCAACAGTACTGGCCAAATATTACCTGGGCAAAACATTACCTTGCCAACACTACCTGCCCAAATATTACCTGGTCAAACAGTGGCACAACTTGGCAAGTATCCCGACCTTGACATTGACTTGGTTTGGTGGCCAGGGATAATTTTGAACCTTGAACTTCCCGTTTTGCATTGTTAATGAATCCACTGGTGTGTTGTCGTCAGACAGCTAGAATGTAATGAGATACCTACTTAATTAATTACATGTAATGAGATACCAACTTAATTAATTGCATAAATTAATGTCATCAGATAGCTAGAATTTAATGAGATACCTGCTTAATTAATTACATACATTAAATGGATGTACTCATATATCGCGTTATAATCTTATTAAAAGATATATTAATTACATTAAAACAGTTAATGAGCTTATTTCTGCATCGTGAAATCATATAGAATTGTCGAGCTTATTATGTATTTAATTAAATCAATTTGATGAGTCAGATAATTAGGTGTACTATACTATAAATATAAATACAAGAATCTAATAAGACACCGCGAATTTTTTCCAACCAGTAATAAATTAATTTAGAAGATCATCCCGTTAGAATGCCACAGAATTAAATATTACTCCTTGTCATTTAGCATATAGTAGAATTTAAAAAAAAAACCGATTCTTTAAAACGCGACAAATAAAAATTTAAACAAATGGCTGGAATAAAAAAAGAAGTAACTGTTGTTTTATTTTACCTACTACAGTTACCTTGCTAGTGCCCTTCAAAATTAATATCCTAAGAATATGTGTGTGTGTGTGTGTGGGGGGGGGGGGGGTGTTGAAGAAACATCTGCAGTAGGGGTGTGGATGTGGATACATTACTTAATGGTGTGAACAAGGGCGATAATTCCTAGCTCATACTTGGGTCTGTGGACACAATCTTAAATATGCGACTAATTAACCGTTTCACTAAAACAACAGTGAAATAACAATCATAAATCTAGAAGCTAACGAATACTTAATCTTAAGCCCTTAAAATTATAACTTTTAACCATGCTTTAAAATTTTATAATCTGCTGGTTCTAATGCTTTTAAATACTTAAAAACCTAACATTTTTTTTGTGTTTGGCCACGAGGATTAGGCCATTGATAGATGGGGCCCCTATAGGTGGGCGTGCCTCTAGCCCAAGCAAATCTATATATAGAAAATAAATGTATCCGAAATGGTCCCCCTAGATGCGAACTCGTTGAAAAGCTGTGTTTATTTTAAGGGGCGAACACTCCTCCACGCCAACCATTTACAACTTGCGTCCCTTTCATCCCCGCTCACTCAACCCCTCGGGGCTAAAACACTTGTCAAATCGCGAGCACACGTAAAACACGCGCGCTGTTAATATTTCATAACCCTCCCCTATAAAAACAACTCCTACGGAGTCATTGGGTACACACACAAAATAATCTCCACGCCCGTTAATCTATCACTGTCAACGGGCAAAAATTAACTTCTCATTAACTCGTTCATGCAAGATTTCTTTTTTATTAAATTTCTGTGTTTTTTTTACCTCGTCGGTGGAACTGTCGTCATCACTTGATAGCATGAGAGGCTCGCCCGTGCCGTACTTGGTGAAGTAGTGGACCACGGCGAACTCCAGCGTTGTGGCGATGACGAAGACGAAGCAGAGCGCCACGTAGACGTCCAGGGCGGTGATGTAGGAGACTTTGGGCAGCTGGCTTTTGTTTTCGATGCCCAGGATGGTCATGGTCAAGGCCGTCATGGAACCTGGTACGTTGGAGAGGTTTGTTCATTGAGCGGTACACACTTTAGGCGTTGGTACAGTCAGGCACGAGTACAGCTGGACATTGGTACAGATGGACATTCGTACAGATAAATATTAGAACATCTAGACCTTTGTACAGCTGGACATTGGTACAGTCAGGCATGAGTACAGCTGGACATTGGTAGATATTGGACCACTAGACATTGGTACAGATAGTACAGTTGGACATTGGTACAGCTAGACATCTGTACCACTAGATATTGGTACATCTATACTTGGTACAGTCAGACATCTTACATACTCTAGTAGCCCCAGAAACCTAGCTCAAGACATCTCTCTAGCAAGCACGTGCTGTACCTCTAGACCACGGGCCAGTACTCACCTAGAGCGATCCTATCAGCAGTTGCCTCCCTGTTGATCCAGAACGAGACCCAAGAGAGGACAACTAGCAAGCAACAGGGGAGGTAAAGGTTGATCAGGAAGTAGCCGGCATGACGGCTTAACTTGAACGTCACACAAAGAACAGAGTGCATGGCTGGAGACAAAAGGGACATAAGTTCGTCTTGACAATAGTAAAGAAATTATATAATAATTTAGAGTTTAAACTTTAGTTCTAACAAATTTGTAAATATTCTGTACAATATATTGTAAAGCTTTCTGACTTAGAACTCTGTCGGTGAAGCTATGGTTATGAAAAGAAATTTGGCGTCGAAAGACGTTCTCCAACATCAAGTAAGAATGTTATCGCCTTAGACTAAAGAACAGCTGGGTAGCCAGGATACAAATTGTGGTTAAATATCTGCTTTATTTTAACTCATGTTCGTAAGGGTCAAGAAAAATTACAATAGTAAAGGCAGATATAGGCTTAGTGCCACTGCTATGCCTATACTTGTTCCTTCTAAAGTGGTTGCTGTATGAATGGTGAATAGGTTCCATGACTTAACCTCATACATACTCGCCCCATTTTGTTGGACTAAGTTTGACTTACTGTTGTATAGTCCACCCCCGCGGTCTAGGCTTAACGGGGATTGACAAAGATCAATACAAATGAAAACAAATGCTAAAACTGCTGTGTTTGCTCCATTTTTGATTGGCAAAATCGATGAGCTCTAGTCTCGCCGGACCAGACCCCAACCGACATTTATGGGTCGAAAACCATTCTTTATGTCGTCCGTTTATCGTCTTGTGGAATCTGCCAGCCGCAGCCCGTTTGTAACACCACTTTCTATTAGACACAGATGGTAAAATATGTCCGGCACAGCAGCTTCATCCTGACACCTTCGATCGCATCGGCTCCCGGGAAAATTATTTATTTATATCTGATTGATTTTCCTGACCCATGTTTTCCTCAAGCTTAAGATTTTTTTAAAAGTTTAATTTATTTCTTGAGACTTGATATGACGTGAATGGGGTGCTCGAAATTTAAATCTAATTTTAAGTTTCAACATTTTGCACATCATTTTCTGTTGCTCCCCTTTTCAAATAAAATATTGTTAATATAAATTGCATAATGTTTGAATGAATATGTTTGAAAATGAAAAAAAAAGCTCAAACAGAAAAACGATTGAATAAACTCTAAGACTAACTCTGGAATAAACAATGACACACACAAAATAAAATTCTAATGAGACTATATAAACAAACATTTCTCTAAAATTACATCAACTTATCGGGCCAAATTTAATGAGGGGTTTGCTGGACAAATCTAGATCGAACCAAAATTAGGACCAAAAACATTTTCGTTTACATAGTAACGCTGTTATATGGTAAGGAAAATCTCTCACCCTACCAAATTGAAAGCTTATGATGTAAGCATCAAAGGCCAGCATTGGAGTGGTGTTATTAAAGTTATTATTGTATTGCATGTTAGTCGTTGACCAGGCGAGGTACAGGTACAGAAACAGATTTTTAAAAAAATTCAATCTATTGAGATTCTAGCAGTTGACAGATGGTGAAGATATGTTAATTTAATTGGTGCAAACTGTTGACGGGTTGTTAAGATATGTTAATTTCATTAGTGCAATGTAGCCTACAGGGTCAAGCCCATACAAAATTTCTTTCTAAAAATCAAACTGCCATTTATCTTTATCAAGCTTTCTATTTTTAGTTTGGTTTTTATTGAATTAATCCGCTCTTTGCACTTCATTCGTATAGAACTTTCAAAACAAAATATGCGTAAAAATGTTTTATCGTTAAATTATGGAAATCCTACTAGTTTTCCTCCGTAGGAAGGCCCTATATAATCTTAATATTCTTTAATATTTTTTCCTGGTTTTCCCCTATAATGATGTACAATTTTTTACCCAACTGCACTTTTTTCCCGCCACTATCACACGCTGTTTATTTCCGGTTTAGGATGACAATTTAGCGTGTCATCAAGTCTGGAGCACGAGCCACCATAAATCCGGGCCGAGTTATCCCCCTGTTCATCACATCTCCCAGCTGGGAAACCCCAAAAGGGGCGCTACTCTTCCGGTCGTGGACGTCCCCGCAAGTTATCTTTTCAAGGCATGGAAAGCGCGCGGAGTGTTGAGACAATCGTCTGCTGAGAGAAGAGCCCCGACAATGGAGCACCCAAGACAAAACAGCCGACTCGAGACAGGCGTTTAAAAGCTGACCGGCGTAAAATCAGAACACTGGACGTCATTGCTTGCTAAAATACACATCTTTAGCTGGTAATGGATTTCACGGCAATCGATTTAAAAAAAAATGGTTTAATGGCATCTTGTGTGTTTAGCTTTGGTCTAGACACACAATTATATCTTTGATTTTTGGCGTTAGTAATCGGAAATCGCTAACGATATTTTCAACAACTTGTAAAAAAAAAACATAAACACATTTTACAGTACACGTTTTGTAAGTATTTGGATAATATGGTTTACATATATACCAATATATATATATATATATATATATATATATATATATATATATATATATATATATATATATATATATATATATATATATATATATATATATATATATATATACCAATATATATATATATATATATATATATATATACATATATATATATATACATACATATATATATATATATATATATATATATATATATATATATATATATATATATATATATATATATATATATATATATATATATATATATATATATATAATTCATTATGGACCGCTATTACAACCGAAGGAGTTACGTACTTTGAATTTGAACGCAGTATCTCAAAAAGCGACATGTTTCGTTATCTATTTATTTTGTTTCGTTCAATGCAGTCAAGTGCCAGTCAACTTTTGCCTGTGTCAGTCAGACGACATGAGATTCGACGGAAGAAGAATCGCAGCGCCCCCTAAAGTGAACGGCTTAAGTGACGGGTCGGGGATAAACGTGGCCAGCGGGAAAGAATCGAACCAGCCACACCCGCTTCAGTCGGGGAATTTTCTCCGGTGGTCAAGGGTTTCGATTACCGGATAGCCTTACACAATCTGTCTCGATCATCGATCGGGAATGCCGGGAAGTTTTCCTTGAGTCGGGAGTTTTAGGAAAGTTGGAATAATTTCTGTGCCCGTCGGATTATGACAATGTTGTCCGACAATGGCGTTTTAAACGTATTCTAGTTGAAACAAATTAAAAAATAATTTGTGTAACATTTGTAATTTTTTTGTAAATTAAAAAAAAAATTTTTTTCGCCGGGTATAGTTTTATAAATATATTTTAAAAGAAACACAGTCGACTTAACCCGTGACTTTCATCCGGGAAAAACAGCTAGTACATCTGGTAAAAAATTCAAATAACACATCCCAGTTGAAAAAGGATCTTATCGTCTTGCCAGTGTCTGGGCTAATGGTAACGTAACATACGTCAAGCCTTGTATGGGATGTTACGAACAACATTTTAATGGTGGCTTTTTGCAATCGATCCAAAATTCAATATTATTTTCTACTCTGGAAGTTTGTATTTTTTTAAATTTATGTAACCGAAGCCATCTTGTAAAATTGACGAATTATTACAGTAGTGCCCAGACCAATACGTCATATGTATGGGGAATAAATGATTTATCTTTACACAGATAGGAAAACACCGTCAATATTTAACCATCTTTAACTTCAGGCAATAATATATGTATATGTTACTGTATTGACATATAGCTTCCTAAACAACCCTGGATTACCGAACTTTGGCTGAACCATTGCGGTAAGCTCCCCTGGTCCCGAGTACTTAAATCTTGTCTTCCCATCTTCAAAGATATCTTTGCTGTCATCTCTCTCTAAATAAAACTCAACCACGTTTTTATCTCGCCAACTTTATGTACTAAACACTAAACTAGTGGGTGGAGGGTTTATTTTCTTGTGGGGTCCGACAGTTAAACGTTTCCTGCTAGAATGTGTATCTTACATTTGGTTTCTGTATGTTTTGTTGGTGTTTGTATTTTCATTTGGTATTTGTATGTTTATGTGTATGTTTATTTTGGTATTTATGACTGTGTTTTTTTTTGTTACTCGTATGTTGTGTTTGAATTTTTTTATGTTTATTTTTGTTGGTCTTTATGTGGATTGGTCTGTTTCTTTTGTTGGTGTCTGTGTTTTGACTGTTATTGGTCTGTTTCTTTTGTTGGTGTCTGTGTGTTTTGACTGTTATTGGTCTGTTTCTTTTGTTGGTGTCTATGTGTTTTGACTGTTATTGGTCTGTTTCTTTTGTTGGTGTCTATGTGTTTTGACTATTATTGGTCCTTTTCTTTTGTTGGTGTCTGTGTTTTGACCGTTATTGGTCTGTTTCTATTGTTGGTGTCTGTGTGTTTTGACTGTTATTTGTCTGTTTCTTCTATTTCCACACACACCGAACGACAAAGTATTTAGTTTGTTGTGTCGATAATGGCAAACTTTTTGTAAGTTGTACCAGCATAATGAGTTGTATGTTATACTGGTATAATTAACTATAATTTCTATTGCAACCTTTTTCAAAAATTGTACGGCAAATCCTGGGTCAGTCGTTTAAGATTACCGGTAATTATTTGATTCCCTACCAGTTCATCTCGCCAATCATATTATTGTTTGTACAATTCAAAGTCTGTTTGGTACGCTGGATTACATACACAAAACACGCACTCCAATTTATGGATCTGGCCTAAATCAATGACATTACCGGAAGTATGACATTTGAGTATGACATTTGATTCGGGGATCCAAGACAATGTCGGCAGCGGGCGGAGAATATTCCGGATCTGCCCTCAAAAATTTCTTCCCCTCGCCGGCCAACAAACAGGGGCTCGGGCAATTATGCTAAGCCGGGAATAAAATCAATAATTGTGTGTGGGTTATCTTATCTTGGTGTATTTACCCTCCGCATCAGCAGGGGGCGCTGTGTCTACAACAACGGCCAACAGCAACATGAGAAATGGTTGACGGCGGTTGGTGGAATGGTCGTGTTGGCGCGCATTTACAAATTCTTAAATAGCATGTCGGTCTCAATCTACCATAGGTCTGATTTGTTTTAGTATATTTTGTACTCAAGTGATTTTATTTTTCTTTGTCTAATACTTCAAAAGTTGTCGATTTACGGTCTGGTGTAGAGTAGTATAAAAAAAAGTGCTTTACCTCCCTTGATCATGCCCGTGTAGTTGGTGAGGGGGAAACCCACCAGGTCAAACTGTGACAGACGTAGGTCCGGTGCCAGTTCTATGGAACCTTTCTGACCATAGCGCCACTTGTAGACTACGTCATCAGTGGAGTAAGCGACTGTGTAAATACATGGGGGTTAATGGGCTACAGGCAGATCAGGGACAATCAGAACTCTTAATTGAAATACTTCTTTACATACTTTTCTACTTCTATAGACTTATAACATAAAAAAATATAACTATTACAACTTTATAACACAAAACAGGTAAACAAACACAACACAGGTAACCAAACACAACACAGGTAGCCAAACACAACACAGGTAGCCAAACACAACACAGGTAACCACACACAACACAGGTTACCAAACAAAACAGGTAACCAAACACAACACAGGTAACCTAACACAACAAAGGTAACCAAACACAACATAGCTAACCAAACACACCACAGGTAACCACACACAACACAGGTAACCAAGTCTTACAACTTCCAAAGAGCAGAGGACAGTGTTGGATATCCATTGGAAAGTTCTCCAGGTGCATCCTGCAAGTTGCTTGAATGGTCAGCCTACAGAAATACACATTTTAACGTCAGGTTAAATCAAGGTTTTTGTTTTTGTTTAATGGTTTTTGTTTCAGTGAAAATTGAGCTAGAAAACAATTGTTTAGAAAATTGGAGTATACATTGACACAATTTATAAATGAATCGTGAAACTGTATACAAAACTGTTACATAGAATCTAAAATTAATTTGAAACATTAGCAACAAGGCAAATATATTTAACGTACACAACAATTCTCTTATTTTCGAGGCAGTAAAACTATGTAAAAAGCAAACGAAATGTATTAATACGGAACTGACTTTCATGAGGGCAGATGAAGTAGAGCTTCCCTGTTTCTGTTGCTTCCGTTTAAGAGAGGATATACATGTCAGGTAATCCTTAAGACTGGGTTGTCCTGGGTATATCTTACTGATTCAAACATGATTGGAACTCGATATTTTCGAGTTAGTAGTCGTGAGCTCTACCGTATGACCACGATATTCAACTATGTTTTAAATATCTGCAGATGATTCCTACCTTTGAGAAAACAACACGGTTCCATTAGCACCTATTCTAAGGAACCGGTTGTGTGACGTAATGGCGTGCAGGTAGCTCTTCTGTCCGTTGTAGAAGACCGTGTCTGGGTGCCAAATCCGCTCTAGAATCTTGATGCCGAGGGTCAGATTCTCCAGGGACACGTTCATGGCCAGTCGTTGGTCGATCCATCTCTGCCGGAAGTAGCAGTCGAGTGTGTAGATCTACAGACACGAAGGGTCAATTAGTGCAACCAGCCATCGGGTTTAACAGAACAATTAAACTGTTTAGGGTAATTAGACGCACTAATTGATTATACACTTAGCTTGAGCTCGATGTACATGAAAATGATTTGTCTTAACCTACGCTTAAACGTTTTCACAACTTTTTTTACGCAGGACAGAAGCTTTTTGGTATTGTAGTTATTGAATATATCAACTTCTAAATTTATTACAAAACCTACCATATATATCACAAACAGCCTAGCACATCTATCTGCTGCAACTTACCCTATCCAGCTACCTACGATATCCATCTACAACAACCTACCATATCCAGCTCCAACAACCTACCCTTATGAAAATGCTAAAACCTACCATATCATCCTGCTAAAACCTACTATATCAAGCTCAGGTTGAACCCACACACTACCCTATGAACCGGCTAAAACCAACCATACCCAGCTCCCACAACCTACCGTATAAACCTGCTAAACCTACCATATCCATCTCCCACAACCTACCCTATAAACCTGCTAAACCTACCATATCCACCTCCCACAACCTACCCTATGAACCAGCTAAACCTACCATATCCATCTCCCAAAACCTACCGTATAAACCTGTTAAACCTACCATATCCATCTCCTACAACCTACCACATAAACCTGCTAAACCTACCATATCCAGCTCTGAGATGGGCCCCATCGACCGCAGGCTTAAATCAGCGTTCACCGTCACCGCCTCACCTGTCAATCAAAGATCACACGCATTATGAGAGCTCCGTGATATGAAACTGTTGGCGTGAGCTTAACGCTAGATGAGCTCAGCTCAACTGGAGCTTAACGCTAGATGAATGAATTCAGCGCAACTTGAGCTTAACGCTAGATGAGTTTAGCTCAATTTGAGCTTAACGTTAGATGAGTTCAGCTCATGAGCTTAACGCTAGATTAAAGAATTCAGCTCATGAGCTTAACGCTAGATGAGGTTAGCTCAACTTAAGCTTAACGCTAGATGAGTTTAGCTCAATTTGAGCTTAACTTTAGATGAGTTCAGCTCATGAGCTTAACGCTAGATGAAAGAATTCAGCTCATGATCTTAACGCTAGATGAGGTTAGCTCAACTTAAGCTTAACGCTAGATGAGCTCAGCTCAACTTGAGCTTAACGCTAGATGAGTTCAGCTCATGAGCTTAACGCCAGATAAATTCAGCTCAACTTGAACTTAACTTAAGATGTGTGTGGTTCACGTTGAGCTAAGTACTTCAAGCTGAGCTTTAGTCAACCGGTTTTGTCCATTTTAAGCCGATTGATTGACGTTTGGTTGTCCCTTTTGAGATGGCGTATCTAACATTTGTATTTGACCTTTGGGTACAAGTTAACCTTCAATGTTAGAGGGCAGATAAATCTGTTTCCACGATAAGTCTAAATGTGTAAAAACGTAAATAACCTCCACTCCACATCATGTTAAAGGTCTTTGACCTGTAACCTTGTGTACTCAACTTCTAGACGAATAGGACTTTAGAAAAAACCCTCTACTCACTTGTCAGTCAAGTCTGCAAAATGCTATGCCATTTTTTTTTACTCAAGTTGTGGGAAAATGTATACTTTGTTCCCTTTTTCCTGGTCTTCCGGTATAAACGTTTGGTATGTAAACTCAAACTTCAGACAATTGATCTGATGTAACTTTCCTATATTTAACATAAAGAGTTCTTGTGTATCCTTTCTATATTCAATTTACGGGCAACTCAGTTCTTACGTAAACTCTCCATAATCAGTTTCCGGTCAACTAATTTCTTATATAATCTGCCATAACTTCAGGTCAAAGCCGCTAGACTGCAACCTTCTTAACTCAAGTTCCTGTCAAACCGGCTAGACTGCAACATCCTTATATCAACTTCCGGTCGAACCGGCTAGACTGCAACCTCCTTAACTCAAGTTCCGGTCAAACCGGCTAGACTGCAACCTGCTTAACTCATCTCTTGGACAAACCGGCTAGACTGCAACCTCCTTATCTCAACTTCCGGTCAAATCACTTCATCTGTAAACTCTCCTCAACTTCCGGTCAAACGGCCCCTGGCCTGTCATCAATCTATCCCCTACACCCAATTACTAGCCGTCGGTCGGCGGTCTATCAGGGTAACGACGTTCCGATGATTCGGGCCAAAAGTAATGGTACGCCGCCCCCTACACCTCATCAACCAACGTCCCGCCTCGTAGACGCGAGAAACGACGAGATCATTACAGCTTACATCGCATCTTCATACGACGAGCAGTAGATTCTATGAAACAGACGTTATCGTCTGCCCTGAGCACGGGTTGCGGGGGTCCGTGGAGCAATTATTTTCCTTTCTATCCAACTAGGACGAATGAAATAGGATTGCGTTAGGGTATTTGGGACACAATTTGTAAGTAGATTGTAAAGAAACTGGAATTTTGAAGTCAGTTTTACTGTGATTGTTCTACATTAGATCTATATCGCGAACAACCAAAGATAGAGATAGGGTTGATAAAAATAGTAGACCAGAGAAACGAATAAAACTGAGTGAAAAATTTGACAATACTTGTAAATTTTGGTAGTTTTGGAGGGAATTCGAGTTTAGCACGGTGTTGGTGTATTGATATTTGTAAGAATATATAGCTGTATGTCTGGCTGATGAAGCTTCAGTATATTGTCGGCCAAAATACCGAGCAGACACAGACATTAGGCGAACATTTCCGATAGCAGACACAGACATTAGGCAAACTATGTCTATAGCAGACACAGACATTAGGCGAACTATTTCTGTAGCAGACACAGACATTCTACAGTCGGTAAAGTGTGTCGGTGTGTCTGTCGTCGTGTCGGGAAAAAACACACTTTTGTCGGACGCCCACTTCCGTTGGCCAAATATTTGTAAGAGACGTAAATGCACTTCCCTTGCCATCCCTGGCTTCCCCGTCAGAATATCTGGCCAAAAACTGACAATTCATGCATGATAAATATTGTATATGTCCACATTAGGCCGATTTTTATTTTTATTCGTTTCCCCTTTTTCATTCCATTCATGATTTTTATCATTTTCAAATATAAAAAGAATTGTAGAATTTCCATGATAATGTGTAATTTGCGAGACGCATAGGATCAAAATCAAACGAAATTAGCTTAGCTTTAAGATAGGCAGCCGCTTAGCAAATACAGGGAGGTAAGCAATTATTGATAATGAACTTCAAGCTTCATTCGACTGGAGTTAGTGTTCGTGGGGAGGGATATTTTCTCTGTATGGAGTTTTCGACATAAACATAAATAGGATCAAGACCAGATTCTTCCTATGTAAAGGAGAAAGAGGAGTTTAATTGTATGTGTTGCTGGCACGTGATGAGAGAGAATGCGCACGCATGCGGAGTCGTTCCGCTATTTCCTTTAAATCGTCACATCCGTGTTTTCAATCGGGATGTTTATTTTTAGAATCGGGGGATTGGGAGTTGCAACAAAGACAAGAAATAATCGTGTGTATACGTTTGGGGAAGGGTGGATGAGGGGTGAGCATGGGGGGGGGGGCGGGGTGAGTTGTGTGAAGTTTGAGGGGTAGGGGTTTGATAGCTGTGGGATTTTGACTTCAAATCGTATCCGTCTGGTAAGCCTGTAGACATGGTCAAGTCCGACAATTTCGTCTGCGAACCGGTGACTATTCTAGATGGGCAGTAACACCTATACATGGGCGGTAACTCTATGTGTAGATTGAAGATAGATTAGCACTGAGTTCTCAAGTCACATTTGCTGTGACCCTATGTCACGCTAACACCTGGTTCTCAAGTTAAATTTCTAGGCCATACTTGTTAAGCTTGTGAAGGCGAATAAAACAACCGTTTTTTCGGTTCGTATCTTTCTTCCAGAAATATATTTTAAAAACACTTATGAGAAATCCCCCCACCCCTCATCCCCTCCCCACAATCCAGGTTTCCGTTACATTTTGGCATCACGTTTGCCCAGTGGAGACCTGTTTGAAGATTGGGTCTCGTATGTTTAAAGAAATCTTCACTTCTCCAAGAGTTGGTATTTTTATTCGATCTAGTTTTTTCTTGCCCACCGAGGCGACCGTGGTTAAATATTTGCCCACTCAGACCCATGGCCTCGGCAAACCATCTGTGACAACTTTACTGTTCACGTTCAACATCTCACTTTTTAAAGTCTGTTTTGTGTCTGTCTGATGTATGTCTAAAGTCTGTCTGGAGTCTGTCTTATATCTGTCTGACCTTGCTTCATGTGTGAAAACTTCACTGTTCATGTTCAACAGCTCACTTTTTAAAGTCTGTCTAAAGTCTGTCTGATGTCTGTCTGACCCTTGCTTCATCTGCTACAATTGTACTGTTCTTGTAACTAAACCTTAGACATCTAAGCCTAACCTGACATTATCAGTGACCAGAGTTTCTTCCAGGCGAAGCCCCCCCCCCCCCCCCCCCGAAATTTTTTTACCGCCCTCCCCCCCCCCCCCCCCGAACGAAATGAAATTTATAAAATGTATATAGAAAATATATATTTTTAACAGTGTCCGCCCCCCCCCCCCCCCGAAGAAAGTCTACCGCCCCCCCCGAAAATTTCAAGTGCTCCCCCGGAGAAAAAAGTCTGGAAGAAACACTGTCAGTGACCATAATTATAATCCTAAATCTACTATCGTTTTTTAAAAATTGTATGGGAACGATAATGTCTAAATTTTTGTATAACCAGCTTTCGGCTTAAATAATGTCTTGAAGTCGTAGGATGATGGAACCATCACCAACACTGTAGTAGTAAAACCTTCCAGATCACAACACTTCAACCGACCCAATGTTCAAATTATACGTCGTCTCTCTACTCTGCTGATATCAAAGCCTCCCGGATTGGCTGTAAATTGTCGAATCAACACAGCTCTCTTAAACGCAGTAGAAATATAGCAAGCACTCAACGGCGATTGATGACTGGTTCGCGTCGCAAGAAAATAAATAAAAAATTAAATTTACGTTAGCTGCTAATCTATGTTGGGGTTCAAGAAGCTATATAATGTGTTCATTAACTGATTCAATTTCGTTAGGATTATTCCTCCCAGAAAAATGAACTAAAGCACAAAACTAAGAAGTAATCTTAGACACTTCATATGAACAACACAGAGATATTTTGCATTCGCAAGATTTGCTGCAGAAGTTACAAATATTTTAATTAGCACATAGGACGTGGAAAAAGAGGGAGGGGGGGGGGGAGGATAGTGACATATTGTCACGAAATACGAGATCAACAATAGTCCATTCACTTATTCGAACGTTTGAGAAAATCTTAAATATAAAGATAATCCTTATGTTAACCTTAACTTTTAAGCTAATCCGAATATTAAAGTTAACTCTAACGTCAAAACTAATCATTATGCTAACGTCATTAATGTGTCGTTAAAACTGCTTTTATTTGACAACCAAATTACACAACACCATCAACTTGTTATTATTTTCACAAATGTCGTTTTCAAAACTCTTCATCAAATTTCAATGTATCCTAACAAATCACATCAGAACGTCCCCGGAAAAAAGATGGAGAATCGCTGTTCTGACTTCCCTCAATAGAAAACCACAATTTCATTACTGTTTACGCCAAGTGCAAGAAATGGGATTCTAACGCAGCCTCGGGCGGTTTCTTTCTGTTATTTAAAGTGTGGGGGGGGGGTGCATCGTGATGCAAACTAGATAGAGTTGAAAGCAAAGGGAGAGAAATATGTTCTTGAAGATGTAGATCTTAGCATTATGTTGCCAGATTTATGTAGCGGAGGTGAGAGTGATATGTGAGACTGGTGTAAACATAGTGGAGTGGTTATGATATGTGGAATTGTTGGTTATGTTATCTTTAAAAGAAAATAAATTAATACACATTCTTTATCGCATGAAAGATATTTTACTAGCCACATACAAAGATGATACCGAATATGAAACAATATTGATATATATGAGACAACATATGAGACATTTTACTAGCCACATATAAAGGTGATACCGAATGTGAATTAATATTGGTATATATGAGACAACACATACACATGAGGGCCAGATGGATCATATGTTTGTGTATGAACATATTAATTCAAGCTACACTCAGAAGTTGTCCAACACACATACGTTTTGGCACAAGGCATAGGCATTGATGAATGTGAACATTTTAGTTCAAGCTACATACAGAAGTGTCTATACTATTCGATACAAGAAACACAACTTATGATGAACCTTGTAAGTAAAAAGTCTAGATATCTACCCCCTTGTGATGGGGTATTGATGTTAAAGAATGTTTACATTTTGGATGTTTAATGTATGATATTTAAAGCTAATAGAGGGTTAGATGAAACAGCATTAATTGACAAGTTCTGCTCGAGAGATGATGCGTAGTGGATTCAATGACGTCACCCAGTCCGGTAAACTGAGTCAATTGGTATGACGTCACCCAGTCCGGTAAACTGAGTCAATTGGTATGACGTCACCCAGTCCGGTAAACTGAGTCAATAAGTATGACGTCACACAGTCCGGTAAACTGAGTGTAGTTTTCCCCCACTAACCACAGATATGTATTAAAATAAATATGTTACCTTCATACTACAATGACTATGACACGTTAATGGTTCCCCCCCCCCCCTCCATCGTTAACACAGAACGCCCAGGAGAAATGCCGACACCACCTACTATAGTCTCTGTCTGGGGAAGATGATGAATTGTCTTAGCATGTCAGGAAAGTCTCTTTTATGGCGCCAAACTTCAACTCAGGTACATCTTCAGATATTTAACACTACTGTGTATCTATCGAGGTCCATCTATGACATTTAACACTCTACTGCCCACTGTGTATCTATCGAGGTCCATCTATGACATTTAACACTCTACTGCCCACTATGTATCTATCGAGGTCCATCTACTGCCCACTATGTATCTATTGAGGTCCATCTACTGCCCACTATTTATCTATCGAGGTCCATCTACTGCCCACTATGTATCTATCGAGGTCCATCTACTGCCCACTATTTATCTATCGAGGTCCATCTACTGCCCACTATGTATCTATCGAGGTCCATCTACTGCCCACTATGTATCTATCGAGGTCCATCTACTGACTTAACACTCTGCTGTCCACTGTGTATCTATCGAGGTCCATCTACTGACTTAACACTCTGCTGTCCACTATGTATCTATCGAGGTCCATCTACTGCCCCTATGTATCTATCGAGGTCCATCTACTGACCACTGCTGGAAACATTCCCACACTGGCTATAGGTCAATACGCGCTTGGTTTAAACGTGAGCTTTTCAGCGGCTCCTGGTGGAGTAGTATTAAAATTAGTAAAAGCTAATTACTTCCCTTTTACAAGTCTTTAATTGCAAACAAGGAAGGCAGCTTAATAAAAATTTCTCAAAAATAAAATAAATTAATTGAATTTTCGTTTACTTAAATAGAAATAGTTCTTTTAATTTTTAACTAAGTTCAATAACTGTGTCGAGACTATGTTGTAATGTTGTACATTTAAAAAAATATTACAATATGTGTTTCATTAAAAATAATAGTAAAAAACTTTAGCCTTTACTCATATTATTTATATTTAAATAAAACGTAGACAATTCTACAACATTCTCTTCTTCAAGTTTTCTTGTTATAAAAATAAGTAAAGTATTATTTACACGTAATACTAAATTGTGTTTTGTATTAGCGGGAATCTCTTCCAACACTAAACAACTAAAGAACAAATAAACTACTTGAGCAGTCGTAATCCACCTATTTTATCCGAAATTGATTTTTAAAAGCATTCCAGGCAGAAAACAAGCCTGCCAACACTGCTCATCAACGCAACACTAGACAAACCAGTGCAACCAACCACACCTGAAACCACCGCAGCAGACAACCCCAAAACCAGCACCACGATCAACCTCAAAATCAACAACGCATATTACAACAGGGATCGCAATATACAAAGTCATTTCCGTTCCCCAAAGCCCAACTATCGACACATCTGAGGTAACTGTCTAGAAGACGCCAACAACTGACCATGGCGAAGCAGCACAACAGCCAGTAACAAGCATATATGCAGTCACCACCCAGATCTCGACATAACAGAAAGAAACTTCCGGCCCTCAAATCTCACAACAGTAAACAATCGTGTAAACAACAACAACCAAGAGAAAGAAAGAGGACAGCCCAGAACCGGAGAGGACATCAAAAGCAGCTAAAGTCATTGAAGGTGACAACGAGTCAGCAGCCACCACCCCGTCCAAAAACACCGATTGAAAACCGACTCAACAATTGCCTGCTCTGCTCTTGTTTGTACTTCGGACCACGGGCAAACCATATAGTTAAGGAACACTTCGACACCCTACATTGTCGCAACTGCAAACGTACAATAGAGAAAAACGTGCTTGAACATTTTGCAACAAACATCCAAGGAATGGCCGGTAAAAAAATAAAAAGAGAAAATTTTCATGGCTCTATTAAAAAAAATCAAAGCACTGAACAGGCCTAGACACGTTATATCCGGTCAACGGGGATTTTCCCCGGTGTTCCGGTTGTCCAGTCCTGCCATGTGTGTAATAGCCCAGTGTATCCCTTGTGTGGGCGCTCTTTAAAACGAACGTAGGCGCAATAGTATTCATGGTGGACCGCGGATCGCCAGGGGACGCCCCATGTTTAGTTGAAATATTAGGAGGAGAGGCTCCACGGGTCTGTATGGTGAGGCGCCACAAGTTTCCCCGTCGTTACATAAACACTTGCAGTTAGCTGAATGGGCGTCCTGCACAGGGGGAGTGGCGGTGCTACTTGAATCAATGGTTAAACTATCACAGGGGCGTCGTCCACTGTCATATGACCAGAAGGGTTAGGGTTCGAAACATACAATATAGGGAACGGTGGAGCTTTATACAGCCTTTTACGGGCTAGGTAATCCTTAAAAACAACTTTATACTCTTTTCAAACTTTACCCAAAATAAGCGACCTCCCCCCCCCCCCCCTAAAATTAATTATATTTCAACAAATTCGAACATCACAATACCATATTTTAAATTATTAAAATCACAAATAAGTCTCTCTCAGTAGTCCTGGCTGTCTTGTAATCGTGCACACCCTTCACAAGGGGCATTAACAATATAGTGGTGCTCTCCCCTTGTTCACTACATGTAACAGTCCACTTGAAGATGTCTTACAGTATTCTGTAGTAAGCGGGGAGATCATTATCCGTCTGATACTTTGGGAAGCGAACATTAAGGGGCAATAACTACTGCTAGAAAGAGTTACGATGATTTAGGGACGACTTTTTCCTGTCCAATCTAATACACTACTTACGGAACCCTATCTAGTCTGGATCTGCCGATAACTGTATGAGCATAATACATATTACTTGAACACATACTTCTAACTTAATGTATTGACAACATATTTTCGTATGTAGTAAGGGCATGAGGTCAGAAAACAAGATGTTTGGGAAGAGAGCGATACAGTGTTTCATCCAGACTTTTTTCTCCGGGGGTGGGGGGGGGGGGGGACTTTTCGGGGGGGGGGGGGGGTCGGTAGACTTTCTTCGGGTGGGGGGGGGAGGACGAACACTGTTAAAAGTATATAAATTTCATTTCGTTCGGGGGGGGGGGGGGGAGGGGCGGTAAACTTTCTGCAAGGGGGGGGGGGGGCGAAGAGATGCCTGGAATAAACTCTGGAGCGATACTAATCTAGCTCAACTTGATCAGAACATCATTTTACAAATGCTGTACTCTACAGCCGAATCTAAGTCATGTCACACACATTGAAGTCAACAACTGGCCAAAAAGCAGGTAAATTGAAAATATCCTCATTAAATATCATCGGACCATCTACTCCCCCCCCCCAACAACACAAATTTCGTCCCCTATAACTCAATTGCCAACCACCACCACAATCAATCGCCTACGTATCGAGTTTATAAGATCAGCTTCAAGTGCTACCACATCAATACGAACACTCCAAGTCAGTTACTTTTTATACAAATGTATAATGAAGACGACTTTCAATAAATAAAATAATAAACCACTTCTGTGAATTGCATCTTGAGGAAAATATAGACGTTGATTTTTATATGTTAAATTTAATATTGTAACAAAATTAATTCTGTTCAGCTAAAAATCTCTAAAATCTGAAAACTGCTTCAAGTTTCTCTACTATGTGATTGGAACATAAAAAATTAGATCACTAAAAAATCAATAAACCTGGCAAATAAAAATATCAGTCTCTTATGTACAGAAAAATATCAATTTTCCTAGTACTAAAAATGATCACTATGTCTAATTCACGAAAACAGCAATGTGCATAGCACGCTAAAATATCAACATGCCTAGTTATTAGTACACATAATATCCAGCTGAACTTAATTAAATTTTCCAAGATGCAGCAATGTTTTGATCTGCGGGTACAGCCTCCAGCGAACGTTCGCTCACAAACACATCATTCACGATTGTGAGTTTTCAAATTCATTCACACAGTGAATTAGTCTGCCGAGAAAAACACCATTGGCCGGACCGTGCCGGTCTTCCGGCAAAAAAGTGTCATCGCCGGCTCGATAGAGTAACCACTTCTTCTTCCCAACTTGTGTTTGTTTTTCTAAGGGCTGCTCGATGCCAGAAAAACATTTTTAACACAATTTTCCAGCGAGTCAGGCGGTATTTGGGTCCGGGTGGCCAGATTTCAGCCGAGGTTTCCAACCATTTGGTTTCTCCATCTTTATATTGAATTCTTGACCAAGTTCCCTCCACATACCCGCCATTTTGTTTTCATTGGAAATGCGTGGCAGAGCTCCAGTACCCATCTCTGTACAAGTTTAGAGTTCCAGTACCCATCTCTGTGGAAGTTTAGAGTTTCAGTACCCATCTCTGTGGAAGTTTAGAGTTCCAGTACCCATCTCTGTGGAAGTTTAGACTTCCAGTACCCATCTCTGTGAAAGTTTAGAGCTCCAGTACCCATCTCTGTGGAAGTTTAGAGTTCCATTACCCATCTCTGTGGAAGTTTAGAGCTCCAGTACCCATCTCTGTGGAAGTTTAGAGCTCCAATACCCATCTCTGCTCTCTGCAAAAGTTTAGAGTTCCAGTACCCATCTCTGTGAAAGTTTAGAGTTCCAGTCCCCATCTCTGTGAAAGTTTAGAGTTCCAGTACCCATCTCTGTAGAAGTTTAGAGTTCCAGTACCCATCTCTGTGGAAGTTTAGAGTTCCAGTACCCATCTCTGTGGAAGTTTAGAGTTCCAGTACCCATCTCTGTGGAAGTTTAGAGTTCAGTACCCATCTCTGTGGAAGTTTAGAGTTCCAGTCCCCATCTCTGTGGAAGTTTGTGGCAGAGTTCCAGTACCCATCTCTGTGGAAGTTTAGAGTTCCAGTCCCCATCTCTGTAGAAGTTTAGAGTTCCAGTACCCATCTCTGTGGAAGTTTAGAGTTCCAGTCCCCATCTCTGTAGAAGTTTAGAGTTCCAGTACCCATCTCTGTAGAAGTTTAGAGTTCCAGTACCCATATCTGTGGAAGTTTAGAGTTCCAGTACCCATCTCTGTAGAAGTTTAGAGTTCCAGTACCCATATCTGTGGAAGTTTAGAGTTCCAGTACCCATCTCTGTAGAAGTTTAGAGTTCCAGTACCCATCTCTGTAGAAGTTTAGAGTTCCAGTACCCATATCTGTGGAAGTTTAGAGTTCCAGTACCCATCTCTGTAGAAGTTAAGAGTTCCAGTGCCCATCTCTATGAGAATTATTCTGATGCGGTTCCTGCATTTTTACCGGCCAAAAGGCATCGGAGTCTGACTTAAGTCAACTAGTAAATGTATGGTAAACATTAGCTGCGTTGTTTACAGCAGCTTATTACTTTAGTGTGTGTTGTGTAAGAAAAGTAATTAGATTTCTTACATCTGATTAGAATTCTTGTTCAACTTCTTTAATGGCTTTTTAATGGCTATGTAAATTATTTGTAATGGCAATGGATAATGTCCATATAATGCCCATGTGTTATCTCCATGTGTAATGTCCATGAAGAATTTCCATGTGGAATGTCCATATAACGTCCCTATGTAATGTCCATGTAATCTCCGTGTAAGTCTCTTTCTGTTCTCACAACAGTGAAAACGTTTTAATCGAGAATCAATGACGTAACTCTTAACCTCCACGTAGTTCCATACCTCTCATGTCCTAATGACTATTGTCTCCCTTACTTAAATCCTACACAGCTCATAACCAAATGTCCTTAATACTTAACACCATGCTCGCCCCCCCCCCCTCCCTGCCCCCCGTCATTGCTGGTGTTTACATCAAGCTCTAAGTGAATTAGAAAACAACCCCCTCCCCTCCACAACATCACTGTTTTATTTTCTGAAAACTAGCGAAGTCTCTCCGCCATTTCCCTGGGGAGCGATGGAATGGGGAGAGCGAATCAATTCCTGATGGAAGTCGGTGCAGAGGAATCCCTCTTGTAGTCGTAGACTGGGCCATCAAGGGTTAAAACAATCGTAGCCTCGGCAGTAAAAGGGTTAAAACAGCAAAGTTCGAAGAGGACATTAAGAGGCTGGTCAGGTGTTAATGTTTATGTCTGTGTGTCTGTGTGTTTGTGATTGAGGTGTTAATGTGTCTCTTGATGGTAAATGGCGAGCGTTATTTCGATGGGTGTATGTCTGTGTGTCTGTGTGTCTGTGTGTCTGTGTGTCTGTGTGTCTGTGTGTCAGGTGTTAATGTTTATGTCTGTGTGTCTGTGTCTCTGTGTCTCTGTGTGTTTGTGTGTTATTGTGTCTGTGTGTGAGGTGTTAATGTGTATGTTGACGATAAATTGCAAGCGTTATTTTGATGGGTGTGTGTCTGTATATGTAATAAATATTACCTTACGGATTCAATCTACACATCTGAAATGTTTACGTTGCATTTAATTAATCGTACATTGATTTGCATTTTCTGAATATTTAATACCTAAAGTATTTAAAAATTCAATGCAAACAACAAAGATAAATATTTACAAATATAACTGACTTGAAAGATTTCTGCTTCCAACTAATACCTGAAGTTTACCCATAAAATTGACAAGTGTTTCACTAAGAACACAACGATAGAAGAGATTTTTTTTTTAAACTTTTAAAAGTGCTTTCTTTAAAATTAATTTGTCTTTAGTTTTGCAACATTTTAATTTAATTTTTATGATTAATCTCATTTTTAATTAGTTTTTAAATGAAATTTTCTTGCACTGTCACCGAAGACTTTGCATTTGAAATAAATTTAATATGAATTAAAGAACTTACTACAAATCCACGAAAAAGCAAATAAATAATCAAACAAACAGACAGAAATACATCGTAAACTTAATAAAAACTTATAAAACACTTGCTTAGGTTTATTAGATATTAATATTATCATCTCAATTATGAATTTTACTTAACGCTACTTTTTTTTTCTAATTTAACTAATTGAGATATTTTTAGGAAATATACTTTGCTTCCAGTCTTTTTGTTCACTGTATAATAAAGAAACTTGCAGTTTGAATAAGGGTTGGATAAACCTCTAGAACATTCCAATGGATTATGGGTGTTTTGTTACTGATGGATAGGGCCTTGCATGCCAGAGACACAAAGAGCAGACGACGGAGCTCGTGATGTATCAGTAACATTGGGGGCGGGGAGGGGGTGTATCCTGTGCTAGATGAGTAACATTGGGGGCGGGGAGTAGGGTGTACCATATAACTAGACATGACCCAACCTCTTTCAGTCTGATCCAAGGCATTAAGATCAAATAACACACTTGGATTACATTTCTCTGTTTCTTTTAATAGACTCACGTAGTTCCAAAATATGTAATTTAATACTCAGTCAGCCAGTCCGTGCGTCCGTCCACCCGCCCGTCCATCCGTCTGTCTGTCTGTCTGTCTGTCTGTCTGTCTGTCTGTCTGTCTGTCTGTCTGTCTGTCTGTCTGTCTGTCTGTCTGTCTGTCTGTCTGTCTGTCTGTCTGTCTGTCTGTCTGCCTGCCTGCCTGCCTGCCTGCCTGCCTGCCTGCCTGCCTGCCTGCCTGCCTGCCTGTCTGTCTGTCTGTCTGTCTGTCTGTCTGTCTGTCTGTCTGTCTGTCTCTCTGTCTCTCTGTCTCTCTGTCTCTCTGTCTCTCTGTCTCTCTGTCTCTCTGTCTCTCTGTCTCTCTGTCTCTCTGTCTCTCTGTCTCTCTGTCTCTCTGTCTGTCTGTCTCTCTGTCTGTCTCTCTGTCTGTCTCTCTGTCTGTCTCTCTGTCTCTCTGTCTCTCTGTCTGTCTTATTGGGCTCTAATATTGGAACTCTATACTAAACATTATCCTAAAGCAGACAAATTGGACTCCCGTTGGAAAGGCTTATTAAACGACCGGAAGAACTGAGTGTGTTGCCTAATTACGTTAGCGGAAGTCCGAGAAGACACAGTTTTGTAAAAAAAAAAAGTTAAACAACGTCGTTTACTTAGAGGGTTGCCGTAAATGTCAAGGTCGCCTCACATCTTGAATAAAACATTTACGTCACGTGATTACCGCCCGTCACGTGACCAGACGCTCAATTTATTCACCTTTTGTCCAAACAATAACATTTTGGTTTATTAAGATGGTGGCCAGATGATCAATTTTAAAAAAAAAATTGTTTTAAAAATTAACATTTTAGCTCTGTATGACAATTTTTTTTCCGAACCATTAATTATTAACCAGACATAAAAATAAAGCGTTGACATCTTTGATAATTGTTGCATTTTGGGAATTCTCGATGATTTTGAAATCTCGGGATTATGTTCGCAACAATTAATTTGGCTCTAAAATTGATATTTCTCTCCCTGGCTTACGAGATTTAGAATTTTAAAAGCGAGAGACCGAGACTTACAACTTCTATTACATAACAGGCTCTTTATTCCAAAATAATAAAATAATACTTCGAGTGAAAAAAATCATGAAATAATTTTTGTTTAAAAATCGTATTTTTATAAAACTTTTTGACATTGCCGTTAAGAATTGTTTTCATGGACCTAGTTCGCTGCAGTAGTTTTAACTTCCAAACCTATTTCAAATTAAACGGGGTTTCGCCATAATGTTCCATTGTTTTGTGGCGTTTCAAGATCCAGCAACCGTGTTTGACTGCTGGAAATGTTGACTCGGGGTCTGCCCAGTCCACACCTCTCTGGCGCTTCGTGATCCCGGCAATGTGTTTGACTTATCGAAATGTTGACTTAGGGTCTGGGTCTGGGGGCAGGCGTCATACATGACTGAGCACCCCTCCCCTCACCCTCCCCTCACCCTGTTCTACGAGTGTCGCCATCTTTCGGTCAACATCGTCTGTGGTGCTATGTTTGGATTACGCCAGTTAATTGAAAATTGGGAACTGACCTCGACTACTGCTGGTGGGGGTAAGCCACACGGTGGGGCAGCTTGTGGGTGGGGTTATGGGTGTGGTGTGGGTGGGGTTATGGGTGGGGTGTTGGTAGGATTATGGGTGTGGTGTGGGTGGGGTTATGGGTGTCGTGTGGATGGGTGGGGTTATGGGTGTGGTGTGGGTTGGGTTATGGGTGTATTGGGCGTTTTGTGGGCGGGGTTATGGGTGTGGTGTGGCTGGGGTTATGGGTGAGATGGGGTGGGGTTACGGTTGTTGTGTGGGTGGGGTTATGGGAGGGGTGTGGGTGAGGCTATTGGTATGTCAATATTACACCAGGGAAGAGTACTTCACCACATGTTTGTTTAGCCATAGGAAAGCGTGGACGTAATGTGTGAGGTAAATATGGTGATGGTGGGATGGGGGAGGCTTGTTGGTCGCTACTTGTGTTTGGGTATTCAGAAGTAGCATAGTGCTGACCATACTATATTTTCATATGCCGAGGTCACAGAAACAAGTGAACTCTACATCACTTGCCATATAGACCGTCAGGTTTGAAAAGGGAACTTTATTTTAGTCAGAAGTAGGTGTGGGGTGTCTAGGTGTGAGTTGTTTAGGTGTGGGGTGTCTAGGTGTGAGTTGTTTAGGTGTGAGTTGTTTAGGTGTGAGTTGTTTAGGTGTGGGGTGTCTAGGTGTGGGGTGAGGTATGGGGTGTCTAGGTGTGGGGTGTCTAGGTGTGAGTTGTTTAGGTGTGGGGTGTCTAGGTGTGGGGTGTCTAGGTGTGGGGTGTCTAGGTGTGGGGTGAGGTATGGGGTGTCTAGGTGTGAGTTGTTTAGGTGTGGGGTGTCTAGGTGTGGGGTGTCTAGGTGTGAGTTGTTTAGGTATGGGGTGTCTAGATGTGGGGTGTCTAGATGTTGGGTGTCTAGATGTGGGGTGTCTAGGTATGGGTTGTCTAGGTGTGAGTTGTTTGGGTGTGGGGTGTCTAGTTGTGGGGTGAGGTATGGGGTGTCTAGATGTGGGGTGTCTAGATGTGGGGTGTCTAGATGTTGGGTGTCTAGATGTGGGGTGTCTAGGTATGGGTTGTCTAGGTGTGGGGTGTCTAGGTGTGGGGTGTCTAGGTGTGAGTTGTTTAGGTGTGGGGTGTCTAGGTGTGGGGTGAGGTATGGGGTGTCTAGATGTGCGGTGTCTAGATGTGGGGTGTCTAGATGTGGGGTGTCTAGGTATGGGTTGTCTAGATGTGCGGTGTCTAGATGTGGGGTGGCTCTTGTTTAACCCTACAACGAAAACAGCGGTAGTAAGCTCCCCTAAAGTTTATTTTAAATTCGTCTATATCAGCAGGGTCTGGGCTGGTTTGTGACTAAACCATCGAGCGAGCATTTCTTAGAATATGCTGCTTAATAAAAATGATACAACAATTCTCAGGATTTTTTTGAAAGTGAAAAATGAAGTAGGGTAAAATCTGATAACTTCTTTTATATAATTTGTCTATAAAAATGCTCTATTAGATTTAATTAGTTACTTAAGCTCATGTGATAAGTTGGCCTTTTCCACCACACCCTAAACAAAAGATACGTCTATAATGATAGGTAAAGATGGGTGTGACATTACACAATACCGAACACCAGTGCTGTAACCATTACACAATACCAACAACACTGCTGTAACCGTTGTTGGCAACAAACGCTGTACACAACATTCTCAGCCAAATGTTACTGGTCAACGATTATATTTTTTAGCCAGGAACATTGTTTCTTTCAGTCACCCCCCCCCCGAGCTAAAAATAATTTGATTAGAAAATATATACTTGAAATATCAAATCCTCCCCCCCCCCTCCCCTGAACAAAAAATGTCTTTGCTATAATACCTGCTGCTGGGTTATCAAGAAAGGAACTTTGCTGCGCTAGCATCTAGCGGGTAGCGAGTAACCTAACAAGCAGCCGCCGTGAATCGTGTAGTCCAACTACTTTAACTTTGTTAGTGAAGTTTTCTTTTCATCAGCGGACAATTCTGGTCGAAAACGTCATCAATTCTTTGAGCTACGGATCTACTAATGTCGTTAACAGGCCAGTCCTGCAGTGCGCATGTCTGTCGTCTGGTGACGTTTACTTCCGGTCCTTCGATGGGTTTTGTTCGTGAGTTAAATCTGGCGAAATTGGCAAATGTGGCATGTTTGGATTCAACCTGTCAGTCGGAATACACTCGAGGTTAAAATGTTAAATACTGAAGGTGGAAATTTGGACTTTTGTTGTTCTGCTTGCCACCCCACATCCACATCTTAAAGTTCGTTCTTCTATGATAAAACACGCTTATAATTACACCTAACAAATGGAACCCTACACGCAAGATAAGATATATACAATCCCAATGGAAAAGTTAAAATCACGCCTTTTGAGATTGAAATGGGATGCTATGATAATTCTTGGGAAAAAAAACAATCACTTTTACGCGCTAAATTTGTTAAAAGATCTCATGAGCGACCAAATTTTTTATTAAAGAGGGCAAGTGTTTCATTTTTTTCAGTGCATTTAAAAGTTTATTACTCTAGAGACTTTTTAATTTGTTTTATGTAATTACCTCCATTTTTACCATAATCCAGCAATTCCCAAATATTTTATTTCATCTCTACTTTTACTTAGCCAACCACTCCTACATATACTCTAAAGACAATATTACAAAGTAGGCCTATCTCAATCATAATTTCGGTACAAAGTACAAAAAGATTACAGTGTTCAATGCAATGATGTATAACTGTTTTGTTTCGTGTGGTGTTTTCTTTATTCAACTTTTTATTGTTAGTGAGCTTTTCTCCTTTTTTTGTCAAATACTTGTATTTCGTTCAATGTAATAAAAATAAAAACATGTTTACGGCAGAACACCGTGCACGGGTACGACGTACACCAGAGAGTACTCACTCGTAGATTAACATGAATAAAACATAACGTCAGATCATCTAACGAGTCAATTCTAAAAAAAAAAAAATTATTGTGAGTTGTAAAAAAAAATCGGTTACAATAGATTACTGGCAAGGGACGATACTCTCTAAGAAAGTACAAGGCCCTTAACCGTGAAAGGCCACTAACTCTGTTCAAAAAGAGGCTCCGGGAGTAATTGGAGATGCTGGGCGAGGATAGTTAATGAACGTTCTAATAGACGAAATACGTGACAGCCAAGCTAACAAGTTGCTTCACTTGCGTGACCAACGCCCTTCAAAAATAAAATTTGGGAGGGGGGGGGGGGGGGAGAAGGTGGGGGGGGGGGCACACTCTAGGAAATAATTTTAGAGCAGACGTAGAATGTCATAGTTAGCTGACTGGCGGAATGTATTAGAAGCTGGTTATTTTTTTCTATTTGATGTAGCTACCCAAAGCCCAGGGGGGATATAAGGGGAACCGGATGTGATCATACGGGGTGTTATCTAGAGGTCATGGGTTGTTATGGAAACGATGTGGTACTAGCCTCACAGACCGGATATCCTGTTGCGATTGGGCGTTATGACAGTTACATGATCCTACATGAGGCTGTTGCATCGACGTGTGTTGAAATGTTAGAGCTGGTCAGCTGAGTGGGACTGGTCAAGGGACTCTCTTGTTATTCCAGCGTGTGGGTTCATATGCGTCATTTCTGTAGCCCGAGCTAATAGCTACCCACTGGTCAAGGGACTATCTTGTTATTCCTGTGTGGGGTCATATCCAGACCCCCTTAACCTAGGTAGCATTCGCTCGTCATTTCTGTAGCCCGAGCTAATGGCTACCCAATGGTCAGCCCCTCACTACGAACTATTCAGCGGCTTCCTGCATGGTTGCCATAGTAACGACCTCAACCTCCTCCCACCATACAAGCTTTTGAATATGCTTTTATGTTTTATTTTTAACGGTTTGTGTGTCTCCTTGTTCGTCGATTTCAAAGTATTCGAAAAGGCTCTACCGCTCTTGCGAACAGAACAAATACATGTGATATATCGAACAGAACAAATACATGTGATATATCGAACAGAACAAATACATGTGATTTATCAGCGTCACGTGACCATGTTCACATTTTTTACCCCATCCATCAGCAGACTTGTGTCCTGATTCTGTGCGGGCTGTAAAGATTTCATTCAGCTCCAGAGAGTAGCTTCCCTTGTCTACATATTCGGCGAGTTATATCCCTTGTGTACGTATTCAGCGATGTGCGTCCCTTGTCTACATACTCAAACAGTTGCGTCTCTTGGCTACATGCTAAGTGAGTTGTTCCCCTTGGCTTACAACTCGATATTTAATATGAAAGACCCGCGTAGTCAGTGAATTAATTCCCCTGTTCCGTCTGAATGAAAGGTCAGTCTGAACGTTTAGCCTTGAGTTGGTCAGTAGACTATGCCAGTTGTAAGTATTCAATAAAGTCTACGTAGCTTGGGTCAAACAATTTATACAAAAATAATTATCTTATTAAATGGTTGATCAAATTTATCAATATCTTATCAAAATCTATTTTCTTTACATTTACCAAATTGTTTTTCATTTTATAGACACAGCTCAATTAATTTTACTATCAACACTTATGGTATGTTTTTATTTTTTTTTTACTTGATACATTTTCGTATAGGCCTAAAATTATTTTTACAAATGCATATTTATCGTTGTCTTTAGGTGTGTGTTGTATTTTAAAGAGCTGATATTTAAAACCCCATTTTAAAACTGGAACATGTAAACAGGATATTTTAATAAAAAATTAATAAATTTTAAAATACATGAAAAATTTTGGAAATTGAATGCAACACACAAACAATGCATGGGGTATACAGTTTGAATGGGTCTTTAAAAGAAATAAGACATTTCAAAATTTAAGGTAGCATTAAATAGAATAAATTAATAAAATCGCACGGAGCATTACATGAAAATAAATTAATGAAATCGATTACGGCATAAAATTAAACTAAATTTACCGAATTAAATAGAGCAAATTATAATAAATTATTCAAATTAAATTGGGCATCCATGAAATGGAACATTATATGCAAACGG
This sequence comes from Physella acuta, assembly GCF_028476545.2. NCBI lineage: Eukaryota > Metazoa > Mollusca > Gastropoda > Physidae > Physella > Physella acuta. The sequence goes on from NW_026731537.1 coordinate 3,320,752, forward strand.
TGCAATGAAATGGAACGATCTGAAGATGGTGTAATGAAATAGAACATGATCTGCAAACGGTGTTATGAAATAGAACATGATCTGCAAACGGTGCAATGAATGGAACATGATCTGAAGATGGTGTAATGAAATGGAGCATGACCTGAAGATGGGACTGACCTCCAAAACCTGGACGCAGTCTCTTGTCGTAGCCCTCCAGCAGCGAGTCGAGAACGAAGGAGATGTTGGTGGCGGTCTTCCCATCATGGATGATCTGTGCCAGGGACACACTGGGGGGACACAATCTAGGTGTACACATGGTCAAGTTGTACACACGTTCTAGGTGTACACACGGTCAAGTTGTACACATGGTCTAGTTGTACACATGGTCTAGGTGTACACACGGTCTAGGTGTACACACGGTCAAGTTGTACACACAGTCTAGGTGTACACAGTCGAGTTGTACACACAGTCTAGGTGTACACACGGTCTAGGTGTACACATGGTTAAGTTGTACACACGGTCTAGTTGTACACACGGTCTAGTTGTACACACAGTCGAGTTGTACACACGGTCTAGGTGTACACACGGTCTAGGTGTACACATGGTTAAGTTGTACACACTGTCTAGTTGTACACACGGTCTAGTTGTACACACAGTCGAGTTGTACACATGATCTAGGTGTACACACAGTCTAGTTGTACACACGGTCTAGGTGTACACATGGTCAAGATGTACACACGGTCTAGGTGTACACACGGTCTAGGTGTACACACAGTCAAGTTGTACACAAAGTGTAGGTGCACACACGGTTAAGTTGTCCACAAAGTCTAATTGTAGTTACAATGTCATATTGTAGAAATAAAGACAAGCTGTATACAAAGTCAAGTTGTAAAAAAAAGTCAAGTTGTACACAAAAGTCAAGTTGTAAACAAAAGTCAAGTTGTACACAAAAGTCAAGTTGTAAACAAAAGTCAAGTTGTAAACAAAAGTCAAGTTGTAAACCAAAAGTCAATTAGTAAACAAAAGTCAAGTTGTACACAAAATCAAGATATCTACACCAAATCAGGCTATACAACTAGTTAAGAAGTACACCCAAAGTCAAATTGTACACCAAGTCATGTCGTGCACACAAAGTCAAGTTATATTTTGCAGCAAAACATTCTAAAAGTATTAATGTAACCAGTTTGTTTATTTTGTGCTCTGACTGACCATGTGACTATTTTAGTCATTTTCTTTCTTTCTGATTATTTTCTTGTATCCTATTTTTTTATTTCTAGAAAAATATAACATTTACCTAATTCTTTTTATAATGTCAGTTTCTGATATGAATTTAATTTCATAGAAAAACCATGAAAATGTATAAGTTATTTAAGTCTGTCCTAGGCCTAGTTTGTTCCATAAAATCATCAAACAACTACAACGTTTGACAAGGCTTATCAAAATCCACATTTGAAGGTTCTACAGTTCATTACATCGGAGACACGGCAAATATATCGGCATGAATAAAATCAACTAAATACAGGTGAGACATGATCTGACACGTTTTGTGTGTGTGTGTGGGGGGGGGGGGGGGGGGGAAGAGGGGGGGGGCGACAGATCATGAATGGTCACTTCCATCAGAAGCTTTCAAAATCTTTTCACCTCACCTTCCTTTTGATAAGCTTTGATTTACTGTACGGTGTCTGCCGGTTTATTTGTGTGCTTGTTTGTTTGTGTGTCAGTTTATTTGTGTGCTTGTTTGTTTGTGTGTTTGTGTGCTTGTTTAGTTGTGTGATTGTTTGTTTGTGTGTTTGTTTATTTGTGTGCTTGTTTGTTTGTGTGTTTGTGTGTTTATTTATTTGTGTACTTGTTTGTTTGTGTGTCTGTTTATTTGTGTGCTTGTTTGTTTGTGTGTTTGTTTATTTGTGTGCTTGTTTGTTGAGAATCTCGTAACTCAGTATTTAACCCACTACTGATGGAGCCATTTCGTTTCAACTTAATGGATACACTCGTCTCCGATGACAGTGCAAGAATATCTAATTTGTAATCTAATTAGAAATTATATTATAATCAAAATTGAATGTAAAGATACTAAATTCTATAATAAACGAAGAGATAACAAGATAAAGCACTTGCTATTCGCTAAAACAACCATCAGACGCCTATTTACTGCTTTCTAATAGAAGCTCATAGAGCAGAAATAAATAATTCGGGATTAAAGGGAAATCATATTATAATATTATAAGGAGCATGAACTTTTTAAAATATTTTTTTTTTTAAATTGTATAATCATTTATTGATACAGTAACTGACCGCAATAGAGGAACAAGGAATAAATAAATACTGTAAAAATGAATAGTGGTTCAGATCTAATTATTTTGTTTACTGTAGATTGTGACCACAAATATATCCCAATTGTTTTAATTGTAGAAATTTGTTAAATCAGCTGTTTCTAGCCATCAAAGGCGTGTCTTTGGTTAATTATTAATATTTATGTTAACCTTTCTCTTCTCTAACAGCATCAGTAAATAAAAACACAGGTCACTTCGTTTGCTTCACCTTGTGGGACCTCTAACCTGAGACAATGTATCCACCAAGATTGTTTCACGATCCTATGTAAATATTGTACCCCAAATTTGCGCAAACTATTTTATTAAAATGATTTTTTTTTCTTTTTTTTCCATTTATGATTCAATTTACTATGCAATGTTTGCTTTAGTATTGCAGTTTTCATCATCAGCTTGTGAGGACTAATACAGATTTTGAATAGTAAGACTTCTTTCGGACATCTGATTTCATATGTTATACTTATAAATAACACGTCACATCTTATTTCGACTCTTTTATTTTGTTTATATTTATTTTAAACATTTAAAATAGTATTAATAGTTTAACACATAGTTATATAGAAGTAGACTTTCCGGAGAAACAAAGTAAGTACTGAATGTAAGAAATTTTTTCACTAGTGTATAAATTTACGTCTTTACAAGCCTATGGTTTTTCTATTTAGACTAGTGTAAAACTATAGCTAAATATGTCTTTGAAATATAAAATTTGAGAATATTTGGCATACGAATTAAAGATATATGCATTATTAAAAGATTAATAAAATTCATTATCTTTTTTGCTATTATTGCATTTATAGATTTAATTAGCAACTTTTCCAAACAAATGCATGCGTTTTTCCCCTTGAAGTAACGAGATTAACAAAATGGGAAGTAACTAGAATATTGATACTTTATGTAATACAATTTTCTTTTTCAACATGGCACCAAATTCAGTTGAGTTGATGAAGGGCAAATAATGTTTAAAGTTATTTTTATAAGATAATGTTAACGACAGTAGGGCGAATGGATACACATACTGTCTAAAACATACTTTTATCTAGTCATTAGTGTTGTCAAAAAAAACGTTTGCTATTTTTCAATCTGATCAAATATTGATTTGTCTTAAACATTAAGAAGATGACTAACTCGTACAACACATTAGGTGATAACTAAGTGGTTCAGTCAGGTGAGATGGTATATCAGGACCAGAGGCGTAGCGAGAAGGGGGGGGGGGGCGGGGGATGCGGACCGCACCGGGTGACACCATTTAGGGGGGTGACACCAAGGCAAAAAAATAGCAAAATATAAAGAGAAAGACTTGAGGGAAGGGGGGGGGGCGTGCAAATCGAAAGTTTGAGGGGGGTGCAAATCGAAAGTCTGAGGGGGGGGTGCAAATCAAAAGTTTGAGGGGGAGGGGGGTGCAAATCGAAAATTTGAAAGTTTGTCCCCGGGAAGGGTCGCTATGCCTCTGGGGGGGGGGGGGGATGACACCATTTAGTGCCGCACCGGGTGACACCCGACCTCGCTACGCCGCTGATCAGGACCATTGAGCCCAAATGGTCGCTAATAAAGGTACGGAATCTTCTAGTGGGGAGATTCTAATGGAGTCACATACTAGGTATTAAGTAGAGAATATTAGTGATTAAATACTCGATTCGGTTAGGAAATTTTCTAGTATAATTCTAATTGTTAATAAAACTATTTATTGACTTAATATTATATTTTTACAATATGTAAATAGGTTTATAATAATGTAAAAGAATTAAAAACGTCTCTGATAGCAAACTTCTAAATTCATTAAAAATATGAAAACAAAACTATATTTTCTTAACTATAATAAAAACCGATTGACCTGATATGTTACTAAGTTATGCACACAAAATATAAATAGATATTTCAGAAGCTAAAGGTCGATGTGACGATAGCGTTAAAAATCTGGTATTGTCAAGTTTCAGTTGAAAACAAAGCATTGATACATTTTCGTTAAAAATCTGGTATTGTCAACTTTCGTGACAAATCTTATTTTGTCAAGGTTTTGTTAAAAGCCTGATATTGCCAAGTTTCCGCTAAAAAATGAAGGTATTATTTAACCATAAAAAAAAGCGGACACGGTGCTTGGTAAAAAGAGTTGAATAAAAATCTTACCTGAGGATGAGTACTGTATCACAGACAACCAGTAGGCCGAGCATGATGGGTTCGGTGTATCCAGTGCTTGCAAACACAGCAGGATCTAGAGGCACATCGAAGTATAGAACACTACCGGGTCAGGCTCAGTTGGCACTTCCGTTTATACGCAAGACGCCAATCAACTGTGACGTCATCAGGTGGATGGTGAGATGTTTGTTTTTTCTTGCACGTCGCTAGTCTAGCATCTAGAGCTGTGGACGTATGGTCAATTAAATATAGTCTCAAACAAATCACCCGGTGTATGGGGGTCACACTTATCACGTGATTACTCGGCTGGTTGTGGCTGGTGCCAGACCTCGATGAGAGGCCCGGAAGTGGCGTCACGCTCTATGTGCTGCTCAGTGTTTATATAATGATCATAAGATTGTCATTACAACATTTCTTTCCACAGTGCCCTAAAACTATTTTTCTGCCTGGCATAAGTCCGCGGAACCCTGAAACATTTCTCTGCCCGGCGTAAGTCCACACTGCCCTAAAACTTTCCTCTGCCCGGCATCACGGTGCCACCAAAACCTCTGTGACCGCTATGCCGGCAGGTCCGTGAAAGCCAATATTGGCCCTCCCAGAAAGCGCGGGCTTTGATTTCTTGAAGAAAAAAAAACCCATGGCCTCGGCGGTGCCGCTACTACAAGAGCAATCAGAGAGTCGGCTCAAATACTGGGGCGGGGGTGCGTCTACAAGGACGAGGGTGGGGCGGAGTGGGGGGGGGGGGGGGGCTGAAACTTAAATGGGGTGAGTGATTGAGTGTAACATGAGCTGGATCACGTGATACCCATAGTTTGATTGAAATCGTCTGCTGTTGGTCTCATGTTTCTCGCTGTTCTGGAAATTCGATGAAAAAGTAGTTAAAAACACACGCAGGCTGGAATAGGGCCGTTTCAAGGTCATGGGGGGAGAGAATGAAGGTCATAGAGATGGAGGTCAGAGGAGACAACGGCTAGAGGTCACAGGAGAGAGGTGTGGTATCATAGAGGACTTGAAGGTCAAGGGGAAAGAGGGAATGAAGGTCATGGAAGAGTTTAAATATCATGTAACTAGAACTTGAAGGTCATGGGAGAGTTTGGAGGTCATTCAAGGGGAGGTATGAAGGTCATAACATTGTTTAAACGTCGTAGTAGAGAGTGTTTGGTTAGGTGAGAGATGATTTGAAGGTCACCGGAGAGTTTAAAGGTCATTTAGAGAGGGCTTGAAGATAGTGGGAGAGCTCGAATTACATGTGAAAGAGAAGCTGAACTGTCATGGATAAAATTCCAAAGATCATGAGCTGAATTTTCATGGGTAAAACTCTAAAGATCATGAGCTGAACTGTCATGGGTAACACTCCAAAGGTCATGAGCTGAACTGGCATGGGTAAAACTCCAAAGATCATGAGCTGAACTGGCATGGGTAAAACTCCAAAGATCATGAGCTGAACGGTCATGGGTAAAACTCTAAAGATCATGAGCTGAACTGTCATGGGAAAACGCTAAAGATCATGAGCTGAACTGGCATGGGTAAAACTCCAAAGATCATGAGCTGAACTGTCATGGGTAAAACTCTAAAGATCATGAGCTGAACTGTCATGGGTTAAACTCTAAAGATCATGAGCTGAACTGTCATGGGTAAAACTCTAAAGATCATGAGCTGAACTGTCATGGGTTAAACTCTAAAGATCATGAGCTGAACTGTCATGGGTAAAACTCTAAAGATCATGAGCTGAACTGTCATGGGTTAAACTCTAAAGATCATGAGCTGAACTCTCATGGGTAAAATAAAACTCCAAAGATCATGAGCAAGAATGGGTCCACTGGACGTTTTCAAGGTATGTGTGAGGTCAGAAAGGTCTTCAGCAGAATGTGGCCATGGCAAGTTTCGTCAAGGACCTGTACATGTCGCACGAGTTGGTTTGACCAGCAAAGGAAACACTGGCTAATTTAATTTCTTGTGTATTTATTAAACACATTCTTTAAGGCTACACACGTTATCTTCGTGTTTACTTCTTTGTTTACGGTAAACATTGCATCTGGTAATCCAGTAAAAGCATTGGTCATGTCAACTTTCGTTACTTCACTGTTAAACAAACTCGTCCTTCACCTTCACGAGTGGCCAGATCAAATTGAACCAATACTCGCCAAACGTTACCGTGGAAGCCAATTTGCTTTTTTTTCCAGGCAGTATTTAGAAGCCTGCTCGGTGTAGGTCTTGTGAGACTTCCCGCTTTATTTATAGTGACGTCATTTCCTTTTTTCAAGACATCATCAGCTGACTATTGTTCACTTGTAATGTTTCGTGTGTATAGGGGGAGAGGGGGGGGGGGGGGGGGGTCGACGTGTGTGGGTGTGTGTGTGTGGGGGGGGGGATTGGGGTGTGTTAATTTGGTAAGTTGGGGGATTGACAAAAGTATAAGTAAATGGATATATATGGGGCATGACTAAACTGGTAGAATATATAGGGGCATGACTAAACTGTCTGGGTATATAGGGGCAAGGCAAAACTGGCTGGGTATATAGGGCATGACTAAACTGGTTGGGTATATAGGGCATGACTAAACTGGTTGGTTAGATAGGGGCATGATTTAACTGTCTGGGTATATAGGGGCATGAGTTAATGGCTGGGCATATAGGGGCATGAGTTAATGGCTGGGCATATAGGGGCATGGCTAAGGGGCTGGGCAGATATGACATAACAAAAACTTGATTATTTTCCGGCTGGGCATACTGGCACGAATCGCAGCCTGGTGCATTGTATGCCACCTTCCATAAAATAAAATCAATAGTTTGCGTTATTATATTAGGCCTGGAATTCTACAATTTTCACAAAAACAAAAGCATCAAATCATTTTAGCCAGCAGCTTTAAACTATTCAAGTGTACAACTCTTTAAAAAAAAAATAATATAAAAGCCTTTTCTAATTGTCTCAATTTTTTTCGCTCTCTGTATAAATTATTCCTTTTCTAAAAACAAACACATCTTTACCCCTTGGCCGCTTAGGAATTTCTCGGGAAACAAATTGATGAAATTCGTTCAAAGGGCGAGCAACTCAGACAAATTAAAAACAAGAAATGATGTCTGTCTGTCTTTATTACCGCCCTTGCTGTGCCCGCTGGAGATTCTGTGGTGCAAATTAATTAAATCTAAGCAGCGGTTATATACAGCTTGTGCGCATGCGTAAATGAACTTTGGGAAAATGTTCGAGTTTCGTTAGGCTCATTTTGTCAACATTGAGCTCGATGATAAACACGTGAAATAAATGATTTGCTTGTGCAAATGTTCACTGTGTGGATGAAAGGTCAGTTAAAGAAAAAACAAACGTGCACAAAAATATCGATCATTTAATATTCGATTTTGTATATTGTATTGATCTGTTTTTTTTTTCTTTGAATGGTTAATTGTAGTTCTACGTCATGTGATAAAATACTGCGGGTCAAAAGGGCAGATGAAGTAGAGTTCATCTGATTATATAATTACTAATTATGCCCGTAGCATATTTTAATGAATTCGGAAATATTAGTGTTGCTGAATTGATGAATGTTATAAATTAAAACATCTGCAGGCTAGTTAAAAAGTCTTTGTAGGGTTAGAAAAAAAAATGTTTTTGGCTCGCTTACGTGCATGCACGCGATTGGTTGTTAGGTCACGTGCATGTTTCGCATGTCACGTGATGCGTGTGCTTTTGTGTGTCTCACAATTGGAGCATGATGTCGTCAGGTTTTACTAGCTAGTGACGAAAGGTTTAGAGATCATTCATAGAGACTATTTATAGAGATCATTCATAGATAACGTTTGCAGAGATAATTTATAAAGATCATTAATAGAGATCATTTATAGATATCGTTAACAGAAATCATTAAATGATCTATACATTGTATAGAGATCATTTATAGATATCGTTTACATAAATCATTAAATGATCTATAAATTTTACAGAGATCATTTATTGTTCATTAAATGGCGCTAGTTGTGTTTACTGAAGACGTGAGAATAATGGCAAAGTGCCAACGTCCAATCGTGATGTCTCAAGTCACTGGTGGCTGTCTCAAAGTCATAACCTAAGACATCTGAGACAGGTGTTGATCTGACTGATCTAAGACATAATCTGATCTAAGACATGTACTAATCTAAGACATAATCTGATCTGAGACGTGTACTAATCTAAGACATGTATTGATCTAATACAGGGGTCTCCAAACTACGGCCCGCAGGCCGGATGCGGCCCGCGAGGTCTTCTCATCCGGCCCGCAGATGTCCAGGGAAAAATCACTGTTCGTTAGATTTGGCTGAGGAACTTTGCCCAGAAAAATCAAAACAATTTAAAAATGTAGCTTTGGGTGCAAATACTTTGCCCGCCGAGTTACAGACATTGCTGAAGATGGTAAATTTAATAAGGTAACATGGGCTCATAGACATGCTGAAAGATACAATAACAAAATCGCGAGATTTACCATATTACACAGTAGTAAGATGGCTAGTTATGAGAAAGTTCTGAGCAGAGTATTTAAGTTAAGAAAGGAAGACTTTCCTAATGTCAAAACTTTTGCATCAAAGTACCTTTCAAAATTTGGAACAACATACCTGTGTAAACAAACAGTGAAGGACAATGGTAGAGCGAACATGGACCTCGAGTGTGTTGTCGGCCCCCGACAGTGTTTCTTTCACACCTTTTTCTCCGGGGGGGGGGCACTCTAAATGTGTATATATTTCTATATATATATTATATTTCATCGAGGGGGGGGGGGGGGGGTAAACGTTCTTCGAGGGGGGGGGGGGGGGAAGAGGGGCCCCGCCGTCCCGAAGAGCTGCCTGGATAAAACACTGGCCCCCGAACTGATATTTGATAGTTAATGCGGCCCTCGGGCTGAAAAGTTTGGAGACCCCTGATCTAATACATGCACTGATCTAAGACATAATCTGATCTAAGACATGCACTGCAACAAGGTCTAACACATACGACCAGAAATTATTTTGTGAAAATGGCTTTTTTAAATTCCATTGCACACATATATTTCTATTTAAAAATGTCAGACAACCAATCATTGATCTCTAGCCTGCGATCAGGCAGCATGTTTATTTGTTTATTTAAAGCATGTCCAAACACAATTTGTGCACAAAATCAAGTCAAGATTAGCACTGACACAGTGCTAACTCACTCACTCACTCACTCACTCACTCACTCACACACTCACTCACACAAGTTTTGGGCTAGCCCACACACAATCAATCAGTTTACTTGTTTTAAATGCTGACAATCAGTAAACACAAATGATATGACGACTTCAAATAGCAAATGTCATATGTCAAATAGTAGATGACAGATGTCACCAACATGCGCACGCCAAGCTGATGTACATTATCTTGATGACAATATAAGACACAAACATGACTGCTGTATTCAAGCAAATTACTTATGACTTTACTATTAATGCATATGAATTATGACTGAAAAAATATGGCTGCAGTAGTATTTAAAAAAATGCCTGCAGTAGTAAAGCATGACAACCTTAGTATATAAAGCATGGCAACCTTAAAATATAAAGCATGACAACCTTAAAATATAAAGCATGACAACCTTAATATAAAGTCTAAACCTTGGCCTAAAACATAAAGCATTTATTTTGATGCTGTGCACTTGAACTAAAACATGAGATACGTAATATGTTTTCTTTTTCATATGTCAGGTAAGACTGGCAGAGTGTCTGACAACGCCTACACCTGTCTGTCATCAGGTAAGTTATGTAGGCCTACATCAGACAACTGTCTGATATCAGACAACTGTCTGTCTGACATCAGACAACTGTCTGACATCAGACAACTGTCTGACATAAGATAACTATCTAACATAAGACAACTAGACATATCTGATTTCTACATCTGACAGTCATGAGTCATCTGACAGCAAGTCAGCAAATTTATCTTCCTTCTACTCATAATCATACAATCAGAATCACAGCTATTTATAGAACTAATATTATATTTATATAATTAATTAATAAATAAACCTGTACACATGTTATCACACAAAAACTTTTCACTCTTTACTACAAAGCTTACAAAAACAGAAAAATAAAAAAAATTCAATTGAAAACTTGACTTTCTGTACCATAAAATACAGGCACACAATGGTAGACTATGTTTCAAACTTAAATAAGAAATTAATAACATTAAACATAGGTTCCAAAATCTTAGAAATTAGAAAAAAAAATAGAAAGCTACATTTAGATTCTACAAACAAAATCTTGTCAGCAACATAATTACAAGCAAAATAATTAAGATGATATGCTTACTTGATCTATATTCATTGAAAGTTGCTAATGACTACATCTGCAAGTTAAGGAAAATATTAATTTAAAAACAAACCATATTGACTGAAACTTTAAGAAAATTACATACATATAAACAAAACATTGCACATAATCTGATTGTTGTAAAATAATTGAAATAGATTGTTTAAAATTTCATAAATTTTTCCATCAAATAAATGAGAGTTAACTCCCATTTTATTAGACTTTCTTCACTAGGATACTAGATCTATATTTACAAAAACAACTGCACACATAAAAAAAATCATTGAATCATTTCACAAGAAAAATATGTGGAGATATAAAATCTTTGGTTACTTAAAATAAAATTTCTACTGGTAGACCTACAAACAAATGAAAACAGAACTTCAGTAGCAATGTTTAAATCAGGAAGCAGAACACATGTGTAGCATAAAAATCTTATTTTAGTTTTGTGTACAAGGATAAAGCTAGATCCACAGCACTGGGAAAGTAGGAGATCCAGATGTTATATGTAACTGTGACATGACATCTCACAGGTAACGTGACATGTCACAGGTAACATGACATGTCAAATGGAGCATGACCAGAGGCGTAGCGATGGGGGGGGGGGAGCTTATGTCCCTGGGCGCCGACCTTAGGGGGCGCCAAAATGGGTTGTAAAAACAAATTAAAATGTCAATGGCTGCAAATCGAAAATTTGTTCCAGAGGGGGGTGCGCCCAATTGAAAGTTTGTCCCAGGCGCCGGGAAGGGTCACTACGCCTGTGAGCTTGACATGTTACACATGACATTTGATACGTAGCATGGCATGCCACATATTACATGACATGCTGAGAAAGAGTACAGGCGTAAGTCCACAGCCATCAACAACACACAACCAATATGAACAAATTATTACAAAACATCAACACACAACCAATATGAACAAATTATTACAAAACATCAACACACAACCAATATGAACAAATTATTACAAAACATCAACACACAACCAATATGAACAAATTGTTACAAAATGTCAACACACAACCAATATGAACATATTATTGTGACAAAACGTCAACACACAACCAATATGAACATATTATTGTTACAAAACGTATGGCGAGCATAATTTACATGGGTGTAGATACCAAGGCCACTGACCCTGACTAGCAGTCTGACCTAAATGCATATCATTCAAACTGGAATAAGGCAGGTTGATAAACAAGTAGGAAAGTTAATTGTTTATTTTTTTTAAAACAATTTTTTAAGTTGACAAGATTGAAATTGGGAAACTAAAGATGGGTTTAAAAATCTGGCCATTTTTTAAAAATCTTTGTGGCAACTTGACTAGAGTCAGTCACATTATATAGAAGGTGGGAGTTTCTGTTTTGTAACTATATATTTCCTTATACATAGATATAGATCTCGATATATATATCTATAAGAAAAATTCAATTGATAGTGCAAACTTAGTTGCTGTAATGTGTACTATGTCACTGACTAGGTTGCAGAAAGGTGTGGGAGTGGGGGAGGGGTGTGAAAATTAAATAAAATGTGTTTCATACCTCCTATTGATAAACAGACCTTAATGTACATATGACAGGCTACCGAACCATGACAAGGGAATTCTAATCTGGCTTAAGTAGTTGCCCTTTTCTTTGGTCCCAATAAAACATGATGATAGGCTCAAATTAAAAGTAAAAAAAGTTATAGTCTATGTTAGTATGTGTCAAAATATTGTGATAAATCCCTCATCACCTTTAACAATGTATACTATAATAGGCTTGTTGTCAACTGTAAATAGAAAGCAATGTGGGGATATTTACAGAAATAAAAATCACATTCGCTAATGGTTACACGGTATACTTGTCAAACAATTTCACACATTTTATACAATGTTATGCAAAATTATCTTGAATAAATTGACACAGTTTGATGCTCAAGAACAATTTAATTAAATTATTTAATTAGCTTAGCCTGGTGTCTTGTCGTTTAGCAATTATAAAATCTTTACTTCTGTATAAATTATAAGTTACCTTTTTACAATTGGAGATTCTATTTACATTCCTCTTGATATGGGTTTGTATTTTTCTCTAGGGTGTTGTCCATAAATGGCATCCCTATCCACCCAAGTCAAGGTGGTTGAATATGTGGGGGAGGGGGGGGACAGCATTTTGTTTTATGCAGTGGAATGGGGGAGGGTAAAAAAAAAATATAATAGCATATATTTTACATTTACAATTTTTTTTTTTTCAAAAGTTATGTTAACATAGAACTGTGATTGTCTCAAGGGAGGGAAGAATGTAAAAATCTTTCAAAATAAATTTTTTCTAGGGTGGGGGTGTTGTCTGGCTAGCTGTGACTGAACTTATGAGAGTGGAGGAAGAAGAGGATAAAAATCAATGAAAATCATCAGATGTCACTTATAGAACAAACCTTAGGTTCAATGAATTTGATCAATAATTTATTTATTATACACAATAGGAATAAAGTTTTGTCATCTCCCTTACTGAACTGTATACTCCATTAAAATAATATTGTATATCTTTAAAATAATGGCTACTAGTTTAAAAACTCTTTAAAAAATCCATTCAACTCCATAGTTCACCAAGAGCTAAGACTGCCAATCAACGATTTAACGGAATAGTTTAAAACATAAGTCGTATAAAATCTTTGAAACAATTTCTACAGTATGGCTGCAGGCTGTACAAATATTATGCACTAGACTCGTATCGTGCGCGGTTAAATAAGGCCTCTCTCTCTCTGCTCCTCTCTGGTGTGAAGCCGGTGTAGCCCGGCTTGAGAGCTAAGTCCTCCTCCTCCTCATTGGCTTCTGGGTAGGGAGGTAAGAGGAAGTCTTCCTCCATACTGACTGGCCTCGAGTCGTCAATCTCACTGATGACATTGTCATACCTGCGGGTGACCCGGGGGTCAGGGCGGGAGTCGTCAGTCTCACTGACAGCATGGTCATACCTGCGTGTGACATGCGCGTCAGGGACAGCGAAGCTTGAAAGGTTGTTAGGGTAGTTGTTGTTGTTGTTGAAAGTACTGTTGTAATGTAATCCATTGGCACTAGGGGTGTTGTTTGTGTAATGGTTAGACGACCCACTCCTGTATTCCGCTGGTAATCCACCGTGTGGGTGCGTGGAGTTACTGGTCAATGGACCGATGCTGTTGCTGGTCAATGGACCGATGCTGTTGCTGGTCAATGGACCGATGCTGTTGCTGGTCAATGGACCGATGCTGTTCCTGTTTGAGCTCCCGTACGCGTGATGGGAGAAATCAATGCCGAGGTTGAATGGGAGCCTGGGCACGCGGTTAGACCTGGACAGGGAGTTGGAGTTGGAGCCCGCATCACTCTGGTCCGTCTCACTCTCATACTGGTGGCATGTCAGAGGGGGCGACATCAACGACAGGAGGGGTATCCGACGAGGCTGTCTGGATGATCCTCCCTCCCCTCCGCTGTTGTATCCGCTGGAGCCAACATTGGGGCTGTGGATTGCGGCTGTGTACTGCGGCTGCAGCTGACCCCTGGTGAGAGATTCACTCCTGACCGGTGTGTTGGAGAGTGTGTTGGAGAGTGTGTTAGAGAGTGTGCTGCTGTTGCTGGCGTCTGCTGAGAAATCCTCCCTGGCCAGAGCTGGCTCAGCCCGGGGCCGCTTGCTGTGGGTCAGTGTGTCGCTGTCCGAGTCAAATTTAAAAGAGCTCGGCGATTCTCCTCGGAAAGTGGTGAACATTTTTTCACTTTTTCGTGGTAAGGGAGACAACTGGTGGGAGATGCCACTTTTCATTGACACAGGGGTGGCAGCTTGTGTTCGGGCTGAAACAAAAATTAAATTATTAATTAGCATTTTAGAACATTTTGATAATTTCTCTAATATTACAGTTACACTAAGAAATGAACGCCTCAATGTTTAATAGTATTTGTATACCTAAAATATATAGACTGGCCATGCTAAAAAATGGTTACGACAAAATGAATCAGTTTACTTCCGGTGTAAATTTACCTTTCTCTTTGTTCAGCTCCAAGTCACTTCCTCCTCTACCACTGTCACTTGTGCTTTCATCACAGGAGAGCTCCTCAAAGGTATCATTTCTTTTCACAATAGATGAGTTGTCAGACTGGGGAAAATAATATAGATGAATTGTCAGACTGGGAAATAGAAAATAGATGTCAGACTGGGGAATAGAATATAGATGTCAGACTGAGAAACAGAAAATAGATGTCAGATTAAGGAATAGAAAAATAGATGAGTTGTCAGACTGGGGAATAGAATATACATGTCAGATTGGGGAATAGAAAAATAGATGAATTGTCAGACTGGGGAATAGAAAATAGATGAGTTGTCAGACTGGGGAATAGAAAATAGATGAGTTGTCAGACTGGGGAATAGAATATACATGTCAGACTGGGAAATAGAAAATAGATGTCAGATTGGGGAATAGAAAATAGATGAATTGTTAGAATGGGGAATATAAAATAGACGTCAGACTGGGGAATAGAAAAATAGATGAATTGTCAGACTGGAAAATAGAAAATAGGTGTTTTCAGACTGGGAAATAGAGAGAGGACAGCGTCACACTCCATTATATCAACTTCACCACACAATTTATTTTAGTAAAAAAAAAGATTGAATTTTATAAAAATATCAAGTAAAAGTTAAAACACTATATTTCAATCAATCATTGTAACAAGGTTTATTTGAAACATTAGCTATCACAGCAGTTTAAAAGCATCAAAACAAAACCATCAACAGAAAACCACTCAGTGTCTAGTGCTGTCTAGCATACTGCCAGTCGAGCCACTTCTCACAGCTAGACTCACCTGTCTCTTTAGAGAACTGGATTTGAACCCGGGTGATAAAATATTTTCCTGTGACCTGAATGTTGAAAACTGTCCGTCATCTGTCTGGTCCAGGTCTGGGTTTAAAGTGTCATTGAACCCGTGCTGGTTGCCATTGCGAGATATCTGGACAACCTGAAATATGACCCAAACAAATTTTTTTACTGGACTTCATGTTTGTCTAAATCAGGTGGTGATATATTTGAACAAATAACTTGTAGCAGGGGTGAGACTCATTTTTTATGTGAATTCTGAAATTCAATCCCCCAATTTTAACAATTCCAATACTAAATTTATAAAATTTTTAAAACCCTGGAATTTAATATTGATTGAGGAAATTTACAAAAAATTTCCAAAACTTGTTTACATTTACTTTAATCAGCCAAAATATCAATATGACACAATGCTCTAAGTACTTAGTATCAGCCATCATGATATAAGATCAAAAACTACAATATGACTCAGTGCTTTACTCAGACTTCTGTATCAGCCAACACAACATCAACATGACATAAGATCAAGAACAAACAAATATGACCACTGAGCTCTAAGAGCTATCTCCTCACCTCTGGGGGTCCAGCAGGGGCTGGAGGGGGGATCATGACGACGTAGGGGTTTGTTGTTTTCATCCCCTCGGACAAGCCCGTGTTGCAGGACGCTTGGTCGTAGTCACTTTTTGTGATGAAGGACGAGGACGACTCTCTGACGCCTGGTGCCACGTAGTAGCCTCCCCTCAGTTTGGTGGTGGATGATGAGGAGGCTGAGGATGGAGGGGGTGGGGGGGGGGGGAGGTTACAACAACTTGAGGATTTATAAAATAATGGTTTCAAAATTTACATCAATTTCAGTAGGACTTTAATTTTTAAAGTGCTAAATACAAGCAAAAACATAACAGTTCAGAGGAATTTTTACAAGAAAATTATTTAAAAACGACAAAGAACTGCTAAGCTAAAGAAATAATCTGAGAATCAAAGAAATACTCGCTTTAAAATAAGAAAAACAAAACTAAGTCAAACGAAAAAATAATTATATCACTGAACAACATTTAGAAAGAAATACAGAACTGAGTAAAAGAACACAGAAAAAAACAAAGCCACATTAAAAAGTGTGAAGTAGAATATTACCAGAGTTTGGCATGCCTGTGTTCTTTCTGCCTTTCTTCCTGCGGATGATGTATATGAGCAGCACAATGACAACCACCACCACAAGCGCAGCAACAACAGCCACAACAATAACCCCCATGGCAGGTTCAGGTGACCCTGCCGTAGCCAGCACCGTGGAGTTGTCGAAGAAAACGTCGATGTAGAACGGCAGCTGCATGGACATTTCCTTCATCAGCGCCTGGTCTGTAGCGATTAGTGTCAGGACATGCATGCCAACATCTTTTGACGCCAGAGCAGCTGTCAGTGTCAGCACGCCAGTGATGGGGTCAAGATAGAACACACTGGTTGTGTTGACGTCCATGGAATATGTGATCTGACCGTTGACCCCAGCATCGTTGTCTCTAGCTAAAAATGTCACAATTGGATGTCTTGGTTTATACGTGTGGGGTATGGATATAGAATCATTTCCTTTGGTAGGGTAAACAAAAAATGGAGTGTTGTCATTGATGTCAATGATGTTGACAACAATAGTGGCTGTCCCTGTTAGGGGTGGGACTCCTCTGTCAGTTGCCAGGACAAGAAATTCATACCTCTCCTTCCTCTCTCGGTCTAGAACTACATTTGTTTTTACCACCCCACCACTAGGTTCTACCATAAAACTGGTTTCTTTCTGATGAGAGCCGGCAGGAAGGTGATAGAAAACTTCTCCATTTTTCTTACTGTCCTTGTCATGTGCCGAGACGATGCCAACGTAATGTCCAGCAGGCTGACCCTCCAAGACTTCCATGACAAAAACAGCCTGAGCGAACTCCGGCACCTCGTCATTGACATCCTGTAGGGTCAGCTCCACCGTGGCCGAAGCCGTGAGAGCTGGGACCCCCCTGTCTATGGCTCTGATGGTGATGATGATCCTCTCAGCTTCCTCCCTGTTCAGCGACTTCTTGGCGGTCATCAGTCCAGTACTGTCTATGTCAAAGTGCTGGGCATTGACGCCAACGACATGGAAGTCCACTTGACCATTAGGGCCAATGTCCTTATCTGTTACAATCACCTGGGCAATTGAAGCACCTGGCAAAAATAAAAAGTTTTTATTATGATAATTAATTTTATGGGATACATTTTAAATTTTAATATACAAAACATGTTGTAAAGTTATGGATATATTCCTTTAATTACTGCATAAATTAAGACCTCACATGTGTTAATCAGTAAAAATTGTGATCTACTAATATCATTGTTTTTTAACTTAGCACAGTGTTGGTAGTTATCAAACTTGTGACCTACCAATAGGGTTGTTTTCTACAACAGTGGCCATGTATGTCCTTTTGGAGAACTCTGGGGTTTGATCGTTTTCATCCAAGACTTTGACAGTAAAAGAGTTTCTGGCAGTGAGGGAGGGGATGCCCTTGTCTGCACACGTGACCTCCACATTGTAGGTGTCCACCACCTCACGGTCAAGCAACGACTTCAACACGACCTACAAACAGCAACAACATTTTATTTGGTGGACAACTTTTTTTATGTGGATATTTTTGGAGTGCTTTTTTTTAAACTAATGGGAAGTAACTCAAGAAATTAATAAAAATTATAATAAAAAAGGGATACTCTCCCTTTGTACAGTAATTTTTTAATGTACAGAGGTATTTAATTTTACATATACTAGTTCATGCAGTCATTATGTCTATGAAAATTGCAGTTTTAATTTCGTTTTAAATATTAGGCATACTGAGGCTCTTTTTTTTTAAATTTCCATTTTAATATTTAGTTCTAGCTCTCTGGAACCAAAGTCCCAGACCTACCTTAAATTTTCCCAGTAGAGTCAGTGGTTCCAGCTCAAATTCTGGGATATTCAAATGGCAGTCAGTCTTCCCGTTGTCCCCACTGTCAGGATCCCTGACGCTGACGTGGGCTATGACTTTACCCAGCTCGGCGTACTCAGACACCTCGGTACTGATCCCACCCAGGGGGTCGATGATGACCTCAGGCATGCTGTTGACAGTGTCCTCCACTAGAACCTAGGGACAGACAACAGGACACATCAACAATGGTCATAACATTGCAACACTAAAGACTACTACGTTTATTTTAATGTAGACATACAAATAACTGCTCCTTAACCTTGAAAGATATATAATTCATAAAATATTGGTGTAATTTTGTATGTGGGTTTTATTTTATTTTAAATTATCTTATTGCAGATATTGTAATACTTGTATAATATAATTTTTAAAAACTGTTTTACCAAACATTAAACTAAAGCAGGCAGCTTATTAAATACTTAAAGACATTTTTTAAAGTAATTTAAAAAGAATAACAAGTCGAAGTAGGCCGGCATATAATAAACGAAAAAAATAAAATCTTCCTGTTTTCAAGTATTTGTGTTTATTAAACATTATGGTGAACCATTATTTGTATTATGTCCGCCACAGACTTTCAAAATAAAAAATAAAAAAATTAAATCGTAGTTATTTACTCGAACTGTAGTTGAGGTCACCCGAGGTGGGTGACCTTGATCCCTGGCCTGTACGACCAGTTCGATCTCCTCCCCTGTCCTCGCCTCGACAGATTTCATGAGAGTTATCTCCCCTGACCTGGAGTCTATCTTGAAATAGTCCAGGTTGTCTGCCGGTTGGAAGTTGGAGAAGTAGTAGGTCACCTGGCCGTTAGGTCCTGAGTCGGCATCGGTTGCCTTCACCTGAGGGGGGCAGAGGTGGGGTTCATTCACAGGTAATACAGATTAGTTACTACAGGTAATATATAGTAATTTTCTTAGGTAGTAAAGAGTACTCATGGAAAATACAGCGTAGTTCTCAAAGGTAATACAGAATAATTAGCATAAGTAGAGATTAATTATCATAATTATCAAAGGTAATTATCAGAGCTAAAATGGGGATTTAACACAGGTAACAATAACTAACACATCGAATGCATTGCTGGCTAATGATGAGGAAAGAAAAATTATGTAACATATTTCGGTTAATGAGAAAGTGGTGTCAGCAGTCAGAGAACTTGATTTCTGGCACTAAACACTAGATGCCTGGCTAGAGTCCATGGCTTGTCTCTGTCTACATAACTCTGGTGCCTGTCTCAACTTGCACAACTTCAACGATTTGTAAGCACAGAAAACAGTAATATAGTCAATAAGTTGCATACATTTAATTTCTCCAAAATGTTTGATTACCTTTTGAACCAGCTGCCCAGGTATTTTGTCCTCAGGTATTTTGACAGTGTACATGTCAGTCTCAAACACAGGTGTGTTGTCATTAATGTCTGACACCTGCACGTTGACAGTCAGAGTGCCAGTGAGAGAAGGAATGCCCCCATCCTTGGCACCCACCAGCAGCTAATGAAAGGAACACAAATGGTACAATCTTGCTTTTACTGAAGGAGATTCTAACGCTAAAGTTTCTAAAGTTTCTAACATTAGTGGTACAATCTTGATTTTGTTAAAGGAGTGTCTAACGCTAAAGTTTCTAAAGTTTATAACATTAGTGGTACAATCTTGATTTTGTTGAAGGAGTTTCTTAAGTTTATAACATTAGGCTGTCATGAAAAACATGGTGTTGTGGATGTGTTAACATTTGGGGTAGATGTGTAGTTCGAAAAGTATTTCATCCACGCTATGTCTAATTGGGCCTGTGTCTTGGTTATTATTTTAACTTAACTAACATTGTTTTGATAACAAATTAAATGTTATAGTTGCTGATGATAATTTGATACCACCAACCACCTTACCTCGTAGGTCGGGGGGCTGTCTTTCTCCAGGGCTGTCAACAACATGAGGTAGACGTTGGTCTTGTTGAAGCCAGAGTCCACAGACTCGACCCCAAACAAGGAGGTCCCCGTCAGCATCAGGTACTCGCTGACCCCATTACCCGGACCCCGGTCCCGGTCAAACGCCGTGGGCAGCTGGAACGACCACCCGACGCCAGCATCCTCGGGGATGCTGACCTCCAGCAGCGACTGCGTGAACTCTGGGGGGTTGTCGTTCACGTCCAGGACAACGACCGTGACCTTGACCAGCTGGAAGAAGTCGCTGAGGGTCGAGTGGACGGCGACCTCAAAGCTGAGCTGGCACTCGTCTCTGAAGCTGCACACACTCTCGCGGTCAATGACCCGCTGGATGGTCACCTCCCCCGCCTCACGGCTCACGGCGAAAAAATTACTTTGGGGATTTCCCGATGTTAAGATGCTGTACTGCAGCTTAGCCGCGTTACGGCTCCCGAAATTGGCTTCCACCTTTTGGATTAAAGATGGCTCCGTGTCTAGCCTAGCGACGACGGCCCCCGGCTGTAGCCCCTCCTTGATGGAGACACTCTTCTGGATGGTGAAGGCCCGGGAGGCGGGGGGGAGCTGGAGCAGGAGGATGAGAGAGATGACGATCCCGGCGACTCTCTTTGAGGGCAGACGGCCACAGAGCAGGCTGTGTCTTGTATAAGATGGGCAGGACATTTTCTTTAGAGGGCTAGAGGCGCGGCCTTGACATTGGGGTGTGACGAAAGATTTTGGCTAAGCTGCAAACTATCAAGTTTAGCTTACACGACATTGATTATTGATTTTTTGCAAGAACTATTTTCATTCTTCTTTCTTTGAACCGTTTTCAAATGGATTCTTAAAATCTGAAATAAATCCCCTTCATTGCTCTCTGGGCCGACACTGCAATAGAAAAAGATGGTTTTAACACCCTACAACATAAAATCAGGATTTTAACAAAAAATGTTGGATGTTTGAAACCAGTTTTCGCCTGACATGGTATACCAAATTTTTTCTCCGCTTGTCGTGTATTATGTCACTTACGACATGTTTACAAAAGCATACAATGTGTTAGATGTGGTATACGACAATAGTAGTACAGAAAATTAGAAACCTGATACAATACATTCTATGACTTAACTCACAATTAAATTACCGCCAATGAAAAAAAAAATTCCAATACTGTTAATGATCATTATCAGTTCACTACATGTTAATTACACGCATTATCGACGCCTTTTTGTTAGAGATAGGGAAACGATTCACGCAATATTTTATTTTTATTTTATTTTTATTTTATTAATTGGTGTCGCCGGTGACTATAACTAATTCAATAGCTGAGCTTCACCCTAATTAAAACTTCACCCTAATTAAAACTTCCCCCTAATTTAAACTTCCCCCTAGTTTAAACTTCACTCTAATTAAAACTTCACCCTAATTAAAACTTTATCCTAATTAAAACTTCACCCTAATTAAAACTTAACCCTAATTAAAACTTAACCCTAATTAAAACTTAACCCTAATTAAAACTTAACCCTAATTAAAACTTACCCTAATTAAAACTTCCCCCTAGAATAAACCTCCCTGCCGCCCCAGCCCGTAACCTACGACTTACACATAGCCCAAACACGACGGCTTAATGAATAACATCTGTTTTAAAGTAAAAACTCTACTTTCTTATGTCATGTAACTTGATTTCAATATGCGATTTAATTTATAAGTCTAAGACAAATTATCCACATATTAAGGCTACATGTAATTTACATTATAATCTAAGACTACACGGCACAATTTTACACAAAGAGCTAAAACTAGACCAACAGCAACTGTAGTTTTATTAACGGACTTTCCATTTTTGTAGGGGAAAAAAACCCGGATGCATCTATTTCCATCAGTTATAATTAATACACAAGGATATAGATCTACGGTATTAATATACATTTGGGATAATCCTGTTTTAAATCACAAGTTTGGGATAATTCTGTATCATACATACATATCTAAGGCCAAACAAAGTGAGAACTTGGCAACGATTCCAAAAAGTAGCAACACAATCTACAAACAGACTTCAACAACAACAAAACTAGCAACAACAGTGCCGGGCAACTAGACAACATAGCAACAACAGTGCCGGGCAACTAGACAACATAGCAACAACAGTGCCGGGCAACGATACAACCTAGCAACAAGAAAACCTATCAATGATACAACCTATCAACAATACAACTTGTCGATGATACAACCTATCAACAATACAACTCGTCGATGATACAACCTATCAACCAGACAACCTATCAACGCTACAACCTAGCAACAAGAAAACCTGGGACAATCTACCACTGGGTATGCAGCCAACCAATAAACTTTCAACTGTTTATTTACCTAGATAAGAAACAAGTGTGCAGAAACTGGAGTGGGACACGACCATATGCCGCGACAAAAATTATGTAACAAACGTATGTCGGCTGCTAGGTTAACATCAAACGGAAAGTGTTTATTTTTAGCCATCACGTGACAGACAGCAGCGCCAGACGGAAATGTGACGTCAACTTTAACGGCCGCAGCGGCGGTGTTGGCGGGAATCTGGGTGAATTATTTATCAAGGTCATTAATGGCGACTGTGGTGGCAGAAGACAGATGTCGCCTGCTGACCAGACGATCGCTGGAATCAACGAGTCTCGCGCTTTAGCTCAGAGTCACGTGATTCGGCGATTCCCGTCCTTTGTAAACGACAACAAAGGGGGATTACTGCGATAGAAGTTTTCTTGGTGAATCCGAAAGTAGCGCTTCTAAAACCAAATTGGAGATTTTGATGTTTGTTGATGCCCTTTATAAGAATTCATTGCTTTATCAGCTATCTAGCATACGTCAACCCAAAACCTAACATGGTCTTAACAATAACCCTAACCATATATTTAAACCCTAACCCTAAAGAACAATTATCGACGAAACCGGCTATGCCAATATTGGGGTACTACTAATCGAAACGAGACGGTCTTAAAATTTGGAGTCCAAAATTAAACAATTGTAGCCATGTTTATCAGATAATCCCACTTAATCCTTGACATTCCCTTATCGCTTTTCTTATGTTTTGTGTTTGTAGTAGCTGTTTGGGAAAAAGTAATTTATTAAACACATAGTTTTGAAATGTGATCGTTGATGTCGTTTCCTCCATTACGTGTTGTGCGAAGTAGAATGGATACCCTAAGCCAATACAAGCTGGTAGTTCAATAACAATGGACAACCCCCTACATGTTAACCCTAAACTGACAACCCATGTACATGTAAACCCCCAATGGCAAAACAGTACATGTGAACCCCAAATTGACAACCCCTTTATATATTAACCCTAAATGACAATCCCTTACATGTAAACCAAATGACAACCCCACTAAATGCTAACCCCTAAAGACAAGCCCTCTACTAATTAACCCCAAATGAAACCCCCTACACGTGAACCCCAAATGACAACACCTAGACCACATATTAACCCCATATCACCGCACACATCTCACACACATGTATGAATGATGTTGGTGTGAATTAACCACGAGAGTACAGCTATCGTGAGTTGTCGGGCGTGTTTATGACTAGTGCCAGTGTGAGTATGTAAAACCGTATGTAGGAAGTATGATACTGTGATTGGTGAGTACGTCAAAACGTCAAAACGCAGGTAGGAAATATGCAACGACAGAAGTCAGGTACATTTGATTAGCACAAAGGATACTTAAATATTTCGTTCTCCACCATACCAAGTAATGGAAACGAGGGTAATGCTAACCTAGCCAGTGGTAGAGGGTTTCTTGTGTGGACACACTGAGCTTGAGGTAGAGGAAATAAGAGGATCTTTGGAGTGCAGTAGGTAATAAAATACTTAAAAAAAACTTTTTAAAAAACCACGTTTTTCTTGTGGACTAAAAAGTAGAAAATAACTATTTACATACATTTGATGACAAAAAACGTGGGTTCACCATCAAATTTCCCGACCCATCTGCCCGACCCACGTTTTTTGTCATCAAATGTATGTAAATAGTTATTTTCTACTTTTTAGTCCACAAGAAAAACGTGGTTTTTTAAAAAGTTTTTTTTAAGTATTTTATTTTCTCCTTTTTAGTCCGTTGCTACACATGAAAAACGTGGTTTTTAAAAAAGTTTTTTATATAGTTTATTTTCTACTTTATCTAATGACTTGATTAAGTATGACTTGACTAAGTGTATATAAATACACGGACTAAAAAAATCTTGAGCGACCAGGATTCGAACCTGGGTTGTCGCGGCCACAACGCGAAGTACTAACCACTATACGATCACGGCCAGCGCGCTCACATCGATTGGGGCCGAAGTAACTGTGTCTATAAGCCTCCAGTCTTGTCGGTATCTTTAGAAATCATGTCCTCAATTTTATGGTCCTTTGGGCGTAATTAAATTAAGCTAATTACGGTCTCTAATTGCTAGTTTTTATGATTGCATCTGAAATTGTTAGGCGAAAGTAACCTGCATGCCAAATTTCAGATCTATAGAGCAATCAGAAGTGGGCTAATTTTCGATGTCAATTTTAACAACAAACACATCCACGCGAAGCTGAGTTAATAATAAAATACTTAAAAAAAACTTTTTAAAAAACCACGTTTTTCTTGTGGACTAAAAAGTAGAAAATAACTATTTACATACATTTGATGACAAAAAACGTGGGTACGTTCACCATCAAATTTCCCGACCCATCTGCCCGACCCACGTTTTTTGTCATCAAATGTATGTAAATAGTTATTTTCTACTTTTTAGTCCACAAGAAAAACGTGGTTTTTTAAAAAGTTTTTTTTAAGTATTTTATTTTCTCCTTTTTAGTCCGTTGCTACACATGAAAAACGTGGTTTTTAAAAAGTTTTTTAAATAGTTTATTTTCTACTTTATCTAATCACTTGATTAAGTATGACTTGACTAAGTGTTTTTAAATACACGGACTAAAAAAATCTTGAGCGACCGATACGCTTTAAACAGAGAAAGGGTGTAATTTACGTTGCTGGCGTGGAGATCTACTCAGGAATCACGTGATCAAATCTCCCATAAACAAACAAATAAACGCGAAGCTGAGTTAAGGAAAAACGTGTTTATGTGTATTTTAGCATGCCCAGCGTACCAACCGTGTCACCGTTAACAATGTGTTACCGTGTCCGTTCTCCTTTTTAGTCCGTTGCTACACATGAAAAACGTGGTTTTTAAAAAAGTGTTTATAAATACACGGACTAAAAATCTTGAGCGACCAGGATTCGAACCTGGGTTGTCGCGGCCACAACGCGAAGTACTAACCACTATACGATCACGGCCAGCGCGCTCACATCGATTGGGGCCGAAGTAACTGTGTCAATAGGCTTCAAGTCTTGTCGGTATCTTTAGAAATCATGTCCTCAATTTTATGGTCCTTGGGGCGTAATTAAATTAAGCTAATTACGGTCACTAATTGCTAGTTTTTATGATTGCATCTGAAATTGTTAGGCGAAAGTAGCATGCATGCCAAATTTCAGGTCTGTAGAGCAATCAGAAGTGGGCTAATTTTCGATGTCAATTTTAACAACAAACATCCAAACAAACAAACGCGAAGCTGAGTTAAGAAAAACGTTTTAAAAACGTGTTAAAAATAGCTCACATAGGGACCTTGACCCATGACCGGAAGTTGATCTACAACACCATCTAGTTCAGCACTTTACAAAAGGTGAGGGTCGCCATAATTTAATTTGTTCAAAACTCTCTGACAATTTAATCGAATCACTACATACACAAGGACGCTAAATTATTCGATCGAATAAAACGGGGTCGGAAGCCCACAGTTCCACAACCCCCAGCTCCCCCCTCACGATAGCATGCCTAAACCCTTGCCTAAGCCCATGCCTAAGCCTATACCTTAGCCCCGAGGCACAGCAATACATCACGTGATGAGCTCAGAGAATCCCCCAAAATACGTGATGTTCTTTTAATAAAATATAGCATAGCTCCTGGTCAACTAAACAAAACAAAACATCAGCTGAGTGAGGCTATAAATAGCTACTCATTCTTCCATTGTATGTCCTATTTAGAAGTTATCCACCCTTGTTGTTTAAATAGACTATATATTATGGTGCATTTGATCGTTTAATATCCTGATGTAAAATTTACTTTGAATCATAGCAAATCATTGCGAAAACGTTTCGAGAACACGCGTCATTAAGACTTTGGCATACAAATAAATAATAACTTTGTATCCTAACATATGTGTTTCTTGATATGATATCCCTGCATGTCCTTGTCATCATTATTGTATTAGAAGAATATATAAACCTAACAATTCATCCTAGCACCACCCAAACCCCCTCCCCCAAACAAAATCACAAAAACATCAACCTTTAAAAATCCATCAATAAGAACAATATTTTCCCCTATAAAAACTTTAAAGCTACAGTAACACAGCTCGAGCCAACAGAGTGAAGCCAGAGAGACGTTTAAAAAATCTTCGGACTCGATCTTTCGGTGATTGAATAAATCAGCTGATAGAATCGTTGGCCAGACGGGATTCGGTCAATCCTGGAGCACTTATTTTAAGGTCAAGGTCACTGTGACCTGTCCACGGGACCTGATGGTACCAGGAGTAATGGAACTTTCGATTCGGGGATGGGGTTTGGGTGGGGGGGGGGGGGTGTGGACGAGAAGGTGTGAAGCAACAGAATAGTGATTCGATTTTGTGGTGTACATTTTTTGTGATACAGTATCAAATAACGTAAGCACATAATAAAGTGTCTGTATCAAATATGTCACATACAGAAGTTCTGGACTTCAGTAAACAAAAGTTACTCATTTAAAAAAAGTTTTAAAATTTCTGAATAGAATAATGGACTAGACCAATCAACCTAAACACACATATAGTTTGTATGTAGATGGTACGTAATGTTGACCTGTACGTGACTCTTCAATCAACGTTCAGACAAATTGTCTTCATCGTGTTCGTGGTAAACAACGATGACTCCTGCTGGGGTTGTTACTGAACCAATAATCGCGGGAAATGGGGGCTTTTAGACAGACATTTGGGAGACAGACATTTGCTCTAGACGGGCATTTACAACAGACAGACTAATAACAGCGCGTCAAGTCTAAGAAAGGAGATGTTCTACCGCAGGGTTTATTTTCTACTGGTTGATGTTTGGGCTACCGAAAATAGTCTTGATGACGTCAACAGTCACGTTACTGTTGGGGGCGGGGGGGTATTAATGAGGGAGGGTGAGGGGTATTGTCTTTTGAGTAATCAGACACAGTAGGTTGCAGTTCATGGGTGCTCGAAATGGTTCATATTAAATGTCGCTCTCTGCAAATGTTTGGTGAATGTGAAAGGAGGGGGGGGGGGGGGGGTGGCTCGAAATCTAAACACGGACTACCAGTCATTTAGATAATCCGCAACTTAGATAATCCTAGCGCTGACCACGTCACTTGAATAATCCTAATGCTGACCCCACCCCTTTAATGTTTATAGTATCCAGTAGTTATTCCATTATTTTTACTCGAATACTGTACACACACGGGCGTAGTGAGGGGAGGGCGGGTGTGGCGGCCGCACGGTGCCGACCCTAAGGGGTGCCAAAAACAGGGGGGAGGGAATAAAACGCCCACTCTGAGCTGCCTTACTTTTTAATACAGAGACCAAGTTGAGTAACTTTGACACTCGGCTTTACGGACTTATTTTAAATGTTTTCTTCATCAATTGTGTAGAACAAAAATAAAAACTTAACGTCCCCTCCCCCCAACAGACCTTTACAATCTTGCGATTTTTTTGCTAACGGAAATAACTATACATAGATTAAATAAATGGGGTGGGGCGTAAAAGTGATAGTTGGTCCCCGGGCGCCGGAACTTGTCGCTATGTGTTTACACAACATCACATGGTAAGAGAGAAAAAAAAATGTTAATTCTCCCTATCTACAAGGGATTAAATACTACTGTACACAAGATTCTATCCCCCATGTTTATAAACCTTATCGAACTTAGTACTAAAAAAAACATTTTTATAATCATTAATTATTAGTTACCTTGCAAGTGCCAATGTTTACAAATTTGTTATCATTTCCGGTAGATAATTTTAACCTTCTATTTTTAACTGTGTGACGTAATCCAAAAATGTATCCACAGTCGATTTTGTTTTCACTTCAGCACTTAATTCGGATGGCCATTGGTCAGTTATCGTGTGGTAGTTTGATCTACTGTTTGTCGTGCTTGATATTTTTGCCTACTCTTGTGCGCCTTCAATCTGTGTAAGAAAAAGTACAGAATTTATGTTTGTTGATTTCAAAGTTAATTGGACCAAGAAAAGTCAACAGTAACCTGTTTAAAATGACAAGAACTGTACAGTTAGAAGCTTAAACAATTGTCAGTGTGCTAGTTAGCTCAATTCTTTGTTAGTTTTCTATATTAAAATAAGCTAATGAGAATTGTAAAATTAAAACTATAACACAAAAGTATGTCCACACATGCACACTAAGTAGAGAAATGAACAAAAACATGTTGCAACAGCTGAGTAAACACAAACGTTGCGTTATAACTATAAAAGTAAAGTTCACAACACAAAGTTCTTAAATCACTACCACAACCTGAAGAACAATCCTTTAGAATAGTAAACACAGCCAAACTAAAACTCCATTGTTCTAAAGTCATACAGTCACCGTCTCTGTCAATACCTTCACTCATTAGTTAAATCAACACCTGTAATTAAATTAATTACTCAGCGTTTAATGCCCGAAACTTTGACCGTTAAATCACCACCCCCAGCAGACGATGAATATGCGCCAACACGGTGCGATCTAGTAACACATCACCAACTTTAACCTAAGGTGACCGCTGGCCCGACTTTGATCCGGTGAAAACATTGTTTTATCTGTGTCGTGTGTCACACACAGGTAGATAAGGTACACACTAGTGTACACACTACCAGGTCACGACGGTTTCACCTGCCTATCCCCCCTGCTGTCATTTATAGCTCTGTACTGCCGAGCAGATTATAAACCGTTTATAACTTGTTGGCTCGGCGTTTATATGCAAATCTTTATTGATGTCTTCAAGGGGAAAGTTCATACACTTACAGGTATTGTTGATATACAGACAGGTATTGTTGATATACAGACAAGTAGGGTTGATGAATGTACAGGTACTGTTGACTTACATCAAGGTGTGGTTGACATACATGTATCCGGGTTGATAATCACATAGAGGTTGATAAACATTTGGGAAGGAGTGTTATACATACAGGTGAGGCTGAACTACATATAGGTGAGATTGATACATATCCTGGTAAGGTATATAACCATACACGTAGGGCTGATATACATACAGGTGCTGTTGACATACATTCATACAGGTACAGGTAGAATTAAAAACCGTGCACGTAAAGTTTATACACAAGGCAGGTAACTAAATCAATCGTCAGGTGTTAAAAAAAGGCTAGGTAAGTTTAAAAAAAAATTCTTTTCGAGCTAAGTTTTATGACTAAAAAATCAATCTGTACAGTCGAACTTTTCGCACGCAGTTAAAGGGGCATATGTGCATGTAGTGTGGGAGTGGTGGGGGGGGGGATCAATTGACTGATCAATAGAAGAACAGTTGTGATGAACTTGGGCTGTATTTAAAGGTAGGTAAAGTTCAGATATAATTAGCGTTAGACAACTTAAACACAGACAGCTGAGATAGGCTAACAGGATCGCCCTCTCTGCTGTGGTAAGCCATTACTAGAGTGACAGCTGAAATTGGCTGTAAATTATCACTTACCGAGGATGGTGCTGAGTTTAGCTGACACGGACGTTACAGCGGCAATAGCAGAATAAAGGGGAACAACTCGGATTTAATGCGGGCGTTGTAATCGCTACACATACTCGCCACGTCTTTGACGAAAATAAATTTTAAAAATTTGGAGTTTTTCAGTCATGGGTGGTGGCCTTCAGACATTATTTTTTTAAACAACTTAAGAAATCGCTACTTTTATGAGATTTCAGTTAGAACGTTAGGATTAGTTAATGTTTTACTTAATCTTAGGGATTTGAATCAGTTCCGTGACTTTTGACGCGACTTTTCTTCAAACCTAGGCTTTACTGAAACAGTTCGCATTGTTAATGTTATTATGTTATCGAGGAGTAAAGGGCCCTTGTTCACTGTGGTGAAGCACTCATACCCCTTTGGTGAAGCACTATCCCCGTTTCTGTAGGTTTATTTTTTACCAGATCTGCAAACTCCAAGAAACCAATTCCACAGACTTGAACCAGAGCCTAACTTAGTGTAAGTGTAATTAAACATATTTTCCTTCAAAATGTAAGCTTACATTTTACCGTTGCCGACGCTCGTTTGTTTAACACTCCCATACAAATTAAATGAGAACCCAAAAAAAAGCATTAATTTTTGTCAAAACAAACTTCCTCTACATCTGTATACAACTAATTTCGTTTCCCGTAGCCGGTTACCAGTTTTTAAATTTTAACGACAAAACGGTTTTTTAAAGTCGTGGAGATTTTTTAAGGAAAGCTATTAATTAGACGCAGGTGTTTTAAAAAAATATGTTGGTAAATTATTTTCCTTATAACTACAGTAATGTGAACACAGTTTTAATTACTTCTCAACAGGCGTGTTCATGTTACACTAACATTATAACCTCTTCAAATCAACGCCGTCAGCGTTCCGTTATGTTATCGTTAGTAAAGCTCGTATCGTGTAACAATGCTTTAATGTGAACAGGTGGTTAATGTCTTCACGGCTGCAACTCAGGAAAATTTACAAGACAGGATCTCTCTTCACCCCCCCCCCCCCCTCCCCGTCTTCCGCCCGTATCATATTGCCTGGTGCAGCGATAATTACGTCACGTAGCGCGTGATCAAAATTAATTAACCTCGAGTTGTTTTAAATGCCTGGACATGTTGAGGGAATGTTGTAAGAGGTCGAGCCTTGTTGTGTTTGTCTACACTCCTTAGAGGGGATGTTTCGGGGGAGGGGGGTGTCATTTAGTGCTGGCCGGGAGGGGGTGTCATTTACTGTTGGTAGGGGGCGTCGGTGAAAACTAGTGGGGTGTCTGTAGAACTAGTGGTGGTGGGGTGGGGGTATTTATGTAGAACAAGTGATGGTGGTAGGGGGTGTCCATCTGTAGAACTATGATCGTGGGGTGGGGATGTCCGTAGTTTGAGAACTAGTGGTGGTGAGGTGGGGGTGTAGGTTTGCTACTTGACTGTTATGTGGAGGGGGTGGGTCGTCCTATTTGAAATGTGATAGTGTGTCGTTGTGTGCTTTGAGATCTTCTACCGGAGGGGGGGGGGGGGGGGGTCCGCTCTGCAATGAAACATTAAGGTATGTGGATACATTCTGGAGTCCAATTACACTAAACGTGTTCCGTTCTAGAAGTACCGGTTATAATGTCTGTGTGTGTGGGGGGGGGGGGGGGGGAAATCAATGGGGCGGGGGGGGGGGGGGGGGGGGGAACACTCGCAACATTGGTGCTTCTATTTTAGGCTTATGATTTTCATACAGTGAACAAACACTGATAAACATTTTTTTTTAAATGTCTATACAAAATACTTTTTCACAGTTGATACTGTATTTTTCGCACCGTGTTTTTTTTTTAATTTAGTAATATTTTTTTTATTAAATTTATTTACGAAATTTTTTAACAAAAAAGAAAACGACCATTAACATTATGTATTATTCAATTATTCCTTTAAAAAATTCCACAATATTGACTACATAGCTAGAGGATTAATGATTGAACCGATAGTGAGGGATGATCAAGCTTATCAGGTTTAATCCTTTAACCCCCCGGGCGATGATTTAAATTCGCGGAGAAATCACCATGGTGAATCTATTTGTAAAGTTTTCTTAAGACTCTATTTGTAAAGTTTTCTTAAGACTTACTTTCTTGGCCATAGTTTTGTGAGGCTGGTTTCATTTCATTAGAATATGTTTGTTTGTTTGTTTGTTTGTTTGTTTGTTTGTTTGTTTGTTTGTTTGTTTGTTTGTTTGTTTGTTTGTTTGTTTGTTTGTTTGTTTGTTTGTTTGTTTGTTTGTCGGTGATTTTGTCCCCACCATCCCGGTATCTTGATCTAGAAGTCTGAAGTGTTTGAGACAGTGTGGGGTTAGCTAATTTAAGGATTTATCACGTGACTAAGTTAATTAAAATCTGAGGAGAAAGGGGAAGGTGAGGGGTGGGGTGAATATGGTAAGAGGTGAGGATGGTGGGAGGGGGTTGCGAGATTGGTGAGGGGAGGGGGAGAAAGCGGTATGAAGTGAGGATTTCGGGAGGGGAGAGGAAGGTGAGGATGATGTGAGGGGGGGGGGGGGGGGCCTGAGTAATACTCAGGTGGGATGATTTAAGTTCGTTGAATAAAAATTATAATGAGGTAGATAATGAGATAAGAAGTTGCGAAATTTAAAAATGAGGTAAGTGTTGAGATTAAAAGAAGAGATAATACAGAGAGATTACTAAATTCATCTGGTTATGTATTGGATTGCTCACAGATTCTGTACGGGCGGACAACACTGGCTAATTAACTGCTAATTAGTTCACATAGAGCAGACGCTTAGGGCAGTAATAGCCACACCGATGTGGGGGGGGGGGGGGGGCGGTGGGGCTACATCGACATGGTCAGCTTATGTGAATCACTGATTGTAATTATCACGTGGACATTGATTATGTGTGTCCATCTTTGGACGGCAAGCTCCCATTAAATATTGACCATAGACAACATCACCAACACGTGACCAGACCACAGCATCAAGACTTTGCCAACAACCGGGCTATTGTATGTTTTAATAGACTGCTCTAGCACTACCAAAATACTTTTTGTAGAACAATTGGACTTTGTTTTGTTCTTGGCTAACCCAAATATTTCATGTCAACGCTGCATTCTCGGGTTTAACTTGCATATAATTAGCATGACTGCCTGTTCAAAATTTCAAATCCTTGCCAAAATATTTCTAAGAGTTGGCCAAACTTGGCCAAATAAGAACTAATTGTGTTAGAGGGCTGTTAAGTTATGTTGGGCGAGAAAAAACAAGTTAAATTATTTCAAATATCGCTGTACTGGTCGAGAATTGTAAAATCTTTTGAGGCTGTGAATATAGGCGGTTTTTTTTATTATCGGATAATGCATACATTTTAAAGCATTTAAGTTACTGTAGCTGCATGGCCAGTATTCTTGAATCTCATATTTTATAAGTAACATATCAGCTACCAAGTTGTTTTGTTCACTTGAATTTGAACACAATAATAATTTCAGAATCTAAGTAACGCAAATTTATGCACACATGGTTTATTCAGTTTTCAATCAACTATTTTGTATGGTTTTTGCCGTACGCATATACATCAATTGGTCTTGTCCTATAACAGTGTGTATTGTGACCTTTGGGACCAAAGACGGCCTTTATATCAAGTCTGCCTTTATCTCGTCGGTTTTTATTTTGTTACAATTGGTTGTGACGGGTATCATATATTTAACGATTATTTCAAGTTAGTGTTAAAAACCCAATCATTAACGATAACTGAGTAAGCTTGAAAATTAATTTAAATACAATCGGTGTTTGTTTTTAAAAAAAAAAACATCCATTATACTATTTTTACATGTTTGTAATTAAGAGCACTATATAGAATGCATACATTTGTTATCTTCAATTTGTATTTTTAAATACTTTTTAAATCTACATTATTAACAAATTATATGTAAACGAAAATATTTTTTTTACTTTTTTTCGGCGATATAATCCCGCTATAATCATAATTAGCAAATTGCGATGGGAAAAAGCAACTAGGCCTAATTAACGAGCTGTTTAATAATAAACACGTGACCATCGATGTAATCCGAACCCACCTTAAAAAATCTTTTTGCTAAAAATAGGCTTGGAGTTATATTACAAAATTAAACTATTATTTTTTTAACGTGAATTAGCGTTAGGTGACAACATCCCCATTTCACCACATTACATACCACAGCCACTTTTGGGCTTGTCAATCTAATAATACACCACATCAAATCCGGCTCTATTTCAACTCTCTACTGGTGGTAGCTATTTCAACTCTCTACTGGTGGTAGCTATTTAAACTCTCCACTGGTGGTAGCTATTTCAACTCTCTACTGGTGGTAGCTATTTCAACTCTCTACTGGTGGTAGCTATTTCAAATCTCTACTGGTGGTAGCTATTTCAACTCTCTACTGGTGGTAGCTATTTCAACTCTCTACTGGTGGTAGCTATTTCAACTCTCTACTGGTGGTAGCTATTTCAACTCTCTACTGGTGGTAGCTATTTCAACTCTCTACTGGTGGTAGCTATTTCAACCCTCTACTAGTGGTAGCTATTTCAACTCTCTACTGGTGGTAGCTATTTCAACTCTCTACTGGTGGTAGCTATTTCAAATCTCTACTGGTGGTAGCTATTTCAACTCTCTACTAGTGGTAGCTATTTCAAATCTCTACTGGTGGTAGCTATTTCAAATCTCTACTGGTGGTAGCTATTTCAAATCTCTACTGGTGGTAGCTATTTCATCTCTCTACTGGTGGTAGCTATTTCAACTCTCTACTGGTGGTAGCTATTTCAACTCTCTACTGGTGGTAGCTATTTCAACTCTCTACTGGTGGTAGCTATTTCAAACGGCATTTTAAAAAACCGAAGGAGGCAACTTAATTAGCATATTTTTTAATCTCATTTATTCACATCAAATTTAATTAAATAGCTATAAAATGCCGAGTTTAAAATTTAAAACAACCTTTGGGCTTATACATTGTTAAGATAAAATACATTAACAATCTAACATTGTTATTTATTCAGAGATATTGAAACAGTCGTTTGAAGGCATCTTGTATTACCCCCTTACACATTTTATAGTGTATTGTATTACACCATTGGCAACTTGATTTAGTATTGCGTTACACCCTTACAAACATTAGAATACGCTGATCACAGGCCATACAATCCTTATAGCGGCGTCCCTTCTCGAACTTAACTAGATCTACTGACTTTAATATACCCAGCTCATTGCTATAAAAAGTAAGACAGATCTAAATCTAGAGTCTAGATCACAACTTGATCTATTTTTTCATTATCTCTCGGTGTCGTTAGCGATGGGAATTCCACGCAGGTAATCTATCGTTTTAGCGTAATCAATTCGGCTGCAGTAGTAATGTGCGGGAGAGGTAACTGATGAATATATTTGTTTAAATAAGTATAGTTAAGTCAAATTTTACAATATATAACAGATAATTGATTTAAAATAACAATCAGTGAACAAAACAATTTAAAATATCATGAAACTAACTTTAAACAAGGTGTTTGAGATAACAATTAGCAGATAAAAACAGCGGCCATCTTTCCAAATAAAATTTAGAGTAGTTTCCCTTGATACACATGTCTATTCGTATGTATATTGTGTTGATTTTGTAGTTTAATATACATAGCTGTCTTGTTTAATAAAAGAAGGACAGAGGGCCGTCTTAGTTTTAATTTCAATTGAAATTAAGGCTATGCATGTATGTACATCCAAGATCTCAAAGACTTTTGGGAGGTCCAACATTTATTAAACCCTTTTGTACTGATTATCTTGTCAATTATTAGGACTAGGTCGTCCATATTCCTCATAAATGACGTTGGACTCAAAATATGGGACGGGGTGAAATATTTTTTTTTTAAATGATGAAGAATATATTCGTTTTCGTTAGAAATTGTGATTAAGGGTTGGGGTATAGTACAACTGCATTATGATATTAAATCATCATCTTGCTTTTAGTGACGATAGGGGGAAAGGGAATTCATCGGGAAAAGTATGACGTCATTTATGAGTGATCCATTAAGCCTAGTTGTTTATTTTGTCTGTAGACATTAGTCTTAGGCCTACACCTTTTCTGAATTAAGATTATTGTGTTTATAAAAATAGGTTCAATTTTAATTAGTTACATTTGAATACCACATGTTATTTTTCTTTCTTTGCCTTCTGCTTTCATTAGTTTTTTATTTGTTCAGTAGTCGATGTTTACCCCTCCCCACCATACATTATTAAAAAAAAAAAAAAAAAAAAAAAAAAAAACACCCACTGTATGGTGATATCTCCCTCTAGAAAAAAACTATATCAACCTATAGTTCGTAGGAAAATAAGAATCTATCACTTATTCGTCTGTTAAAAAAAAAAGAAATACGTCATTTTTTCTCAACCCCGCCGATTCATCCCCCACTAAGCACAACATCAAATAGTTCGCGGCGCGCGTGACGTCATTTGTCATTAGGCTAATGTTAAAGAAAGAGATACCGCGTAATTAAAAAAAAATCAAAACACGCACTATGTTGTTGAGACTTTAGCGACGTTTAGCCTGACGAATAGATCTAAATGACTTTAGTTCGGTGAATTATATTGGTGTTTAATTTATTACAGTGGCATGCTGTTCTCCCTCTACTATACAAATTCACGTGCTTTTAATTTCTGCAACATGCTGCCCTGAGACGTTCGGCTATAAAAATGCCCGTGACACAACGGCTTCCGTAAATGCATTTAGGCTCCCAGTCCCACCTATAAATTTCGTCTGCCGATTAAGCTCCACGCGAAACTTGTGATTAATATGTGGACATAAGCGGCGCTAGTGGGGGTGTCAACAGGGGCCAAGCTCAAGTCTTAAAGAAGCGTGAAACGTTATGTATTTCGTTTAATATAAAAATGCTGAAAAAATTATTTTTCGTTAGAATTATGGCTTGACTTTTTAACAGGCAGGGCAAAAAGGTAATTTTCGACATTACGACTATTTCGTGACGGCGAAAATGGGGGGGGGGGGGGGGGGGGGGGGGTTAAGGTGAAGAGGTCAAAAAACGTGACGTCATTTATGATTAAATCACTAATTAAAGAAAAAAAAAACATGAAAATATGAAATAAAAAAGCAAACAAACGATAACAATTAACTCAAACTAATAAACTAATAGTTAATTAAACATTAGATTAATTTAGATCTAGTATTAGTAGCTCTACAAAAATCGGAACTTCATTAATTCCTTAATTTTGCATCTCATAATAATAATTCTAGAACTGATGATGTTTATTGTCAGTCAATTAAGTTATTTAAAGAACAGAAATTAAAAAAAAAAGCATACTCTGTATTTAAAAACAAGACAATCGCATTCACTAGCAAACAGCAATACATTTTCATACAAATAGAAATTAAGGGGAAATGACTCAAAATAATACATTCTTAAGATGGCCGCTGTTTTTGATAGCAAATTTAGTATCTGGAACATCGTTGTTAAACGTTAATTTCATGATATTTTTATTGATTTAACCTTAAATTATGGTTTAATATTCAATTATCTTTAGTATTTTAATACAATATGCAAAAATATATTCATATTTAAGCCATATTCATTAGTTACCTTATCCCTACATTACTAGCACCGGCCGAATTGATTACGCTAAAACGATAGATTACCTTCCACGCATAATTAAAGGCTAATGAGAGGTAAATGGGTCTCCAATTAAAAAGATCAAACTTATGTCAGTAATTAATATAGACGTCTATGTAATAGTATGTATCTCAACTGTTTAAAGCAGAATAACACCATTAGGTTAAATTAATCTTAATGTTAAGACAATACAACCGTTGAGTCAGCCTAGTCAACCAGATTTGGTAATCCTAGATTTAACAGCTCTAGTCTATAGTTTAAAATTACTTCGAGTCTTTCTCAAATCGAAGTTCGTGTTTTCTATACCGTTAACGCTTAATCAGTCAAATCCTCTTACCTTGTGTGTAATTAATTAAATCCCTTAATGATCCAGCTGTTTTCACTGTAAGACCTGCGCTACCTGTAGACAAGCCTGTGAATGAAGAGCTAGCTGTGTTGACATCACACGGCAGATTAGCCCGCCCCGTACACCTATGACACAACACGGGCCCCACCAAACCCGGACCTACATCTGCTTGTCTGGAGTTTTGACAAGCCTACCGCGTCTCAATGATACAATTCTATAACCTCTTCACCGAGCTAGGCGAGACAAGTGTCAGACAGATATGGGGGGGGGGGGGGGGGGATCTCGTCGAAGTCTCGCATGGCTGAAAAGCGTACCATCAATGCATGAAATCTATCGTCTTTTAGCGAATTCACGTCGCAAGTATACACACACGAGCGGGGGTTGTGGTACTGAAGTTCAGTCAAACGTGGACACACAAAAAATGTTGACTGAAAGAGGAGACACTATTTGGACAGACACGAGACACAGGGATGGGCTGTGTTGTTTTTGTGAGGCGACACGAGCTAGGCTTTCAGTGCCGTTGACGGGTTTAAACTAACACAGTCCTAATCGTATTATGTCGGGGTTG
The DNA here is from genome assembly GCF_028476545.2 of Physella acuta. Lineage (NCBI taxonomy): Eukaryota > Metazoa > Mollusca > Gastropoda > Physidae > Physella > Physella acuta. The sequence goes on from NW_026731537.1 coordinate 3,359,492, forward strand.
TAAAAAAGTTGGACCGGAGACAGCCACTGTACGAATAGCCGGTACCATTGTACCTAAGTCATATTTTATGTCTTAACGTACAAAATGTATCGATTTGTAAAACCCATATTACCGTAACGTGTATCGCCTGTAGTGATATTTATTAACCTTATGGGTTAGATTGGGGTTAGAATAATGCAAATATGTGGTTATGTTTAACCAGCGAGAACAGATTAGATTAAAACATCACTTAGACACAGGCCATTCTGGTTACAAAACTCTATTAAAAATTTAGCACATCGGATGCTTCGATGGTTTTCAACAATGGCATTTTCCAGAAACAAATAGAGGTGAAGTGGTTATTTCATAGGTAGCTCTACATATACAGTTACATATAGGCCTACTTACAACTACATATACAATTACATATAGACCTACTAACAACTACATATACAATTACATATAGACCTACTAACAACTACATATACAATTACATATAGACATACTAACAACTACATACAAAATTACATATAGGTCTACTAACAACCACATATAGTTACATATACAAACAAGCGTAAACAGCTTACAACCCTTGGGTCAATTGCTATTTCAGAATTGCCCCTCCCCACCTGCAAGACTACAAGACATTAATCTTAGCTAATTTTTGTGAGCCACAATTCAGTACCCAGCATGGGAAAAAACTACAGGTGTTATGCATGAAACGAGTTTCACCCCCCCCCCCCCCCCCCCCCCCCCCCCCAACACACAGCGAAATGGAATTAGCGCGAGGAGTCAGCAGCAAATGAGTAGCCCGGAGTTAAGTCCCCTGCCATGATACCACCAAAGGGAAATCATTCCTGACAGGCGGCCCCATCACGTGACCAACACAAAGCAACAACACCAAGGCCAACCCGATCCGATTACCGCATCAATCAATGGATATGTTCTGAAACAGACATCACCCACACCACCTATTGATTAGTGCGTATGTGCCGGCAACTTGGCCAACTCTAAACACGCGGGATACTTCTGGTCAGTCGCGCGCTGGACACACCAGGAAGTATTACGTCACGTCTAGAAATAGCCCAGCGTCCGGTAAAGAAGTGCTGAAACAACATCGTTGCTATTGGGTTACGTACCACGCATACAATGATTACGTAGTACCCAAGACACGAGCGAGGAGCGCAGACATAGCCTTGAAACAAATTGACATGTCTGGGCGACAGACGCGTGTTGTTTTTAGCGTCCATTAAACTCTGAACTGTTTTTTTTATAACTGTCAATTTGTTTTTCAATTTGTTTTTCAATTTGTGCAACTCGTAAATTTTGGTTTACAAGGGTGAACGTCCGATTTCCACATATGTGAAGTTAGCATGGAATAAGAAGATAGGGGTCGTCCATAAATGACGTCACACTCGTAGGGGGAGGGGGTCAGTAATTTTGTGACGGAAGGGGGGGGGGGGGTGACGTCACTTTTTTGCATTGTAAAAAAGAAATGTTAGAAAACGAGTTTTAGCCGTTATTTCGCGTTTTAGAAAACGGTTTTAATAAATTGTAATAAGAATTGAAAAAAAATACTCTATGTTGACAGTTCTGACAAGATTTTTGAAAAATATCGATGTTTTAAGAAAATTTCAACAGCAATTTTGAGGGGGGTTGTAGGCTGAGGTGTGACGACATTTTAGGGGGGGGGGGGTCTGGCTTTTTGTGAAGACGTGTGACGGAGGGGAGGTGGGGGGGGGGGGGGGTAAAAACGTCAAAAAAGCGTGACGTCATTTATGGATGACCCCCATACAGAAATATGTAAACACAAACTAGACTAACCATCGATGCTACACTGGGCTTTATCGTCAGTATCGTCTACGGTGCTACTGTATGTCTGCAGGTATGGGGACAATTGAAAGTTCTCTGTTACAGAATGTTCAGAAGGCGAAACGTCTTGACATGTTCTAAGAGGAATCTAAACAGCTCGTCTTATTACAATTGTCAGCGGGAAAATTCTAGGTCGTCACAGACAGCTGTGCAGGTAAAGTAGGACGGAGGAGGGGGGGGGGGGGGGCACGGAGGTTTGGGCAATCACACGGGGACAGGCCGTGTGTTGGGGCCCGTTCTCTTTGTTTAAACACAAAGTGCATTAACCCAAGCTTTACCCCCCGCCATTGAAACAAGCGAATGTTTGTCTGAAACAAATTTTTGTATTCCATTCCCTCGGCCGTACATGTCCCCATTGTACGCTCACGAAATTGCCCCCTCTCCCCACCCCTCCTCCCGTCGCTATGAGTGACCTTTTAAATGACAGGGACCTGTTAAACTACTCGAGATTTTTTTTTTAAATAATGGCGTGTAATTGTCTCCCTCTAGACCGAGTTACGTCCCTTTTGTTTTGCTGAGCGAGGTAAACTCGATGTGTTTGGACAGGGAGTGAATTGTTACAACTTTCTATAGATAACATAACAATAACATTTCTTTCCAATTCATTTAAAGGTTTAATTTTGTTGGACTGGGTATATTGTTTGAAATGGTGAGAGTGTGTATAACATTAAAAATGTGGAGTATCAATTTCAAAACTGTTTCCAGTGAAACATAAGCTTCTACATAAGAATAGGGAGAATTTGTGAATCAAGTGGTAATGTCTGTTATTGACTGTGTGACCTACTTAGGTCTAGTGATGTTTTATTTTGACATTGTTATAATACCATATATGGTCGATGGTGCAACAACCGGGTTTTTTCCCCTGTCTTACTAAGAGAGTCTAAGACTCAGAAATTTTCCATCAAGATCTGATTGATTGATTCAGACCAGATGACCACCCCAACCAATGGCCACATGAGTTGAGGGTAACCTCCCCTGGTGCCTAATTCTATAACTAGATCGCCCACAGGCGGCACGAAGCAGTCCGTTCTGACCACGCAGTCCATCTTGACCAGGCCGTCCATTTTGTCCGGCAGTCCATTCTGACCATTTGAACGTGAGAGAGCTTAAGTCCTGAGTGTGCTATGCATTCTTAAGTTGTTTAAGTATTCTAGTATTATATTACTTGTGGCCAAGTGATTCTTGATGCTATAGCAGTGTTATGTGACCTGTGGCTATTTTTATAAAGAGTTAGAATCTGTGATAGTATTTTTTCTTACGCTTTGTAAGTTGGGTTTTGTTATTTTCTAAACTAAATATTTTATCTTGTTTAACCTTGTGTTCTGCCACAACTGTGTTCACTTATTAAAGGTTGTATGCAGATTGAATGAGTTGTTAACTTCAATAGTTTCACTAGTTTTCCCTAGACCTCGAAATCGAGCCCTAGTGTGTTGTTGAGTTAGTGTTCATTCATTTAGGCTTTAGGCCATTTGCATATAACCCCAAGAAAGAATCCGGGGGCGTTCACCATCTATCTGGCTGGTAGATAGGTGTCCGTTACAACTGGGTTACCCAAATCTTAACGTTCTCTACACGCCAAACAGTATTAAGTAAATACCAGCTCACGTGATGAGAATCAAATATGGTGGTAGTTTGTTTACAAAACAAGACTTGATATCAGTGGCGTAGCGAGGTCAGGTGTTACCCGGTGCGGCCTTTAATGGTGTCACCCCCCAGAGGCGTGTCGACCCTTCCCAGGGACAAACTTTCAATTTTCGATTTGCACCCCCCCCCCCCACACCTCAACTGTCGATTTTAACCCCGTCCACAAACACTTTCAATTTGCCCCCCCCCCCCTCAAACTATCGATTTGCACCTTTTAAAAGACTATTTAACACTCGAATCAATCACTTAAAGTGGAATTATCATTTTTCTGTATATATTTAGCTATTTTTTGCCTTGGTGTCACCCCCCCCCCCCCTAAATGGTGTGTGTCCCCCTTGCTACGCCACTGCTTGATATTATTGGGATGTTCTCATTGTATTCCCATTTGATGTTGTTTTGGGTGTTGATCACCAACTAGTGACTTTAGATTCTGATCGAGAGTTTCTTTCATGTGGTATTTGGTGACTTCCGTATGTTTCATGGTCAACGGTGACATAGGGCTATGTGGTATGTAACGGTCAATGAAAAATTGTAGAAATCACTAAATGACAGTGAATTGTAGACATCACTAAATGACAAACAGTGGTCATCAATGACATCACTGACCATCACTTAATGACAAGTACACTGGTGATCCGACACTGACATTTACACATGTCATCTGATAGCACGGGTCCTGACACAAGCCTTTTGTTGTCACTGACACATCTGGCACCTGGCCAAACAGATGCCAGCTAAATGCTAACAGACGACACAACTGTCCTCATTAAGGTGGGGGAGACACATTTGTATGGCCCGGCCGTCACAGCAAGGGGCGACAACACTGGTTACAAAACATTTCGGCCCTATGGAGTTACCGACCCTTTTTTTTTAAACTTAACGAATTGAGTTATTTGTAGCTGTGACGTGGATGAGATGTGTTTATTTTACACATCTGACCGTGTTTCACATTTCTTGAGCGAGCACCTTACACAGCCTAACACAACCAAATCTGATGGACAGACGAGGCTATGGCGTGTATGTGTGTGTGTGGGGGGGGGGGGGGGGGGGTTGCCTACTAAAATTTACATAAAAATGTCTTCCGACCTGGAAAAACTGATAAGGTTGTAATGTTTTCTCCTGTGAATGTTATCCCCTACAAATGGGCACCTAACCAAGGTCAAGTAGCCTGGGTGTTGGTGTACTATGGGCCATGCTTATAACATGAGATATATCAATACGTCTTTAGTTCAGCCTTGATACTGAATGTGGGGTCAATATTTTAGGTAGGGAAAGGGCAGGTGGGAGGAGAGGGGGGGGGCGCTTACCCGAATTTCATACCTGGCCATCCAACGGGTCTTGAACTAACGTCTTTACGCATGACCTACATTCAAAACACATCTTAGGGTGTTAGGCCAGCGAACATGGCGACCTCCCACCAGGCTAACCAGTACCTGTTATGAAAACTCAGTTTAGCGTGCCTGTTTAGCGTGCCTGTTTAGCGTGCCTGTTTAGCGTGCCTGTTTAGCGTGCCTGTTTAGCGTGCCTGTTTAGCGTGCCTGTTTAGCGTGCCTGTTTAGCGTGCCTGTTTAGCGTGCCTGTTTAGCGTGCCTGTTTAGCGTGCCTGTTTAGCGTGCCTGTTTAGCGTGCCTGTTTAGCGTGCCTGTTTAGCGTGCCTGTTTAGCGTGCCTGTTTAGCGTGGGTTAGAGTTTCGAGCGTTTATAATAACCAGCTAAAACACAGAGTATCTGTTGCTTGATGCACGTCCTGCGTATATCACCTAATAGATTGTTGTGTAGTAATTTTTTTGCACTACTGCAGGTGATCGGGTAATCAGTAGGCTTCGTATAATCGATAGCCTACGGGTGATCGGTTGATGTGTTGCCTACATACGATCGATGTCTACGACCCATACAAACGTATTACAACAGCGATGTAAAAGTTAAAATCTTTAAACAAAATGTTACGTTCACTTTAGCTGCCTCATATGGCATCGTGGCTTTTCAAATATAAAGTGATCAAGTTATACAACTACGACTTCAACGTAATTAAGTTAGCAGGCGATACTGACCCGCATCGCTAGAAGACGATACCAACCAGCATCGTTAGCATACGATACTAACCAGCATCGTTATCAGACGATACTAACCAGTATCGTTAGCATACGATACTTACCAGTATCTTTAGCAGACGATACTAACCCGCATCGTTAGCAGACGATACTAACAGTATCGTTAGCAGACGATACTAACCAGCATCGTTATCAGACGATACTAACCAGCATCGTTATCAGACGATACTAACCAGTATCGTTAGCATACGATACTAACCAGCATCGTTGTGGATGATACTAACCAGCATCGTTAGCAGACGATACTTAAAGCATCATTAGCAAACGATACTAACCACCATCGTTAGCAAACGATACTTACCAGCATCGTTAGCAGACGATACTGTGACCTACTTAGGTCGAGTCAGGTTCTATTTTTATTTTGACTTTGTATAATACCTTATATGGAGTGATTGTGCAACAACCGGAAAATTTCCACTGACTTATTAAGGGGTCTAAGACATAGAAATTTTCCATTAAGATCTGATTGAATGATTCTAATCAGATGACCATCCCGACCAATGGCTACATGAGTTGAGGATAATCTCCCCTGTTGCAGAAGTCTTTAATTGCCCCGCACACTCGCAACACGAGGCAGTCTACAGGGCGATTTTACCTTGGTCAGGCAGCCGTCCATATTGTCCGGCTATAGACTCTGACCATTTGAACGTGAGAGAACTTAAGTCCTGTGTGTGCCTTGCTTTCTTAAGTTGATTTAAACTTCTAGTATAATATTACTCGTCGCTGAGTTATTCTAGTAGCTATAGCAGTGTTGTGTGGCCTGTAGTTTTTTAGACAGTGTAGAAATCTGTGATAGTGTTTTTCCTACATTTTGTAAGTTGTGTTTTGATATTTTATACATTAAATATTTTAACTAGTTCAACCTTGTGTTTTGCCGCAACTGTGTTCGCTGATTAAAGTTGTATGTAGATTGGATGAGTGTTAATTACAATAGTATCACTAGTTTACCCTAGACATTGAATTCGAGCCCTAGTGTGCCGTTGTGTTAGTGTTCATCCACTTAGGCCGTAAGGCATTTGCATATGACCCCGAAAAAAGAATCCGGGGACGTTCACCGTCTATTTGGCTGATAGATAGGGGACGTTACAATACTAACCAGTATCGTTAGCAAACGATACTTACCAGCATCGTTAGCAGACGATACTAACCAGCATCGTTAGCAGACGATACTAACCAGCACCGTAAATAGACGATACTAGCCACTATCGTTAGCAAACGATACTGACCAGCATCGTTAGTGGACTATACTGAACCTGCGGAACTAAAAGGGCTGTAGCTAAGACACAGATACTACACGTATCCACGTTTTCGTATCACTGTGGGTGGGTAGGGCAAGAGGGTCAAAAAAGGGAGGGGGTGGGGGTGGTATTGATTTCATCGTTGTGTAATCTAAACGGTATTTTTGCCAAGAAACTACTCATCTTGGCCAAGAACACGATACAGTGCAAACACTTTGCTTCCAGATATTTATTCAACCCCCCCCCCGTTTTTATATTATAATATTTGCGGAATTAAAAAAGATATTTCCATTTACTTTCAGGATACTGGCAAATCCCCTTATCTGACCGTGCAAAAGAAATATCTGCTTTTGTAACCCCTAATGGTTTTTATAGATACAAACGTATGCCCTTTGGTATGCGAAATGCTGGTCAAACTTTCCAGAGAGTCATTAACTCTGTCATTGCTGACATAGACCAATGTGAGGCCTACATAGATGATATAGTTGTATTTTCTAATACTTTTGAAGAACATATTGTTCAGTTGACTAACCTTTTTAGAAAATTGTCTGAAGTGAATTTTACTGTAAACTTGCATAAAAGTGATTTCTGTAAAGCTTCAATTACCTATTTGGGTTATCAAGTGGGAACGAACCAAGTTCGGCCCATTGAAGCTAAAGTAGATGCTATTGTAAGGTTACCACCTCCCAAAAATTGTAAAGAAATCAAAAAGTTCCTTGGGATGGCTGGTTACTATAGACGGTTCTGTCAAAACTTTTCAGCTATTGCTGAACCTCTTACTGCATTATTGAAAAAGGGTGTTGAGTTTGAATGGTCAGATAAATGTCAAGAAGCTTTTTTTACCATTAAGTCATTTCTATCTAATGCTCCTGTTATGGCTGCACCAAATTTCAGCAAGCCCTTTAAACTTGCCATTGATGCTAGCAACTTAGCCATTGGCTCAGTCCTATTTCAAGAAGACAACATGGGAATTGACCATCCCATTGCCTTTTTTTCCAGGAAGTTAAATGAAAACCAAAAGAATTATTCTACTATTGAAAAAGAGGCTTTAGCTTTGGTTTTGTCATTACAACATTTTGAAGTCTATGTCTCTTCTTCAACCAATCCAGTCAGAGTGTTTTCTGACCATGATCCCCTGAAATTTACCTCTAAGTTAGGACAGACAAATCAAAGAATATTGAGATGGTGCTTATATTTCCAAAATTTTAATCTGGAAATTTCACACATTAAGGGTAGTGATAATGTAGTGGCTGATTGTTTGTCAAGGATGTAAAATCTTGTTACACACATTGATCATGTGACATGCTTTGTGGTTCTTTAGGACCATAGACAGGTTTTGTTTGAGTGTCACTCATATGGAAATGAGTGGTGTGAGTTTTGAATTTTTTTCAAAATTCCATTCCTGTTGAATATTTTGTTTATTTTCAGGTGAACCTTAATTAAAGGTGGTTTTTTATTATATGTAATCTTTTATAATAATATGTCTCATATGACTCAATTGATATTGTAGCTAGTCATTGAAATAAAGGTCTTACCCTGGCGGGTTTACCACTTTTAATATCCACATGGAAATATTGTAATACCCTTTTTTGAGGGATTTTGATGTATAATTACCTTTTGAAGGGTTACTTCCCTTTTACCAATTGTAAAAGTTTGAGTTACTTCCCTTTTATGTTCAGGGATATTTTCATCTGGTATTATGATTTTGATTGCCTACATTTGTAAAAACATTTTTTAATTTCATTGCCAGATTGGTTCCTTATGTATGTTTTTGTGGAACCTATCTGTCACTTCCAAAAAGGGAGGGGATGTGACCTACTTAGGTCGAGTCAGGTTCTATTTTTATTTTGACTTTGTATAATACCTTATATGGAGTGATTGTGCAACAACCGGAAAATTTCCACTGACTTATTAAGGGGTCTAAGACATAGAAATTTTCCATTAAGATCTGATTGAATGATTCTAATCAGATGACCATCCCGACCAATGGCTACATGAGTTGAGGATAATCTCCCCTGTTGCAGAAGTCTTTAATTGCCCCGCACACTCGCAACACGAGGCAGTCTACAGGGCGATTTTACCTTGGTCAGGCAGCCGTCCATATTGTCCGGCTATAGACTCTGACCATTTGAACGTGAGAGAACTTAAGTCCTGTGTGTGCCTTGCTTTCTTAAGTTGATTTAAACTTCTAGTATAATATTACTCGTCGCTGAGTTATTCTAGTAGCTATAGCAGTGTTGTGTGGCCTGTAGTTTTTTAGACAGTGTAGAAATCTGTGATAGTGTTTTTCCTACATTTTGTAAGTTGTGTTTTGATATTTTATACATTAAATATTTTAACTAGTTCAACCTTGTGTTTTGCCGCAACTGTGTTCGCTGATTAAAGTTGTATGTAGATTGGATGAGTGTTAATTACAATAGTATCACTAGTTTACCCTAGACATTGAATTCGAGCCCTAGTGTGCCGTTGTGTTAGTGTTCATCCACTTAGGCCGTAAGGCATTTGCATATGACCCCGAAAAAAGAATCCGGGGACGTTCACCGTCTATTTGGCTGATAGATAGGGGACGTTACAATACTAACCAGTATCGTTAGCAAACGATACTTACCAGCATCGTTAGCAGACGATACTAACCAGCATCGTTAGCAGACGATACTAACCAGCACCGTAAATAGACGATACTAGCCACTATCGTTAGCAAACGATACTGACCAGCATCGTTAGTGGACTATACTGAACCTGCGGAACTAAAAGGGCTGTAGCTAAGACACAGATACTACACGTATCCACGTTTTCGTATCACTGTGGGTGGGTAGGGCAAGAGGGTCAAAAAAGGGAGGGGGTGGGGGTGGTATTGATTTCATCGTTGTGTAATCTAAACGGTATTTTTGCCAAGAAACTACTCATCTTGGCCAAGAACACGATACAGTGCAAACACTTTGCTTCCAGATATTTATTCAACCCCCCCCCCCCCCCCGTTTTTATATTATAATATTTGCGGAATTAAAAAAGATATTTCCATAACTCTTGGATCATCCTTAAACTCCATATTTAAAGATAATTAAGCTTAGAAGCGAATTTATTCTAAACACTGCATCTATTATATATTCCATTTTTTACATAGCATTAATTAATGTTGATTTCATTGTTTAACACGACATCATTCAATGTTGATTTAATTACACAGCACCGTGTCAATTAATGTTAATTTATTTGTTGAACAAAGCATCAATTAATCTTGATTTCATTCCTTCTGTGTTGTGACGCTCTCTATGGGAAAACTACAATCAAGGGGAGATCAGCCCGTCCGGTTTTCTTTAGGAAGTCAAGATCACTTCAGCCTAGTGCTATAAATAGTTCACTGGGGTATTACGTAATGTTTCCAGACGAAAATTGTCCCGTCAAGACCGCTCGGGCTTTCTTCCCACAGCAGACGAGAGGAAGTGTCCTTTGTCCGTAGTTTGGCTGTGGTGGTAGACCACGGATGTAGATGTTGCAAGGGTCAGTCGAGTGTGTGGGTACAGGTGAACTTAATCAACCAGACCATACCTGGCCATACCTGTTAAGCCGGTGTACTTATCGTGGCCACTCGGGGTCAGAGGAAGGTGCTCTTCTGGCCACTCTACTGACCTCACAATGGCCGTGTTACCCTCCAGTGTTATCAACACAGCAGGGCCGGGAGTCACGTGGCCTAATCAGAAATCAATGAGCACTGTTTAAATACGACACCCGGAGTTAAGTTAGCTCGACTCTAGCGCAAGATATAACTAGGGGGTCACGTGATTTGTTAAACATTCTCTTTGTACCGCGTGATACACGGATTAAACTTGCCGGGTGATCGGATTAGATTAGACTTCATGAATTTGTAAAGGTTAAATACGATACAGCAGCCGTTGGTATACTATTAAAAGTTAATTTTCTGATGCTTGTAGTTGGCAGAGGGATGTCGGCAAGTAATGGAGAGGTTTGATATGGGAGATAGGGCTGTATTTATCAACTTAGGGCTGTGATGTATCAACATAGGTCTCTAATGTATCAACACAGTATCAACATAGGACTGTGTCACATCAACAACGTATCAACATAGAACTGCACTATCAACATAGGATGGTGTCGCATCAACCACGTATCAACATGGCACAGTGCCGCATCAACATAGGATCGTGCTCTATCAACATCTGCCACCTGTTACGCTTGGCTGGGTTTCCCCAGCGTGAGACCTCCACACGTCTCGTCTCCTACGCCACTTCCGCTGTGTGGGTTTTGTCGTCACTTCCGCCGTGTGCTTTCTATCACCCGTGGGACCAGCTCTTGCATTGTTGTTCTCTCCATTAGATTTGGAGCACCCCCACAACACAAGGGCGGTCCTTTGACCCCCCCCCTCAGCCCCCCCCCCCCTACCTCCCGGTACTGCACCGGATTATCTGTCACAGTTCTGTCGCCCTTACCGGGTGGGATTTAAATTTGTTAAATGACTACTGATAAGCAGGAGAGATAACTTGTGTTGACTGAAGATAAGAACACGTAACTTTTGCAGTAACAAAGTCGGTATTTTGTTGACAAGTTCTGTAGCGGATGTGACATTATATGTCAATATTTATATGTGACGGATGTGACATTATATGACAAGATTTATATGTAACAAGATTATATGACAAGATTTGTTGACAAACTCTGTAACAGATGTGACATTATATTACAAGAGTTGTAAGTTATGTAACAAATGTGAGTTTAAATGACAAAAAAAAACTGCTTGGGTTCTGATGCGGTTTAGAGCAGGAAGTGGACCAAGAAGCTCACGAATCCCACTTTAATACAAAGACTAGGGACTGGACCATAAACTAACGAATCCCACTTTTCCACTTTCACCAAATCTCATTGAACCTTATCTTTACCACTATACCCCTTCACCACAAGAACTAACCTAGAACTAACCTTGCTGTTAAATTTACGACAATCTTCATACAACGAATTGGTTTACAACTACATGAAGATTTTATATTCTGATGATAAAACTCTGGCTACATAATGGAATTCTCTACTTTGTGAACCAGAAGAGGACAGAAGCTACCAGGCTGTAACAACAGAATCCTTACATTGATGCTGGCATCTGACTGAGACTGACCTTGAGCTAGATGCCACAGCGAATATAAGCATGTTTGTATATTTGTATCCCGTAGATGGGTAGGACCTTGAACAAGATACCATAGCGTAGAATATAAGCATGTTTGTAGATTTGGACCCCGCAGAAGGGTGGGACCTTGGACTAGATACCACTGCTCATGGTGCGTGGAATATAAGCATGTTTGTTGTAGATTTGGATCCCGCAGAAAGGTAGGACCTTGGACAAGATACCACAGCTCAGTTATTAAAGTTAGGACTGCTTAGTCAGCGGTTTATTAACTAAGACCAACGAAATTTGAGTAACACGTGACACAGAATGTACGACATAAAATAAATCTTGAGGGGGGAATTATGAGGTTGGATGATGTGGCGGTGACGTGTTGAATCACTAGGTTGTTTGTTGATAATTACAGCCTGCGTCAAGTCAACAAACAACACATGTGATAGATGACTGGGGGGGGGGGTGTGACAGACATAAGACAACACACCGGACCATATAATTATAGCGTCAACCTGGGCCGGACAAATTAACGTGAGTCACTGACTGCAGGTGTAGCTACATGTTTGGGTTGAGGGGGGGGGGCACCGGTGTGGGTGGTAGATCCTAACAAGGTAGGTTTAAGTGAGGGTCCTACACAAATTAAGGACAGAACCACCCCCCCCACACCCTCTCCCCAACCCACCTGGATAGTATAATGGAAGACCATTGTTTTGTCGGTAAAACATTCCACGGTGATTAATGTCTCGTGTCGAGTTTATGTCAAAGACTTTTGTCTGGCTTTTTATTTTTGTCTGTCTAAAATTAGTTTAATTCGTGCAATGCGCTACTTTCAATTTTTTCTCTTTTCATTAACCGCAGAGCAATCCGAAGTACTAGAGAAAGAAAAGGAACTATTCCACACAAAAACTAGGAATGAAAATTAAGCTGAATATTTTAATGTGGTCAGTTCCCATACGCTAGTCTTTTAATCGACAAAAAACTCCTCCGACCACAGCAACGTATTCTAAAATGACTCCATTAGCCGATTTACCATAACGATACATTTGTGCCACGGCATTCAAAACAAGCAGCTAATATTTCCATACAGACATAAGAAAGATAAAGTATTGAATACAGTATTCGTAACAAGCATTAGCCGATACTTCCATAAGGTCATAACAGCGATACAGTATTCGATACAGTACTCGATACAAACATTAGCTAATAAAGACATCACAACGATACTGTACTCGATACAGTATTCGTTACAATATTTGATTCAAACATAAGCCAATAAAGACATCATTATAGCGATACAGTATTCGATACAGTACTCGTTACTAACATTAGCTAATAACGACATCACAACGAAAGTGTACTCGATGCAGTATTCGATACAGTACTCGATACAAACTTTGGCTAATAAAGACATCACAAGAAAATAATTTTTAGAAACATACCTTGCCCATTAACTCCGGAAAGACAACAAAACGATACAGTATGTAATCGATACACACAAAAAACGCGAGTATTGGAATCCCAGAGGACGGTGTGTGTGTGGGGGGGGGGGGGGGTGGTACTCAGTATTATTTACATCATCATTCTTTATTTCTCCCACTCAGTGAACCAGCGAATGTCCTTTATCGTCGGGTGTGAGACGGGTTTCAGTAAATAGTTAATAGCATGGCTGGACAATTGGTGGGCTGCACTCACCTGCCCCCTCACATCCTCACCTCCCCACACCTCCCCACACCTCCCCACACCTCCCCACACCTCCCAGCCCCATACACCCCCACCCCTCGTCTGTACATGCACTGTTATACAGAGAGAAAAAAAATCGGATCTCGGAGAGATTTATTTCCATCCCCCCCCCCCCCCAACGAAATCCTTCTGAGACCAAGTCGTGTTTGGGTAATTAGTCGCTATGCGAAATTAATTCAAATCTAATTAACGCCCAATCACCGACCCGTCTGCGCACTCACCCCAGAAGTAAATGGCGGCTGAAAGAAGCAAATCTCATTCAACGTTTGGCTACACATTCATAGGTTGGGCTGCACATCATTCAGATGTTGGGCTATACATCATTCAGATGTTGGGCTACACATCATTCAGATGTTGGGCTACACATCACTCGGATGTTGGGCTACACATCATTCAGATATTGGGCTACACATCATTCATAGGTTGGGCTACACATCATTCAGATGTTGGTGACGCCCATGCAAGACTAGAATACCCAGTACTAAATATATTACGATCAGAATTGCAAAACTAAAAATAATAATGCAGACATTATTGCAGTCCCGAGTATAATTGAAGCGCTAAGTTGATAAATTATTAATGCAAGCTTGCTATTCGGTGAGCTTAAGAGATTGTATTTATGGGTTGGTGCAGTTCTGTGTAAGACCTAGCGAGTTGGTGTGGGTTGGTGTAACACCTAATGGATTGGTGCTGGGTTGTGTATGATCTAATGGGTTGGTGCAATTGGTATAAGACCTAATGAGTTGATGTGGGTTTGGTTAAAAGTATCAAAGTACACGCCATTTTTCACGCTATATAATACGTTTTAATTTCAATTACTGAACTATATTTTCTGAAAGAAAGGATATGCAACTTTTTAAAATAAATGTTAACTGTTGTCCTATATAATATATAATTTTAAATATTTTCTCGTCCAAACATCTTCACGAAAGTTCAAACTAAATCTAAACAACCGCAACATTCAAAAAATGACCAAAAACGTAAATATGCCAAGTAGCCAAAAAACTTGAACATTGGCTTCCTTGAACTGCTATAAATAGTAACATTTTGACTCTACAAATACACATAGAAACGTTTGATGAATATCGCAGTGTATAAACAAATGAGCAAAATATCAGACGTGACCCAGTTTCTCTGGAAAATCCCAGCATGCATCTAGCTGTGAGTAGAACAGTCAGCCATTGTCTCGCACGTGCGCGGGAAAAAAGACCAGGTTTGAATCTACCAGCAGCCGACAGTGGCAGCACTTGTGCTAGAATAGGAACCTGTCACTTGGCCATCTATAAGGCCCTCTTGTGTCTGGGGGGGAGGGGGGGGGGGGTTAAAACTGTGACTTGGCCATCTATAAGGCCCTCTTGTGTCTGGGGGTTAAAAAAAACATTACACTTTTTCTTTCTCGACAAAACTCAAATAAAGCCGTTGTAATGTGTTCAAGTGTTTTAAAAACACTTGGTTGCCAAGGTAAACAATCTTCGGTTGAAAATAGGACAAGTGATAAGTTAAAGTGTTCTTAGATTACTGAAACTGAGATGGAGGTCTATAATAACAGGGGTGTATATTTATAGCCAGAATTACCTGGCTGAAGTATGAGATGTAGAGGGGGGGGGGGGCAGAGATGTGAAATGCCCAGTCACGTGATGTAAAGAGGTTTGTGTGATTCACGTTCATCGATGAACTGCTAAACTGATAGGTCGAGGTTAGTCCGTCCTGCGTATATTTAGATTCAATAAGGTGTATAGCAGACTTGCCCAGAGAGACATAGCATTTGCAAGACGTAGCACTTAGCAGATTTAGCATTCAACAAATTTAGTATTCAACAGATTTAGCATTCAACAGATTTAGTATTCAACAAATTTAGCATTCAACAAATTTAGCATTCAACAAATTTAGCATTCAACAAAGTTAGCACTCTACATATTGAGCACACAACAAAGTTAGCACTCAATGAAGTTAGCACCCAAGAAATTTAGCACTCAACAAAGATAGCACTCAATGAAGTTAGCACTCGAAAAATTTAGCAGGCAACAGATTTAACACTCATCAGATTACGCAAGGCTTCTCGGCGTATAATAAAGCTTCTTATTTTAACAAGTCTTCGTGTCTTTAACCCATATTGCAACAAACGGGTGTCAATAGTTTTATCATTACTTCTATCAACGCAGGCAGGACTATTAGTATTATTGTTATACTTTTGCTACTAATTTAACGATATACAACCCTGTCCATAACCTTAGGCTAAAGCCTAGCCGCAGTTCGTGTCCACAATCCAGACCCTAGCAATAACCCTAACAAAGGTAATAAGTGGAAAAAACCTCTATTGTTTTACCGGTGTTTTTTTAATAGACGTTTATCAAGGCACCAATATGGCGCCTGTTTCTTGGGTTTTCCCGTTAGGGAAAAATGATACAAAACATACATAGAAGAGAAACACATTACTACACGTCAAAATAACGCAGCATTAATGCTTGGAGGAGTTTCTCTTATACAAGGTAGACTGCCGGTGGGGTGGGGGATTGGATAAAGGTGTGGGAATGGGGGGTGGGTGGGGGTCTGGTGTGGGGGTGTGGGGGTGTGGGGTGATTAATAAACCATCTCACTTTCCCTTCCCACCGAGGCGGGCGAGACAAAGGGAAGACGTCATGTTCCTAGTCTCATTATTTGCTCTTTGAGAGGGCAACAGGCACCAAAGCAATACGACAACAAAGCAAAGGTCACGGTACCGGCTGAAGGTCACCGTGTGCGGGTTTTCTCCCCCTGCAGCGGTAGATCACCTGGTGAGTGTAGGTGGTGCTGTGAACTTTTCGTCGGTGGGGTGAGGAGGGTGGGGGGGGGGGGTGAGACTTGGGGCTTTCATTCACATGTGCTCTTCACTTTTCATGTTACTTTCTCACTTGGTTTTTTTTTTTTTTGCTTCACTTTTTAACAATTTTTCACTTTATCCGAAAGTCTCAAGTTCGAATCCTGGTATCGTTGGTAAAACGTCCCTGAGTCCACCCACACTTTAATTAACTTATACCTACATTTTTATCCAATAAAAATTTGCTTCGTAAAACTGCTACTAAAATCGTAGTAGCCAAGGTGTTGAGTTTATATTTGACTATTTATTCCACACGGACAGAAGCGTATTGGCCGTATTCTATCGCTCGTTGTGAAGGGGGAGGCTGGGGAATTCGTGAGAGTGTGTTGGTCTATTGACATCTCAGGATGTCACCACAGTGACAACACGCCATTAGGTCAACACCACACCATTAGGTCAACACGACAGTGACAACACACCATTAGGTCAACACGACAACACACCATTAGGTCAACACGACAGTGACAACACACCATTAGGTCAACACGACAGTGACAACACACCATTAGATCAACACGACAACACACCATTAGGTCAACACGACAACACACCATTAGGTCAACACGACAGTGACAACACACCATTAGGTCAACACGACAGTGACAACACACCATTAGGTCAACACCACAGTGACAACACGCCATTAGGTCAACACCACAGTGACAATACACCATTAGGTCAACACCACAGTGACAATACACCATTAGGTCAACACCACAGTGACAATACACCATTAGGTCAACACCACAGTGACAATACACCATTAGGTCAACACCACAGTGATAACACACCATTAGGTCAACACCACAGTGATAACACACCATTAGGTCAACACCACAGTGACAACACACCATTAGGTCAATACCACAGTGACAACACACCATTAGGTCAACACGACAACACACCATTAGGTCAACACCACAGTGACAACACACCATTAGGTCAACACCACAGTGACAACACACCATTAGGTCAACACGACAGTGACAACACACCATTAGGTCAACACGACAACACACCATTAGGTCAACACCACAGTGACAACACACCATTAGGTCAACACGACAACACACCATTAGGTCAACACGACAACACACCATTAGGTCAACACCACAGTGACAACACACCATTAGGTCAACACCACAGTGACAACACACCATTAGGTCAACACCACAGTGACAACACACCATTAGGTCAACACCACAGTAGCCAGCGGTAAGAGAAGAACTGTCACGTGGGCCGTGGTTCTCACATCTCAGTCGGCACCCACACCCCCACCACCACCACCAACAACAACAATATCACACAACAACAACGTGGAATTTGTTACACATCTATTGTTATTACCCCTTCCTTAAAAAGGGTGTCACTGTATCAGAGTATTTTATTTATTTGTAGCTGCGACACAAACCAGTGGTAAAGGCCCTATAATACTAATCCAATGCTCTCGAAATTTGTTTTTTCACCGTCTAGAAGACGGTTGATCATCACCACCACCACAATCTCCTGTTTGTTAGATGACAAACTTGCATTCAGAGTTGTCTACCCTTTTGATTGTAGTGTGTTCTGTTTTAATGAATGGTTTCACCCTCGGTAAATAATTAGGTAACGTGACGGCATTGTTGTTGTGTGACAGGTGACGTCATTGTCTGACGTCTAAAATTTATACAAACAATTAGTCACACCGCCCCCCCCCCCCCCACACACACAGAACACACACCTTCATTGGCCAGATACAAGCTTAAAATGAGAGTAGGAAATCTTATTCAAGGATGTTGGTTCTTTGTTAATTTTTTTTTTAAATGAATACAAGAGAACTGTTGAATTTATAAAACACATAATTGAACTCGGGTCTATCCAACAACACATTGATCCATTAGTTTACATCAGTTTGGTTAAAAATGTATCAATACGTATGGACTAATGACGATAACATTATGTCATATTATGAGTTGATAGCATTGAAATTATGTGATGAATATGTGCTAACAACTTTACTATAAAAATATGTGATGGATATGCACTAACAACTAAAAACTATGTGATGAATATGTGCTAACAACTATAAAACTATGTGATGAATATGTGCTAACAACTATAAAACTATGTGATGAATATGTGATAAAAATCCCAGAGACTTCTCGTGAGAAGCAAATTGACGACTGCTAGGGGGGGGGGGGGTGGTTAAGGGGAGTGTGGTTTAAATCAACCTCTATCTGAGTCCACGGATTTGAATAATCCGTCCCAATAAACTAATTTGACTTTCAGACGTAACGCTGGTCCTTCTCAGACGTGAAATACAAGACTTCACAGATACCAAATCCTGAGTACGTTACGAAACATGTTATCAATAAGCAGGAAAACTTTCGAATCTTCACAACAGCGTAACCAGAATCTAGTGAAATCTCTATAAATCTACCAACTAACTTGACTTGTATAATGTACGACTCACATTTGTATTCTCTTAATTACAATGTCTCAGGGATATCTCACCTACGCCCCCCCCCCCCTCCCACCACATGCCAGAAAGAGTCTACCTGTCAAGACAAAAGATGGCATTACATATGTCTGGCAAGCCAGTAGAAGCAAGCCGCGTGCTGCTCCCAACTCTCGGGGACACGAGATCACTAGGCGAGATCTCTCGAGACAACATACCAAAAATAATTAGGACAAATAACTCAGCAAAACCGAGGATAGAGCGAGTTCTTTTTTCTTTTATTCCAGCAAAGTGCCAGAAGTTGATCTCAGCACATTGCTACCAGCAGACAGTCGGCAGACGATGGGTACAAATGTGAAATCAAAACTGGGTTCTGACCTGTGGGTTATGTAAGGTGTATCACAGATCTACACCGCGCCAAATTAGCTGGCGTGTGCCGTGAGCAGGGATACAGTTTCTTGAGGCCTTCATTTGGTGCATCTCTTTGTGCCGTGGGCAGGAATACAGTTTCTTGAGGCCTTCATTTGGTGCATCTCTTTGTGCCGTGGGCAGGAATACAGTTTCTTGAGGCCTTCATTTGGTGCATCTCTTTGTGCCGTGGGCAGGGTTACAGTTTCTTGAGGCCTTCATTAGGTGCATCTCTTTGTGCCGTGGGCAGGGATACAGTTTCTTGAGGCCTTCGTTAGGTGCATCTCTTTGTGGCGTGGGCAGGGATACAGTTTCTTGAGACCTTCATTAGGTGCATCTCTTTGTGGCGTGGGCAGGGTTACAGTTTCTTGAGGCCTTCATTAGGTGCATCTCTTTGTGGCGTGGGCAGGGATACAGTTTCTTGAGGCCTTCATTAGGTGCATCTCTTTGTGGCGTGGGCAGGGATACAGTTTCTTGAGGCCTTCATTAGGTGCATCTCTTTGTGGCGTGGGCAGGGATACAGTTTCTTGAGGCCTTCATTAGGTGCATCTCTTTGTGGCGTGGGCAGGGTTACAGTTTCTTGAGGCCTTCATTAGGTGCATCTCTTTGTGGCGTGGGCAGGGATACAGTTTCTTGAGGCCTTCATTAGGTGCATCTCTTTGTGGCGTGGGCAGGGTTACAGTTTCTTGAGGCCTTCATTAGGTGCATCTCTTTGTGGCGTGGGCAGGGTTACAGTTTCTTGAGGCCTTCATTAAGTGCATCTCTTTGTGCCGTGAGCAGGGATACAGTTTCTTGAGGCCTTCATTTGGTGCATCTCTTTGTGGCGTGGGCAGGGTTACAGTTTCTTGAGGCCTTCATTAAGTGCATCTCTTTGTGACGTGGGCAGGGATACAGTTTCTTGAGACCTTCATTTGGTGCATCTCTTTGTGGCGTGGGCAGGGTTACAGTTTCTTGAGGCCTTCATTAAGTGCATCTCTTTGTGGCGTGGGCAGGGATACAGTTTCTTGAGGCCTTCATTAGGTGCATCTCTTTGTGCCGTGGGCAGGGTTACAGTTTCTTGAGGCCTTCATTAAGTGCATCTCTTTGTGACGTGGGCAGGGTTACAGTTTCTTGAGGCCTTCATTAGGTGCATCTCTTTGTGCCGTGGGCAGGGATACAGTTTCTTGAGGCCTTCATTAGGTGCATCTCTTTGTGCCGTGGGCAGGGATACAGTTTCTTGAGGCCTTCATTAGGTGCATCTCTTTGTGCCGTGGGCAGGGATACAGTTTCAGTAACAATTAAACCAGACATCCATCTATACAACTCTCCATCAAACTAGACATTCAACAAAATTTATATTTCAGTTAACCATCAATTAGCCATACGACTCATCAACCCACCACCACCCAGCACCACCCAACACCACCCAACATCACCCCGCACCATACAGCACCATATAGCTCCACATAGCACAAAGACACCAACACCAACCCAAACTGGCAGCACCCCCACCCATCAGCCCCCTACAACCACCGCCCCCACAGAACAGCCGCACCCCACCAGACATTACAAAGATTGTGGCACCCCGCAAGCGACAACATTTTTACCTGCATGTGATATCAAATGTATGAAACCTCCAATAACTCAACGAATTATTTAACCTGGTACCTGCCTACGATATCACATGTATAAAAATCTCCAACAACTCAATTACCTTTTAACCTGGTGAACAAACAGCTTCCAATTTCCTCAAACAAAATCCTTTAAGTATTTTTGTTACACATTTGTTGTATTGAATTGTTTGTTTATTTAATCCAAAACCTACAGCACCGGGAAGAAAGGTAGATTAAGGTGCTAAGGCTTTCTACAAGTCACTTAATGGCTAACATTTACACAGTGTCGTGACCTAAGAGCTAAACACGAAAAAAAAAAACAAGGGAAATAATTTTATGTACACGAATAGTTGGTTTAGTACTAGTACCTAAAGGGAAGCAATTCGGACTGAAGGAAAATTCCTATGACAAAAGGAAAACAGCTCTGACTAAGGAAAATAAACTGAACGAAAGAAAAGGGCTCAGAGTAAAGGGAAATAATATAAAACAAAATGTATTAAAGGGAAGTAACTTGGACAGATGGGAAAATAAGTAAATAGCTGGGTGTAAAACAATAGGACAAAGGGAAAATAGGTTGCGCTCAGGGAATTTAATGCGTAGACCCGCGTCTTCTTGACGCACGATACTGCGAGATTCCTGCTGAATGTAAGTCACGGATGCCGGGCCGCGGACACGAAATGGCCATTACTAAAAGAAAACACGGGCCGGCACCTTGAATAAACAGCCTTGTAGTGTAGGCCGGCAGATGTAGAAACTAGTCAAGATACGCTCATGTACTGCCGAGGGCGGTTATCGCCTGTCAGTCAAAGCCGGTCTGTCATACGTCAGGAGGGGATGGGTGTGAGGGAGGGAGGGCAATTACCGGGAGGGTGCTAGCTCCTATTTTATCCGTGACAAGCGCTAAGCGCGTTTATAATGTCACAATTTGTGATAGCAAGGCCGCGCTAATATTTAACGCTGATTGCGCTAAAAGCCTGACATTAAAGTGAGAAGATTTTCTTGCAAAAACCCTGACTAAAGTTCAGATTTTCTTGCAAAAAACCTGACAATGAAACGAAATAAACTTCAGGACGCCACGCTAAGAGACCAGGGTTTCTAGAATTAACTGGATTAAACCCCAAATAACAGTTTTAACACGCTGAACGAAACACTGAAACTAGTTAGAGATTCAAACTCTTTAACGAACGCGCTGAGTTGAGGCTCCAGAGAAAATCATCGACGATACCTGCTAAACGAATATGTGGGTATGGCTAAACGAATATGTGGGTATCGCTAAACGAATATGTGGGTATGGCTAAACGAATATGTGGGTATGGCTAAACGAATATGTGGGTATGGCCAAACGAATATGTGGGTATGGCCAAACGAATATGTGGGTATGGCTAAACGAATATGTGGGTATGGCTAAACGAAAATGTGGGTATGGCTAAACGAATATGTGGGTATGGCTAAACGAATATGTGGGTATCGCTAAACGAATATGTGGGTATGGCTAAAGGAATATGTGGGTATGGCTAAATGTTAAACGAATATGCGGGTATGGCTAAACGATAAGAAACTCAACGAGCTATACAGAGCAACCAGCACCAAATACCAAAATAACATTTAAGCTCTCAAAGCGCATCAAGCGAACATATGTTTTGAGTGTGCATGCACGTTAGATGGTATGAAGTGAGTGGATAAATAAACTTATCTGTATCTACATCCTGCTAGAGGGGGGGGGGGTTACTGAAGTACCGCTTCTGTATTCTGCTGGGGGTTGGGTGGGGGTGGGGGGAAGGGGGTGATGTTACGTAAAGCACAGTTTCTACGTTCTGCTGGTGACGGGGTGGGGGAGGTTACTCAAGTACCTGTAGATTTATAGTTTTGGTGTCACTTCACAGAATTCTTGTGTTGTGTCCCTTTGATCTCAACTCTTGTCATGCGCGCACATACACACTTGCATAAACACACACATACACTTGCATACAAACACTTGCATACACAAACACACCTAAATCATGTGTAGTGTCCTCTGACCTAGCATACTAATCTTGTAGGTTGAGTATAAAAAATATAAAGGTCAATCGACTGTAAAGTTTATCATGTCGTGCTAATTTTTAACGATAATCCTTTACCGATCTTTGCCACACCCTCTCCCTCCCCATGTAAAAAATATTTCATCAACAACAAAAAAAAAATAAATAAAAAAAATAACCCGCTCCCGACTATTTTATTGTCAAAAAACTCCAACTTGTACATGAATAATACATCTAACATTTACTCACACACACACAAGACACACGCATACACACACACAAGACACGCACACGCGCATACACACACAAACAAGACACACTTTATATGTATCAAATGTATCAAACAAGTGTTTTCCATTTATCAACAAGTAGTGTTCCATTTCTTCATTTAAAGAGTGTATTAATAATCAACTAATTAACATATTAATGAGCTAGACTAAGGTAAACAGTAGCTGTTGGTACAGTGTTAGTATTAAAAAAAACTCTCTGATATAATTTAAAAAAAGATAAGAAAAAAATTGTTTAGTTGCTAGTAATATTAATTTGTTTGATGAGTTAAAATTTGTAATACCATCTTTTCTCTTATAGTCTCAATCAAGTTACATCAGGAATGATTAATACGCTGGTTTATACACATTTCTATATAATATTCGATAAGCATACATTTAAAAAATTAACTGATGTTTATATTCCACTAATTACTAGTAGGGACAACGTGGTCGTATGGTCGAAATTACGACTGCTAACACGAAAGATTCAATTTTTTTGGGATTTCGGGACCCCCCCCCCCCCCCTCCCGTCCACAAAAATCCACTTATTTTCCTTATATAAGTCCATAAGCGTCCGCAAAAGTCAATTGTTTTCGGACCCCCCCCCCCCCCCCCCCCGCGTGTGGACGTCATAAATGGATGACCCCTAGTAATTATTGCATTAATTAAATCTAAAAAAGTCAGTACTAGTTTAGTACTAAGTATACGGACGTTGAGGTAGCTCTAGAATACTAAACTAATTTGATCTAAAAATCTAGATCTAGACCTCTAGATCTAGATCTAGATTAGATCTAAGCAGAGGCGTAGCGACCCCTCCCGGCGCCCGGGGCGAACTTTCAGTTTGGCGCCCCCCATATATATATATATATATATATATATATATATATATATATATATATATATATATATATATATATATATATATATATATATATATATATATATATATATATATATATATATATATATATATATATATATATATATATATATATGCGTGTGTGTTTGTGTGTGCGACAGTCTGGAAAAAAAATTAACAATCACGCTGATTGTCGTTCCCTAAAACTTCACTTGACGCCAATTAATTTCCCCTTAAGATGCCGAAACGAATAACACGTAGAAAATCATAAGAGCTTAGAACAGTGGGCTCCATCGAACCCGAGAGGTTCGGTAATTCAGTCTCAGTGCTTCCGCGGAGGTCAAGACACACACCCGACTCATAGGATTCACGATCGGATTTTCTCATTGTGGACGATACAACTATTAAGGAGGGTTCGGTGATTGCGCATATGAAACTGGTTGGGTTCGGTACTCCAAAAAATTAAGAACCACTGCTTTAGAGTATTTTGTAGAAGGTGCAAGCCTTATTTGATCTACTTTTGGTTGTATCTTTAGAACAATTTCGATAATAGTAGGCCAATATTGCAATTTTGAATTATCAGTTAGGTTGAACAAAGTAATAATCAGTACAATATACTAATTTTCTTCTCTCTTAACATTTTGCAAAGAGTGTCGCTTCCCATCCACCCGCTCCGACAGTCTGCTAACTCTTTTTTATGTTACACAATCTTAAAATACGCTTTAGTTCAATGGGTTTCTTTTCTAGGCGATATCGGTTTATTCCTTAATCCGGTGTGAATTTTTCCGATTCTAGTCTTCGAAAAAGCGCCCCCCCCCCCCCCCCCCTCCCCATCTAGGAAAGCTGGAAAGCGGTTTTTCCGGTCACTGTTTCTTAAAGATATACGTTTTACAGTTACACAATCAAGGTAGAAAACAGTTAAATCAGTATGCAAAGGCTCTCAGCCGTTACATTTCTTTATTTTAGCTGTTTATAATTCAAAACTGCAGCTTAAAATGAGCTTTTAATTTTTTTTCTACCCCTTTTGGCGCCCCCCTAGGGTCGGCGCCCGGGGCGGCCGCCCTCCCCGCCCTCCCCTAGCTACGCCTCTGGATCTAAGTCTAGTAGTTTAGTGTGTCAACCAACCTCGAACGAAGACCCCAGCAGGCCTAGCTAGTAGTTAGGTGTAATTCCTCGTTTCAATAAGTCTAATACTTGTGTAATTAATTTATTATATAATTATAGTATCTATAGATTATTATACATAAATCACACACACACACACACACACACACACACACACACACACACACACACACACCTACCTCAATGACAGACAATTTCTGTTGCGATGTTTTGTTTACGTTTTACAGCTTTTAAATAAAACAAGTCAAACAAGTTTAATATCCTTATCAGAATCAAGAAGTTCAAACACAAAATCCCAGGAAATGCAGCAAGTTTCTGTACTAGTTTATATTATAATCCATAAGAGTTTAAAAATAAACCTTCAGAATATCAACCAAAACAAAACTGTTCACGTCGGCAACTATCCGGTGCGGCCAAACGACCATCGGCCCAGGGACAACCAAGAGCACATTACTGTTATTTCGACAGTCACTGCGACTCGAGTGATTTCCCCTGCGCGCTGCGAGTGGTCTCCCCTGCCTATTGTTGTCAAACGACCGCCAGCCCCAAGACATGGGAGTAGCGTCTGCTGCGCACCTGAAAGCCCGTTCACCGGCGGGGTTGGTGGCGGGGGGGCGCGTAGCGTGCCGGGGCCGTGACGCGACAAGCTGATGGGGCTAATGTCACGTCGGCTTCCGCTCTCCGGCCGTTACCACAGGGCTATGTTGTGTGAGCGGTGCTGCGTGATGTTTTATAATGAACGAGCCAACCCGCGGCATAACATACGCCGCTATTTAGTTGTTTCTAATTTTCAATAATTCATAATTTGTGAATTCGACAGTACCAACGCTGACACTGAAAATATTTCTTTAAAACACTATAAGTAGCTCGTTAAGGACCATAACCCCCCCCCCCCCCCCCGCCTTCCTTCCCTCCCCCTCCCCCCCTACGTTTAAAATCGTTGGCTCTGCTTGTAAACATTTAGAGTGAACACAGCTCACTAAAACCATGTAGGGGTGGGGAGGTAGGGAGAGCGTTTGCAGCTTGTTTTCTAACGGCTCGAAGAGGAGAATTATATATATAGATTATAGCATTGCTTAGTGAATTATAGCATTGCTTAGTGAATTATAGCATTGCTTAGTGAATTATAGCATTGCTTAGTGAATTATAGCATTGCTTAGTGAATTATAGCATTGCTTAGTGAATTATAGCATTGCTTAGTGAATTATAGCATTGCTTAGTGAATTATAGCATTGCTTAGTGAATTAAAGCATTGCTTAGTGAATTATAGCATTGCTTAGTTAATTTAGATACATTTCATCCTTAGCATTACGCTAACGTTTAATATTTACTAGCGATGGGTACCCGTTTCACGTGACTTAATATAATAATATAGGCCTATATATTTTTAATGTTATACTTGTTTGGAAAAAAATAATTTATAAAAACGCTATGTGCTTTACTATACGTTGGACGATATTAGTGACAAAGCAAACAGAAAACTAATAGCTAAAAATCCGACACATTTAAAATAACATAGGTTACCATTATCTATCAGAAAAATGAAAACCAAATTGTATACATCATTAGTCAACACAACACCATATTAAAATCAAATGCACACACTGATCAGAGTTTCTTCCAGGCATCTCCTCAGGGGGGCGAAGCCCCCCCCCCCCCCACCGAAATTTTTATACCGCCCCCTTGAACGAAATTAAATGTATATAATTTATATAGAAAAGATATACTTTTAACAGTGTCCGCCCCCCCCCCCCCCCCGAAAAAAGTCTACCGCCCCCCCCCCCCCCCCGAAAATTTCAAGTGCTCCCCCCCCCCCCCCCGGAGAAAAAAGTCTGGAAGAAACACTGACACTGATTAAGAGACTTAAATGATCTCTTTAAAAAAAAAACACGGTTGTTTAATAGTATTTATGTTGTTTTTTTAAAGTAATTTGTATTAGTTAATGCCGAGAAAATTGTTTACATTTCATAGCGTAGGCCTACGTCTTGCTATATCAAATTTAAATCAAATTTGAATGAAATAGTCCATTTCTTCATATATTCTAAAATTGGAAGATGACGCCATTAGTGCTGTGCAGGCCTTCATTCCGTAGTTTAAACGTGTGACATGTGACGTCAATGATTTTTTTGCGAATTTGTCACAACTATAAACACTTTTCTGGTTGTATAATTAAAAATGTGTTTTTACATTCGAATATGCCTTTTTTCCCTTCTTTAAATAAAATTTGGTTTATACATTTAATATATCCACCATATTATTTTCAACTAAAGTCCGTATCTTTAAGTTATCCATATATCCACCATATTATTTTCAACAAAAGTCCGTATCTTTAAGTTATCCATATATCCACCATATTATTTTCAACAAAAGTCCGTATCTTTAAGTTATCCATATATCCACCATATTATTTTCAACAAAAGTCCGTATCTTTAAGTTATCCATATATCCACCATATTATTTTCAACAAAAGTCCGTATCTTTAAGTTATCCATATATCCACCATATTATTTTCAACAAAAGTCCGTATCTTTAAGTTATCCATATATCCACCATATTATTTTCAACAAAAGTCCGTATCTTTAAGTTATCCATATATCCACCATATTATTTTCAACAAAAGTCCGTATCTTTAAGTTATCCATATATCCACCATATTATTTTCAACAAAAGTCCGTATCTTTAAGTTATCCATATATCCACCATATTATTTTCAACAAAAGTCCGTATCTTTAAGTTATCCATATATCCACCATATTATTTTCAACAAAAGTCCGTATCTTTAAGTTATCCATACATCCACCATATTATTTTTAACAAAAGTCCGTATCTTTAAGTTATCCATATATCCACCATATTATTTTCAACAAAAGTCCGTATCTTTAAGTTATCCATATATCCACCATAATATTTTCAACAAAAGTCCGTATCCTTAAGTTATCCATATATCCACCATAATATTTTCAACAAAAGTCCGTATCTTTAAGTTATCCATACATCCACCATAATATTTTCAACAAAAGTCCGTATCTTTAAGTTATCCATATATCCACCATAATATTTTCAACAAAAGTCCGTATCTTTAAGCTATCCATATATCCACCATATTATTTGGAACAAAAGTCCGTATCTTTAAGCTATCCATATATCCACCATATTATTTTCAACAAAAGTCCGTATCTTTAAGTTATCCATATATCCACCATATTATTTTCAACAAAAGTCCGTATCTTTAAGTTATCCATATATCCACCATAATATTTTCAACAAAAGTCCGTATCTTTAAGTTATCCATATATCCACCATATTATTTTCAACAAAAGTCCGTATCTTTAAGCTATCCATATATCCACCATATTATTTTCAACAAAAGTCCGTATCTTTAAGTTATCCATACATCCACCATATTATTTTCAACAAAAGTCCGTATCTTTAAGTTATCCATACATCCACCATATTATTTTCAACAAAAGTCCGTATCTTTAAGTTATCGATACATCCACCATATTATTTTCAACCAAAGTCCGTATCTTTAAGTTATCCATATATCTCTAAAGATAGCTGACAGAGAGAAAGAGAGAGGGGGGCGGGGAGATAGATAGATAGAGAGGGGGGGAGAGAGAGAGAGAGAGAGAGAGAGCAGTGTGCACAAATAGGCTTTTATATATTAGGATATTTTGTTCTTGTCTAACCAAGGGAGATAGCCCATATCTATATTCTAAATAAAATAAAATAAAATATTTGAGTTCAATAAATACAAATTATAAATAGCAACCATTGATTTAAATAGTATTTATTTGTGTCACTTTTGGTTTTGACTATTAACTTAACAATTTAAATTTTTAGAATATTATTTCATTCAAAATAAATTAATAAAAAGCTTTACAAATATAACTATCTAATTTTGCATATTTGTATCTTTATATAGAAATTTCGTTTACTTTATCTTGGTTTTAAACCTACTTTTAATTTTAAAAAAATTAAACTAAAAAAAAAAAAAAAAAAATTAAACTCAAACTCAAAAAAAAAAAAAAAAAAAAAAAAAAAAAAAAAAAAAAATTAAACTCGTTCACGATTTTTCACAAAATTTATTTTAAGTAATCGTATTTCTAGATTATTTTAGTTTTCTGTAATAAGGTCTTTGCTCGGGGACTATTTCTCCAATTCTTAAATGGCTTTTCTCATTGTGACCAATATAAGTATCGCCTTAAGGCTAACCAAATAATTTAAAAGGCCCACGGGGGTAAAAACCACTCATAATGGAGGATCATTTCACTAAAAGTTCGCAAAAATACTTTTCTGTCATCAGACATCTATAGCTTAAGTATTAGAGTGTAAAGGTTTTTGTTAATCCAACACCTGATTCGCCTTATTCGATTAACGTCTTGTTCGTTTAGAACCTGGTAGGTTTAACGCCTGATAGGCTTAGAGTACAAAACCACCTGACCCCAATATGTGTTGTATGTGATTCCTGTTTTCTACAGCAGTAGATATTGGGTGCTAGAAGGCAAACTGGTAAAGTCCATCGACCGTCACGGTCTAGTTCAGTTTTTTTTTAACACGCTTCAGTGACTGTCCACAATTCCAACACCTTGACATAGGTAGCCTTTATGTGGGGCTACCAGATGGTTGGTTTACCTGGTGTAGCGAGTGGGCTTGACATGTTCTAGAACATACATCAAGGACGTGTGTTTATTCTGTGTTGTGTTCTTGACATGTTCTAGAACTTACATCAAGGACATGTGTTTATTGTGTGTTGTGTTCTTGACATGTTCTAGAACTTAGACATCAAGGACGTGTGTTTATTCTGTGTTGTGTTCTTGACTTCTTCTATAACGTAAAACCTAAGGGCAAGCGTTCGTTTATCCTGTATTGTGTGTGTTCTTGTGTTCTTGTGTTCTTGTGTTCTAGTGTTCCTGTGTTCCTGTGTTCCTGTGTTCCTGTGTTCCTGTGTTCATGTGTTCCTGTGTTCCTGTGTTCCTGTGTTCTTGTTTTCTTGTGTTCTTGTGTTCTTGACTTGTTAGAAGCTCTTCAGCTTAACCTGAAGAACATTCTGGTTCTAACGGACAACGTTGTCCAACTCCGACGTTGACTTTACAATCATACAAGTGTGTACGTTCACATACATGTGTATATGAGTATGTGTGTTTGGGTGTGTGTGTCCTCCACATCTTAGCCCACCTCCTCTCCTCACCCCCTCCTCAGCACGAATGGTTGGCTAGGACGGATGGAACTGGTTGGCTAAGATTGACGGAAGTGGTTGGCTTCGTTCTATCCGATGCTATTGATATTGTGAATGTATGGTGATCTATCCATACAATCAATTAACGATATCTTCTGCATGCAGCTATTTTAAATGTTAGCAGTCATCTAGCAAAAGATCCATCGTGTTTATAAAGTTAAAAATAGAAATCAATACTGTCCTATTAGTATATCCTAATCATGAAAAGGAAATGGCGTGGGTTGGGCCTACTCTACGAAAAGACAATGGACAGAGACAGATCATGAAATGGAACCCCTAGGCCAGGGGTCGGCAACCTGCGGCTCGCGAGCCGCATGCGGCTCTTTTGATATCAAGATGCGGCTCTCCAGCTCCTTGAACAAATACTAATAATCTTAATAAAAAATAAAATATTTGAAATAAAAACATGTTAGTGGCTCTTTAAAACCAGGGAAATTTTGAAAATTGTAACTTTTGGCTCTTCCGCTTCAAAAGGTTGCCGACCCCTGCCCTAGGCTAACAAGGCAGAGGTCGACCCAAGAAAACATGGATAGGAAGGAATTGAGAAGAGCTGAATAGATGAATGACTGTGGAGAGTGGAAGACAAAGATGTACTACACAAGGAACGAACCTGATATATGATGATGAGTATCTCCCACATGTAAGCTAAACCTAGTTACAGAAATAGACTCGCTATGTTGCTGCTGTCAATGGTAAAGTACTCAGTAATATATTTTACCGGTAGGTATTGATTAACCGTACCCAATTATCCGTAGTGTTAGTGTCGTTGGTTGCTATACTCTCAGGGGTTTTAATTCGGGTTTTCATTACGGCTAGAGTTATTGTCAGTGCCAGGAATAGGACCTAGTATATCAAACGCGTAGGTATTCGTATAGTCGTACATCAATCGTGTAGTTCGTAGTATATCAAGCGTGTATAGTGTTTCTTTCAGACTTTTTTTCTCCAACGGGGGGAGGGGGAAATTTTTTTTAATGAAATGTCTATTTCGTATAGGAGGGGGGGGGGGGGGGTGGTAAGACGTGTTTCTGAAGGGGGGGGGCGGGCGGGGCTAATGCCTACAAAAACTGTAGGCAGACGTATATCAAACGTGTAGGCAGTGTTATATAGTGTAAACGAAAAGCATTTTGTTGTTTTCCATAACTAGACTCAACCAGTTTCAGTGCTAGTTATTTTTTTTCTTCTTCTGGCTTTCACTTTAAAAGTCCGACATCCGACACCCGCAAGGGGCGAGAACCAGGTACAGACTCAAATAAAGGGGAATCACTCCTGTCAACAGTCCACTCATTACCCACACCCGCTGAGAGGCGACGCGTGACCCGTGGCCAGTTGGGACAGCAGACAAACGGGTGGCCATTCAAGGGCGGGCAACTCCCACTTGTTGTGCCGGCTTCCGGCGTGCTCAACAGTAGCTGTGGGAGCCGGTCTTCGTTTTCCGGCTGATTGAAGTTTAACAGTTATTGATGGTGGCGATTTACGATCGTGAAATATTGTTTCATTATGTGGCATGTGGTCTATGTTGATGGGTTTATGTGGTCTATGTTCATATGTGGTCTATGTTGATCAGGTTACATGGTCTATGTTGATCAGTTTGTTATTTTACTTCTATGTATATACCTATAATTAAATATATTTAAATAGTAGCTTAATATTCAAGACACGGTTGTTTTAGAAGCTTGTGCCTATTCCCCAAAAAAAAACGACAAAAACCAGAATTAGTGTCACATAAAATTAATTTCTGCTAGTTATCGTTCCTGTACTCAATAACTCTATTTAAAACACGCCAAGGGAAAAAACTACAATTTTGTTAGAAAATTATTAAAACAGATATAAATTAAAAACTGATAAACTGTTTGAGTTCAATGTTTAGTTTGCTAATAAAATTAGCAATTCAACTTTTAGTTTAAATTTGCATCTACTAGTAATGTGTTTTTTTATTCATTATTTGATATACTGTTTTATTGTAATTAAAATGCTTATACATTAACTAAGTTACGTACTTTTACAATTAAATAAATGAAAGTTTAAGAGTAATTGTTCAAACAGCTCGTTTAACTGCGCGTACTTATTTAAGATTTCCGTTATCTATTATTTTACAAATCCATTGAATCATCATTTAATTACACTTTCAGTTTCAGGTTGGTTTTATTTTTTATTTATTTTTTTTTTTTTATATTTAGACGTTTTGTATTAGATCTATGTATAAGTAAACCATCTTAAATGAATGAAAGTAGGCTACAAGTAAGAAAGAAATATTACTATTGTAAATCTGTATCAGTCCTCACAAGCCGATGATGAAAACTGTAATACTAAAGCTAACACACACAACTGACGCTGTAAATTACATGTCTGAGGCACAAAAAAATTATATTTTACGTGGTTAAGTATTACAAAACCCTAATACAGGGGTCGACAACTTGCGGCTCGCGAGCCGCATGCGGCTCTTTTGATGTCAAGATGCGGCTCTCCAGCACCTTGCTCACATATTCATAGTTATTTTATTTCGTTTTCAAAACTAATAAAAATAAACCGGGAGTGATCTCCCCTAAACTTTCTCGAATATTTTTATATAAAATAACAGGGGATGGGAACTCGGGCTATAGACATGATTTTTAATCCATTTTAAATACTTAAAGTTTTAAAAATAGAATAAAATCTCGTAGACAAATTAATTGCACACCAAGTGAACGCGAAATAAAAAAGCGCATAATAGTGCGCAATATTATTAGTACTTTTAAAATTTACATTAGTTTTTTGAGAAATCGGAAGTAGCGTAAATTACTACTTCCGGTCAACGGAAATTACTCAAAATTTAACAGAAGGTAGAGAATTAGATCTTTTACTTACATGTGAAATTTCATTTATCTATCTGAAATAGTACTCAAGTTATAGGCTTTTGAAAAATTCAAAGTAGAAAAAGTACCACTTCCGGTTGTCGGAAATCGCTCAAAAGTTGATACGGATCTACGATTTTGATATAATACTTATATATGAAATTTCATCAACCTAGCTGTAACGGTACTCAAGTTATCGTGTTTACACACGGACACACACACAGACACACAGACACACACACACACAGACATACGGACAAGATTGCAAAATTATGTTTTTCCGTATCAGTGAGGTGTAAAACGTCGAGATTTGTAAAAATCTCGATTTTTTTTTTTGCACGATTACAATACTTTCTCTATACTACGTATATACGAGAAAGTAAATATACTGTAAAAAAAAACACAAATTTAAACAAAATAAGAACACTCATCAGAGAACAGTGAGAAGAGGTGGCTTAGAGAGTACACGGACAACTGACAGCCGCTTGGGCATCAGGCCCAGCCCCACAGCCGTGCTATGGACAGCCCCGTGGCAACCATTCCATGCTTGCCACCGCCCAAGTGCCAACTTTATCGAAATCTTTAAATGGGGAATGTTATTTTATTCAGAATGCATTGCCCTCAGAGGCGTAGCTAGGGGAGGGCGGGGAGGGCGGCCGCCCCGGGCGCCGACCCTAGGGGGGCGCCAAAAGGGGTAGAAAAAAAATTAAAAGCTCATTTTAAGCTGCAGTTTTGAATTATAAACAGTCGAAGTAAAGAAATTTAACGCCTGAGAGCCTTTGCATACTGATTTAACTGTTTTTTACCTTGATTGTGTAACTGTAAAACGTATATCCTTAAGAAATAGTGACCGGAAAAACCGCTTTCCAGCTTTCCTAGGGGGGGGGGGGGGGGGTACGCTTTTTCGAAGACTAAAATCGGAAAAATTCACGCCGGATTAAGGAATAAATAACCGATATCACTCAGAAAAGAAACCCATTGAATTAAAGCGTATTTTACGATTGTGTAACATAAAAAAGAGTTAGACTGTCGGAGCGGGTGGATGGGAAGCGACACTCTTTGCCAACATTTAAAGAGAGAAGAAAATTAGTATATTGTACTGATTATTACTTTGTTCAACCTAACTGATAATTCAAAATTGCAATACTGGCCTACTATTATCGAAATTGTTCTAAAGACACGACCAAAAGTAGACCAAATAAGGCTTGCATCTTCTACAAAATACACTCTAAAGCAGTGGTTCCTAACTATTTGAAGTACCGAACCCAACCAGTTTCATATGCGCAATCACCGAACCCTCCTTAATAGTTGTATCGTCCACAATGAGAAAATCCGTTCGTCAATCCTATGAGTCAGGTGTGTGTCTTGACCTCCGCGGAAGCCCTGAGACTGAATTACAAAACCTCTCGGGTTCGATGGAGCCCACTGTTCTAAGCTCTTTTGATTTTCTACTTTTTGTTCATTTCGGCATCTTAAAGGGGAATTTAATAGGCGTCCAGTGAAGTTTTAGGGAACGACAATCAGCGTAATTGTTAATTTTTTTTCCAGACTGTCGCACACACAAACACACACGCATATATATATATATATATATATATATATATATATATATATATATATATATATATATATATATATATATATATATATATATATATATATATATATATATATATATATATATATATATATATATATATATATATATATATATATATATATATATATATATATATATATATATATAAATATAAATATATGGGGGGGCGCCAAACTGAAAGTTCGCCCCGGGCGCTGGTAAGGTTCGCTACGCCTCTGATTGCCCTATCCCTCAGTAATCATTATTTTGCTGTGAGTGACGTAGTTTTTTTTTTTACTTTCTCGTATACAGAGTATAGAGAAAGTAGTGTAATCGTGAAAAAACAAAAATCAAGATTTTTGCAAATCTCGACGTTTTACACCTCCCTGAGTCGGAAAAAACAGTTTTGCAATCTAGTCCGTATGTTTCAGTGTGTGTATGTGTGTATGCGAACACAATAACTTGAGTACCGTTACAGCAAGGTTGATGAAATTTCATATACAAGTATTATATCAAATTTGTACCAACGGACGGAAGGGACCGATACACGGTAATCAAACCGATATCCAAACCAGTTAGTCGAAGTTTGCCGTGTTGAGGCCTGCCTGGCTAATGCCAGACACCTCCTGAATTGGTCATGTCTATAAGGAGAGACAAAGAAAAGTTAACAGCTTCTAAAATGAATTCCGATAGCTATATTGTTTCCCGCGATCAACAGAGTTTCTTCCAGGCATCTTTTCCGGGGGGGGGGGGGGGGGGGGAGGGGGAGGGGGCTGCGCACCGCAAATAAAGTCTACCCCCCCCCCCCCCCCACCCCCGAATGAAATGGAATTTATACAGAAAACATATACTTTTACTAGTGTCCGTCCCCTAGAAGTCCCCTAGAAAATGTTGTCCGCCCCCCTCCCCCTAAAATATAAATTGCACCCTGGAAGAAACACTAGCGATCAAGCCGGGTACCAGACGGTAGGACGACGTCCTGCGTCTGGTGGTGGGGGAGGGGGGGGAGTAAAGCGCGGTGAGAGCCTACGGAGGAATAAGCGACCAACATTTAGTGTTTCAAACCAACATCTTCGTGAGACTCAGTCCACAAATTGCAAGTTAGTTGGATTTCACTACGTCGAGGCCTATCTGGCTAATGGGAGTACAACTCGCCGGTAAATCCGTGTCACGTTAATCCTATTGTTATATTATTTGATTACTAAGTTTATTATGCTGGCGAAACAAGTGTATGTTTTTATATGAATAAATATTATTTCATATATAAAGCTATTTATTTTAAATCACAAATCAAATTAAGTTACCTAATGCTAATCAAATATAATATTGAAATTTAAAAAAATGTGGCTCTTTAAAACATGGTACATTTTATAAAATGTAGCTTTTAGCTCTTCCGTCCCAAAAGGTTGCCGACCCCTGCTCTAATAGATAGATAGGGCTTTCTGAGATGCTACTTTGGTAAGATAACTGTCATGTTAGACTTCGGTAAATTCTATAGCTAGCTTGCCATGACGCTACTTTTAAAAGCTAGCTTGCCATGACGCTACTTTTAAAAGCTAGTTTGCTGTGAGGCTAACTTTTCTAGCTAGTTTGCTGTAACGTTACTTTCTATAGCTATCAATTATGATCGCCACCCGTTTTAGGACGGCCTGGTCTAAGTGGTAGAGCACTAGGCTGCTAACCCGAAAGTCTGGAGTTCAAATCGGGGTCGAAGTCAGTAGAACGTCCCAGAGACCACCCAGCTCTGGCGGGTGTCTAACTCATATTAGGGAAAGTACATGCCGAGGTCAAGAAACACATTCAATCTACTTCATCTGCCCAATGAATCGCTAGGTCTGAAGTGGTTTCTTTACTTTTTTCTTTACCCGTCTTACGCAACAAATAAAATTTTACCCTGCGGTACTTGAACTAGCAACAAGAAAGCGCAGCGAAGCGTGACACGAAAGGTTCCGACTGTTTGTCGAGTGCTTTATCCGGGACCCGCTCACGTCAGAGATGAAGGACCTCACGTCATCGATTCAAGCCCAAACATCACAGGCCGGTCCCGAGACCTGCCGGTTGTCACGTGAAATAGCCGGCTCTCGAGGCTTGTCGATCTGTGGATGAAACAGCCGGCCATTGAGACCGGACCGGGACCGTTTTGTTTTTCTGACGGTCTCCCAGACTGGTTTCTAATTGGCTAATGTAAAAGTGATGTAATGCTCTGGGTGAATGGTTATAAATCATTACTCGACTGGTGGACTATGCTTTTATGTGCAGGCCCTCTCCTTCAATACATGCTTCAACCCCGTCTTCAAATATTGACGTAAGAAGCTGCGCTGTGTTGACAGAGGTCTTTGGCGTTAGGGTATAAGTGGTAGACACTTTGAGAACCCTTATCGTTAGACATTGATATTTTTATATAAGCCAGTGGCTCTGTTGCAAACTTGTGACGCGGACTAAAGGGAGACGACTCTAATAGTTCAGCACTTTTGGAAGCACTAAGAACTATAAAATGGGACGGCGTGGTGGCTTGGCAGTAGAGAATTATACAGCTAACCCGAAATCGAGTTCGAATCCAGTTTCAAGTCAATAGCACTTATCTGAGTCCACTCAGCTCTGATGGGTACCTAACTCATGTTAGGGGAAGTAAAGGCGTAGTGTTAACCACACTATTCCTTCATATACCGAGGTCACAGACGAAGGTGAACATTACTTAAATATAAATAATAGACTAATAGTCATAGGTTTTAGCTGTCGAATTAGAAATGTGATTCGATTTTTAAGATGTTAACCTTGTAATCAACAAAATAATGTATGCGGAAACTCGGGACAGATCAAGGTTATATCCTTTGATTAATTGCAGATTAATTAACATTTCCAGGCAGAACGTGGGTAATTTTATTACACGTACTTTAGTCGTGCAGACGTCTCTAAATGACCCACCATCTCCCGGATACCACCCCATCAGTTAACCTGTCCCCACCCCAGGGGCTAATGTCCACCCAGAGACCAGACAGTCCCTAAGGCCCGGGACTTCAGTAATGGCACAACCCACGCACGTGACGCGGGGGGGGGGGGGGTGGGTGGGCAGTCGGACAAAGAATGGCCAACAAAGCGCTGGAGTTGATGTTATCTGGGGCCAAGATTTTGGCGCTCCCCAGGGGTCTGGCCAGTGTGGGGGAAGAGGGGGGAGGAGGAGGGGGTTGATGGTCTCCTACAGGCATAAGACCGTGAGTATAACAAGCAACAGCGTTAAGCTAAACGTCTTAGTTAGGACCAGGGTAATTACTTTATACATTTATCATTAGCTTAGCTCCGACTCAGCACAAATCGGGTCCCAGCTTTTAGATCTTTCAATGGAGAAAATGTCGCAAATCTTTACGAGCTAAAGCTTCAGATAAACATGTTCTTATAAGAAATTAATAAGTTGTTTGGCATCCTATAAAAGCTAATGGACTTGTCGAGATGTTCTTCTGCGTTCGTGTCTTGCCTAATTAAAATCTTCAGAGACGTGGGACGTGATTAGCGAAACTAATTAAACCTGACCAATAAAATCGGGAAGAAATTAGCCTTGAAGACGTTAGAAATAAAGTGAGCAAATTTAAGACTGAATTTTTAAATAGTTAGAAAAATCACATTTGATGGTGGTGAGATATTTTTAGATAAAGTGCTGTATATGGTGGAGATTTATGTTCGGATAAAGGAACGTATATGATGGTGTTAAGTTCAGTAAAGAACAATATAATATGGTGTAGTTAATGTAGACCCTCTCATATAGAAATTAAGATAATGTATACCATACTGCATAGACGCTTCTTGACGATACGAAACTACATCATCGTTTAGAGCACATCATGGAGACAACAAGGTAGACCATAGGTATATAATCTTCGTAAATTATCGAGTCTATATCATGGAGAAAACAAAGGTAGACCATATTATTTCATACACGCTTCTTGACAAAACGAGACTATGACTACATAATGTGGGCCACAGCATTTAGAAAACGTGTAGACCATGGCTATGTAAACTTCGTGGATAAACAAGACTACATAGTGTGGACCACATTAAGTAGCTGAAATACCACGAGTACACCATATTGTATAGAGGCTTCGGGACAAAAAAAGCCACCATGGAAACCACATCATGTAGAAAACAATGTTGAACAAATTTATGTCGGCTTTGTGACAAAACGAAATAGTCAGAGTTTCTTCCAGGCATCTCTTCGGGGGGGCGAAGCCCCCCCGAAAATTTTTTACCGCCCCCCCCCCGAACGAAATGAAATTTATATAATTTATATAGAAAATATATACTTTTAACAGTGTCCGCCCCCCCGAAGAAAGTCTACCGCCCCCCCCCCCCCCCCGAAAATTTCAAGTGCCCCCCCGGAGAAAAAAGTCTGGAAGAAACACTGGAAATAGTCACTACATCACGTAGACCAAATCGGGGAGAAAACGTGTAGACTATTTCTATTACTATAAAGGCTTCGTTGCTAAACCAGAGTATACCATTGGTGTAAGATCTTCGTTAATTTACGAGTCTATATCATGTAGAAAACAACGTTTAGAGAAGTTCGTATCGGCTTCGTGAGAAAACGTGACCATGAGTAAATTATGTAGAAAACGTGTAGGCTAAGTGGCTAAACGAGAGAACATCGTGTAGAGCACATCATGTAGCAAACAACATGTAGACCATATTGTGTAAAGACTTCGTGACAGGGGGGAGGGTGAAGAACGTCTACCCCCCCCCCCCACACACACACACGAACAAAACAGCGAAATATAATTTATTTCGAAAACATAGCCCACCAACAAACCCCCTCTCCAGTAAAATTGAGTCCGCCCTTCCCCACCCCCCAAATTTGAACTCCCCCCCCCCCTCCAGAGTAAAAAGTCTGGAAGAAACACTGTTCGTGACTGAAACTGAATTGGTTTAAGCAATCTTTTCGTAAATGATTCTAGACAAGCTTTTAATACCCACTGACCGAATAGTTTGATTTAAAAAGAATTTCTTGACACCAGTTAGCCATATAAAATGATGATCTTGAAATTCTAGACAGTAATAAGCCATTTAAAGACTGATCTTGTACTGTCTTGCAATATGTATCTTCATTTCCTAACGTACTTTAAGAAACTTACCAGTAAACCAGACTTAATTAAATGCACAGGCAACTTATCAATCAAATGTATCAGATTAACTATATTTATTTTAATCACTAATTAAAATAAACACTTTCTTATTTAAATGTTTATAAACGCTTCAATATAATTAATTTACTATTAATAATAAATTAATAATCAAATATATTTATTCCATTAAACACCATATATTTAATAAATTGAATTTATTATACATCCTCTTTCTCGTCTTCATTTTAATAATTACATGCACATTACGATTGGCATGTGTAGTCTTTTGGTGACATTTCATCACGTACATCCCCCAATACAAGGCATACAAATATGTCAACCATGATATCGATGTGCATTATTAATGACCTGTTGTGTACTGACGCTAATCACAAGATGGACACCTCCATTAATAAACAATTTAGTATAAATTCAAAATCTTGATAAGCGCATCCATTATTTTTGCTATTTATCGCTTGATTTAAAATGTGATTAAATTTTAATTGCCTGTCCTAAAAAATATTCGCAGTGGGGAAACTGTCGTCCAGAACACCCCCCACCCCCCCAGGGGGGTGCAAATGAAAAGTACGAGGGGGGGGGGTTGCAAATCGAAAGTTTGTCCCCGGGCGCCGGGAAGGGTCGCTACGCCTCTGCCCCCATCCCCCCACCCCCTTTGCATACGCCTTTGACTTAGAGATAAAAAATGGTTTTTAAAAATCGACATCTTTTCAACTCAATCTTTAGCTCAGCCTAGAATAGGTTTAACTCTTGCTCCAGTTATCCGCACACCTTAGCTCTAATCTGTTAAGCTCAGCTCCCGTGACCCGACCCGTGGAGCGCGAGCACACTGACAAGTTTGTGTAACTTGACACTCACAGAGTGTACTTGCCAGACCCGACTCGGTGCTGCTTGATTGAGTCGTCCATTATCGCCGCATCAAACAAGGGGAGCTAATTTGATCCGGTTGAACAGAGATTAAACCTTCTCCCGCGAGAGTTACCCCGCCTGGCGCTCAACTACTCGCGATAACAACACGATGCGCGCGCAGATCGCGAACAAGGCGGACCTTTGATAGCAGGTCGACGCCTAACCAATCGGCAATGGCGGCTCGGGTTACAGGTCTGCTATCAAAAATTGATGGGAGAGGGTCAGTTTAACGTAACATTTAACAAACAACCCTGACCTTGATCCCGGCCTAAAGTTTGAGTTGTGCATACAATCACGAGCACGTTTTAAGTGATTAAAAGTTTTTAATTTTTATACCGACAAGTATTTTATTTAATTAAAATTTTCTAATTAATGTTTTTTTTTTGTTTTGCAAATTAATGTGACAGCAACACAAATCTTCAAAGTTCAACCTGGGTTTTATGGTGATTAAACATGTAATGTGATGAACATTTTCAAGTGCGACATCGCGCATTCAAACGGACGAGGGCATATGTTTATGTGTGGGAAAAAAAACTTTAATGAGTTTCAATCAGTTCAACTGTACTCACTCAGTATAAAAACAATGGGTGTTTGGAGAATGTTTGTGAAATAAAAAATAAATGCTTGTAATCACATGGAATAAACACTTTTATTAAGCTTTATAATAAAATGTGGTTAAAATAAAGGGAAAAGCTTACATTTTTTTTACCTATTTTACTAAAAGTAAAATATTTTTTAACAAACCTGATTCCCACAGAAAAAAAAGGTTATCCTGTTTCTGTGACCTCAGCACATGAAGGAATCATGTTGTCAGACCCATGCTCAGCCAAAATCGGTGCTTTTAAAATACAAAAACATGTGGCTGAGATGTGACGTCATTTCAAGGATAACGGGTTGTCTAGTTTATTACCAATTTTAAGTGCACGATAATTTTTGTTATTTTAAATCCAATATAATTTATTTTTTATTTCCATTTCTAAAGAAAAAAGACAAATCCGTCTATACGGGTATCTGCCTCACCCTAGTAACGTATGTCTCCTCACCTCTATGACATGTACATAGCAATGGTCGTGAACTCCAGGTCACCTGACTAATTGACT
This sequence comes from Physella acuta, assembly GCF_028476545.2. Taxonomy (NCBI): domain Eukaryota; kingdom Metazoa; phylum Mollusca; class Gastropoda; family Physidae; genus Physella; species Physella acuta. The sequence continues at coordinate 3,401,552 of NW_026731537.1, forward strand.
GATCGCTATATTTTATCCTCCATTTGATGTTGAATGCAATTATTTTTACGTATACAGTCATCCCTCAGTTATCGCGGTCAATATGGACCAAACTGGCTGCGATAAGTGAATACCGCGAAGTTGTGTTACCCTATCTTTGTTAACAATTTTTTAAACAATTTTTGTGTATGTTTAATATCGATAAGTGTATAATTTATAAAACCTTATACGTGCATATGTTATCTTTAGAACATAAAGAATAGTTTCTAACATGTAAATAAACTATTAGTAGTGTAAACAACATACATGACATAATGTATGAATAACATAAATATGTTACGTGTGTGTAACATGCAATCTGCGACGCACATTAGGCCGCGGTAAATGAACCACGAAGTAGCGAGGGATGACTGTATATTAGTAGATAGAAACTCAGTTATATTTGAGTTACCGTAGCTGTTTCAACCATCTAGAAAGTTTGAAACAATCCATTCCATTAGAAAATGGTCAAAATTGACTTACACGATTTGACCAGTTGAACATTTGAACAGCTGGATATTGTGAACGAAGCCACAGTATTTAAACAAAACATACATACTGAAATCATTGACGGAAAATATTATGAACACAAATCACAAATCGTGCGCATCGAATTATCGGGGCGTCCGGCGTTTCTTTGTGATTGAACCACAGAACCATTAAAAAACGCACCACATTAAAGTGTGACCAAATCATCCATGTTTTATTAAATGCAGGACTAAACATGGATCTGGTCTAATATCTCTAATATCTCTAACAAGGTTTTTATTAAATGCAGGACTAAACATGTATCTGGTCTAATATCTCTAACAAGGTTTTTATTAAATACAGGACTAAACATGGATCTGATCTAATATCTCTGACAAGGTTTTTATTAAATGCAGGACTAAACATGGATGTGATCTAATATCTCTACCAAGGTTTTTATTAAATGTAGGACTAAACATGTATCTGATCTAATATCTCTAACAAGGTTTTTATTAAATGCAGGACTAAACATGTATCTGATCTAATATCTCTGACAAGGTTTTTATTAAATGCAGGACTAAACATGGATGTGATCTAATATCTCTAACAAGGTTTTTATTAAATGTAGGACTAAACATGGATGTGATCTAATATCTCTAACAAGGTTTTTATTAAATGCAGGACTAAACATGGATCTGATCTAATATCTCTAACAAGGTTTTTATTAAATGTAGGACTAAACATGTATCTGATCTAATATCTCTGACAAGGTTTTTATTAAATGTAGCACTAAACATGGATCTGATCTAATATCTCTAACACGGTTTGTATTAAATACAGGACTAAACATGTATCTGATCTAATATCTCTAACAAGGTTTTTATTAAATGCAGGACTAAACATGGATGTGATCTAATATCTCTAACAAGGTTTTTATTAAATGCAGGACTAAACATGTATCTGGTCTAATATCTCTAACAAGGTTTTTATTAAATACAGGACTAAACATGGATCTGATCTAATATCTCTAACAAGGTTTTTATTAAATGCAGGACTAAACATGTATCTGATCTAATATCTCTAACAAGGTTTTTATTAAATGCAGGACTAAACATGTATCTGATCTAATATCTCTGACAAGGTTTTTATTAAATGCAGGACTAAACATGGATGTGATCTAATATCTCTAACAAGGTTTTTATTAAATACAGGACTAAACATGTATCTGATCTAATATCTCTAACAAGGTTTTTATTAAATGCAGGACTAAACATGTATCTGATCTAATATCTCTAACAAGGTTTTTATTAAATGCAGGACTAAACATGGATGTGATCTAATATCTCTAACAAGGTTTTTATTAAATACAGGACTAAACATGTATCTGATCTAATATCTCTGACAAGGTTTTTATTAAATGCAGGACTAAACATGTATCTGATCTAATATCTCTAACAAGGTTTTTATTAAATATAGGACTAAACATGGATCTGATCTAATATCTCTAACAAGGTTTTTTATTCGCCCCCAACCGACGTAAATAAATGATGGCGTCGCTGATGACAGAAGAGGTTACGTCCCTTACATCCACGTAATTGTCGTCCTTTCATGCGATGCTTTGGGGATTCGACCCGCGCCGATGTGCGAAAATGTTTAGTGTTTGGCCACCCCTCTATTATTTAAAGCACAATAGCATTACATTGAACGGTGGCTGAAAGATTAAACATGAACGTGATCAACGGTACAGGTTCCCAGAAAGAACCGCAACGGAAAAAAGCGCAACGGAAAAAAGCGCAAAACAAAAAGCGCAACGGAAATAAGCGCACACGGAAAAAAGCGCAAAGAGAAAAAAGCGCACACAGAAAAAAGCGCAAAGAGAAAAAAGCGCAAACGGAAAAAAGCGCAAAGAGAAAAAAGCGCACACAGAAAAAAGCGCAAACAGAAAAAAGCGCAAACGGAAAAAAGCGCAAAGAGAAAAAAGCGCACACGGAAAAAAGCGCAAAGAGAAAAAAGCGCAAACAGAAAAAAGCGCAAAGAGAAAAAAGCGCACACAGAAAAAAGCGCAAACAGAAAAAAGCGCAAACGGAAAAAAGCGCAAAGAGAAAAAAGCGCAAACGGAAAAAAGCGCAAACAGAAAAAAGCGCACACGGAAAAAAGCGCAAACGGAAAAAAAGCGCAAACGGAAAAAAGCGCAAACAGAAAAAAGCGCACACGGAAAAAAGCGCAAAGAGAAAAAAGCGCACACAGAAAAAAGCGCAAACAGAAAAAAGCGCAAACGGAAAAAAGCGCAAACAGAAAAAAGCGCACACAGAAAAAAGCGCAAACGGAAAAAAGCGCAAACAGAAACAGAAAAATGCGCAACCAGAAAAAACACAACGAAATATGTGCAAAAGAGAAATTTAGCACAAAGACCATATGGACTAGATGACACCTTTATACATGACTGTTAGGGCTGCTGTGAGAGTGTCGTGTTTGATCACGTGATCTACTACCATTTAAAGCGTACCACTACCATCTGCATTCCCATCACCACGATACAGGCGATAATCACTTTACACAATGCCTATTATTTTCTTGGTCAATAATTATTCAACTACTATTCTCGTATAAACATAAAACTATCGACATTACACGAAGTATCTTTCACATTCTCCCTAGTCCGAACTACCTAGCTTGCATACTATAACAACCCGTTAAATGGTAGTAGATCACGTGATCAAACACGACACTCTCACAGCAGCCCTAACAGTCATGTATAAAGGTGTCATCTAGTCCATATGGTCTTTGTGCTAAATTTCTCTTTTGCACATTTTTCGTTGTGTTTTTTCTGGTTGCGCATTTTTCTGTTTCTGTTTGCGCTTTTTTCCGTTTGCGCTTTTTTCCGTGTGCGCTTTTTTCTGTTTGCGCTTTTTTCCGTTTGCGCTTTTTTCTCTTTGCGCTTTTTTCCGTTTGCGCTTTTTTCTGTTTGCGCTTTTTTCTGTGTGCGCTTTTTTCTCTTTGCGCTTTTTTCTGTTTGCGCTTTTTTCTCTTTGCGCTTTTTTCCGTGTGCGCTTTTTTCTCTTTGCGCTTTTTTCCGTTTGCGCTTTTTTCTGTTTGCGCTTTTTTCTGTGTGCGCTTTTTTCTCTTTGCGCTTTTTTCCGTTTGCGCTTTTTTCTCTTTGCGCTTTTTTCTGTGTGCGCTTTTTTCTCTTTGCGCTTTTTTCCGTGTGCGCTTATTTCCGTTGCGCTTTTTGTTTTGCGCTTTTTTCCGTTGCGCTTTTTTCCCTTGCGGTTCTTTCCGGCCACCAACGGTACAATAGCACTGGTTACTGATAGCTGTTCTCTCTAAGCTTACATGTTCCATGATGTCTTTGTCCGTCATACTCTCTAAACTTACACGCTCCATAATCTCTAAACCTACATGTTGTATGACTTAACTGTTCTATATACTCTCTAAACCTACGTGTCGCATGATTTTACTGTCCTCTATACTCTCTAAACCTACATTTCTCATGATGTCTTTGTCCTTCATACTCTCTAAACTAAGATGTTCCACGATTTCAATTTTCTATACTCTCTAAACCTACGTGTTTGCATGACTTTACTTTCTTCTATACTCTCTAAACTTACATGTCCCATGATTTTACTGTCCTCTATACTTTCTAAGCTTACATGTTCCATGATGTCTTTGTCCTTCATACTCTCTAAACGTACACACTCCATCCTCTCTAAACCTACATGTTCCATGATTTCACTGTTCTCTATACTCGCTACCCTAACAGTACCGCTAATTCAAAAGCTGATCGCACTATCTTGTTAAACTATCTAGATTGCCTGGATTAATGACGTTATACATAAAATCAGATCACCGTTTATTGATGGGAGGATGTGGTTAAATGTTAGAACGTTTGACTGCTATTCCGAAGTCTCGAGTTCGTGTCCCTGGCTAGAGATGTAGGACGTCCCTGAGTCCACACACCTTTGACCCTGATGTACGATAGGGAAAGTAAAGGCAGCTGGGCACAGTGCTGACCACACTACTTACTCAAGCGCCGTGGTCACAGAATCAGGTGAACTCTACTTCATCTGTCGCATAGGCCGCCAGGATGGAAAGGGAACTTTACATACTGTTGTATCCTTTCAATGCCGTCTAAGTTTTACCTCCAAGAAAAAAAATTACAACCTTTCTGTGAAAAATTAAATATCGATAAATATTTTTATTTTCCAGTAAAGTATGACGTCACATCTTCTAAACTCAGACGAGCACTTCTAGCTTCACGTCTGTCGTGGGCCAACTCTAGTAGCTGAGTCCCCACCAACGGCTCTTAAGTTTGTTTTTTAACACTGAAATAACACGGTATTGTACTTATGATTAAATTTAAAGTGCCTCGTTTCATGGCATAAGCTAGATACATTAAACTATTGTTGAAATAGTGTGAATTCATTTGCATTCTGTACGAGAACGTTCAACAACATTCTTCACAAACATGCGCTTCCTCCCCCCCCCCCCCCCCCAATGCCGGGAAGCAGTTTAAGCTGTGTCGACTCTGAGTTTTCATAAGGTCACTAATTAACCATGTAGACCATTTAGTACCTCATTTTAACACAATTCTAAATGTTGTTTTCTTAATTCAATGTCAACATCATGCTTACATTTAAAACTATTTGTATATGAATGTAATCGATTGGCTTGTCTTCTTTATTCCCCCCCCCCCCCCCCACAATGCTCTAAAAACTAAAAGAAAAAATTCAGGGGGCGTCACTCTAAGAGTAAAAGTTTATAAAAGATAAGATAACTGCTGAGATTAGCAAAGGGGAATAATTACCGCGATTAACAATAACTGAATTAGCCAGACAGGTAAATAATTCAGAGTTCTCTGCCCGCCCTACTGTGATGGCATCTTACACTAGGGTGGGTCCAATGGGACTGACGTCACTTTAACCAAAGAAATCCATTCATTCAAGCTTTGTTCTCATTTCTTAGATGGTTTTTACACGAACTCTTCCTTAAATATAAACCGTTTTTATTTTATCTAAGCCCTAGATTTTTATACAATATTTTAAGTTGAAAGATGTTTGCTTATTCTCAATCTTTTTAACCTAACTACCATTGACTACAATAACGTGGAGTAAAATTTCTAAATCAGAAATTCTCTCCCCGTCTTCAGTTATTTGCATAACCACCCCACTCCCAGAATTACATGTGGATTAAGCTTATTCAGGGCTCCCGAGGAAATTTCGTGGGGGCTCTGTGTATGTAAAAGTAAAAAGTAAAGTTCCCCTTCCAAACCTGACGGTTTTTGTGGCAGATGAAGTAGAGTTTACCTGTTTCTGTGACCTCGGCATTTGAAGAGATAGTGTGGTCAGCATTATGCCCAGGTCGACTGACTTGAACCCGGATTTAACTCGAAACTTAGGAGTTAGCAGTCTAGCTCTCTACCGCTAGGTCATTCCCCCCCCCCCACCCCTTATACATGTATATACATAAATATCCTAGACGTTGTGCACATGTTTATTTAGAAAAAAAAAGATGAAAAGGTTCTTATTGAAACATAAGTAAAAAGCAACAACATTTACGTACTAAAGTGAAGTTTACAATGATTTGTATGAGAAAATATGGGGCCCCTGTAAATCGGGAGCCCCTGGCTGCTGCCCTCTCTGCCCATCCAACCCTTAATCCGCTACCACCTTCCCCCCCCCCCCCCCCCCCCCGAGGGGACCAGTGATGGCCTTATTTACCTTACCGCCGGCACAGGACCGTCAGGAATGTCCTCACATAGTGATCTCACTCAATGGGTCGGCGATCCTCGAGGGTGACGTCAGACCCGTCCCCCTCATGGTTGGAAATCTTAAGGGGGGGGGGGGGGAGATTTATTGGTCAGGGGCTTGTACCGGAGGTTGGGTACTTGCTCGTCAGAGATGGGAGGAGGGTGAAGGTATTTGGTCAGGGGTGTTAGTATAAAATGGAGGTTGGATCGTTCGGGGTGACGTCACACTGGATATGATGTCACAAAACCCAGGTATTCTCGTGTGACTGGGCAGAGATGAGGGGCGTGATCTTAACATCTAGTTTCCCGTGTAAATCGACTAGTTGAGTACAGATATGCATCAACATACGTAGCCGTGTGGCAGTGTAGCCTTGATCTCTGGCACTATATCATTGCTCTCAGCGCCAAGTAATTATTATTTCAAAGTTATTTATTTTTTCTCTACGTTGTTTTTTCTTCATTTTTTCCCACCTTAATATATGTTCTGCTGGGTACTACCAAAAGCTGAGCGCTGTGATATCGTTGATGTCAGCTGCACTCCAATCTTCACAGGAATAAGATAATGCACGCATGACCTCTCTCATCTCCCAGCCAATAGAAATGTCCAAATGTAGATATAGGAAACAAAATTGTTAACATATGGCAACAGCCAGGTCAAGTAGAGTTGTTAACAGTTATGTCAAATTCAGCTCAACGTCGACTGAAAAAGAAATGTCATGAGAACAATGTCATAGGTTTTGATGAGAAGAAGTCATAGGAAGAATATAAAGAACACACAAAATTCGATGACGTTTCTGAGATCCAGTAACTATCATTTATGCGATGTATTGTCTAAATATTAATTGTGACATTTCTCTGTGACCTGATTATGTCAAGTGATGTGTTTTCTACATTTGTCTATCGATTAGTTCAACACCTCTTTACCTTAACGGTAGCCTCGTAGGTTCAATCTCAACTAAATATGTTTAGCAAAACAGCGGGATTCGAACACCGTCCATCCAGCTATACACCAGCCGTGCTATTTCTGGAGGCCAACAAACAAGAAAAGACAAATTATCCGCCCAGGAATGTCTAGAAGTGACAGTCGCTCCCTGCCCGATGACGTCACACTTCCCACAATACATTTTGGTTGGAATATTAAGCCGTTGAATGTAACATTACAGGGAGTCGGTGAGAAAAAGGGGGTGGGGTGGAATTTTAGTAATTAGGATTTGATACAAAGACTTCTTTTGTTTGTGTCAGTGTTTAGCTTTGTCAGACTATGAAGCCATTCTATACCGCTTAGTGTTAGGGTTAGCTTGATTGTGTGACGTTAAATGTTTGGGTTAAATGTTTTGTTTTGGGATAAAAAAGACAATGTTTCCCGCATGTTATTTATGATCATTAAAGTTCCTTTATATTGTAAATCTGTGATGGGTTTATAAGCCAGGTTTAGCACAATATAGTTTGACTCTAAATAAAATGTGTTTTATTTACATTTGTTTAGTGTTTCTGTTTTATTGTGTGCTGTGGATTTGTATGTGAGTGTAACAGACCAACTTGTTGCCTTGATCTGTGTTTAAGGTAAAGTGTTATTAATTTGACCCGTTTGCAGAATCAGGTCACGTTAAAATAAATGCTGCATGTTGTATAACAATAGATACATCAGGTTAAAAGACTGTGGGCAGACAAGATAGCCGGTCAGATGACATGGAAAATCTGTCAAAGTGTTTGTTAAAATACGATATCCTCTGTGAAGCTTTAGCAAATCATTAACTCCTACCTCCAAACCTCATACATCTTCCCAGCAAACGCCCCTCCTCACACCCCACCCCACAGCTGTTCCTTCCCTAACTCTCCTCCCTCCCCCTCCCCCACACACAGTCAATTAAAGCCAACGCCGCCTAATTCCTGGACAGGAAACTTCCCAATTATTGCTGTCTTACCACACAGGGTTGAGTAGGTGGGGGGGGGGGGGAGAAATTACCTACCTAGTCACAATAAACAAGGAAACAGAACAAAGAAGTATTTATTCCCCACTCATCTGCCAGCTCTCACCCCACCCCCACTCCCACCCCAACCATCAGACGATCCACACCCACATGTGTTAGATAAGATGTCACGTGACACAAGCAGCACGCGCCCGACCAAAATACCAGGGCTTACAGTAGACGGCCCTGTTACACTGAGCAAGGTGCACTCACACCCCACACCTCCACCCCACACACCCCACACCTCCACTCACACACCCCCACCCCACACACCCCACACACCCACACCCCTCATCACCTTGGCACATACCATATGTCTGTTGTACCTCGTGATTTCCATGTTCAGGTGGATTTGATAACGTTACCGACGACGAATGTAATTAAAGCTTGCAACAAGCCAACTCAAATACAACACTGTCTGTAGGTACACCATTCTATGATACCTTAGTGATGGCGTCACAATGTTGTACATGTAACTGCCTTTACAAGGTCATGTCTATAATCCCAGGCAGTTTGTTTCTTTACACATCTTTAATAATATAGTTTTCTAAACCCATCTTGCCTGTTCCCCCACACTTCCTTGTTTCACACACTTCCCTGTTCCCCACACGTCCCTGTTCCCCACACTTCCCTGTTCCCCACACGTCCCTGTTCCCCACACTCCCCTGTTCCCCACACTTCCCTGTTCCCCACACTCCCCTGTTCCCCATACTCCCCTCTTCCCCACACTTCCCTGTTCATCCAACTCCCCTGTTCCTAGCACTCCCTTATTCCCTACACGCCCCATTCCCTAAACTCCCATATTTTCTACATCACCGTTCCCTACACTCCCCTTGTTCCACCCCTCCCCGTTGTTCCCTGTTCCACACCCCCGTGTTGTTCCCTGTTCCACATCCCCATGTATCAAATGAATCTTCCTATTCCCCAGGCGATGTTCCACTACCCTATAAATAATTGAGTGCCTGTCATTTCGAATCAAGCGACGAATCACCCAAATACTTTCACTGTACACGCGTTGAGCGCTCAGCTTATAACAGTTCTCAGCATGTAGTGAAATTAGTTCACCATCTGAGATATTACACTGATTCAAATGCAGACTACGAAAGGATAAATTTTCTCTTGTATTTGCAAAAACAAAGTAGGGATTGATAAATACATCTAGATCAGAAATCCAGACTATAGCAGAGAGAAGGATTAGTGTGGATATGAAAAGATATCAGTGAGAGACGATGTTTGATTGGTATTTGATTCCTCTACCATGATTGGGAAAGAATATGTCGTTCAGAAACGTGTTTTTTAGCGATATCTTTGAGAATAGCTCACATGACCTAACAAAGACTTGACTGGGCAGGTCACATGACCTAACTAAGACTATACTGACATGTCACATGACCTAACAAAAACTAGACTGACATGTCACATGACCTAAGACAAGACAGACTTGTCACATGACCTAACAAAGTCACGACTGACAGGTCACATGACCTAACCAAGCCTGGAGCGACAGGTCACATGACCTAACCAAGCCTGGAGCGACAGGTCACATGACCTAACCAAGCCTGGAGCGACAGGTCAGGGGATGAGAGCAACTCACCTGTCGACTTTGTCCTTTATTGATCCGGCAACGGTCAACGCGAGACCAGAGGTCCTGGCAGGTCACGTGGTTCGACAGGTGGTCACATGGTGCTGGAAGTGGGTCAGCAGACGACCACGAGAACACGCCCATTGTGGCCAGATGTTTTATTCGGGCGAGAGACCAAAACCTACAACAATTAAAGCCACAATAGAAACCAAAGAAGACAAAAACTAAAACAATTTTCAGAATTTTTTCATGAAAGTTTAGCGCGGCTTTTGTAAAACAGGATTAGGCTCAAGTTCACCCCCTCCCCCTCCTACCTGTTTCAAATCTCTCCGTCTATGCCTGCCCTGAAATATCAAGCCGTCTGCTTCAAAGTTCCCTTGTTTGTAAACGAATCTGGCTTAGACGTGCAAGTTTACCTGGCTATGTTTTTACAAGTTTTAATTGTTGCTTCAACACAGACAATCGACTTAGAAAACAAACCCAGACAAGTTTTTTAACAAATCCAGCCACGTCTTTAAAAAAAAAAAAACTCCAAGAAAGCCGACAATTTTAAACGCAGGCTGGAAATGAAAAAAAAATGGAAACTCAGCTAGAATTATGCTAATACCATCCCGGCTCTAGCTATTGAGATATCGGGTTTGTTTACAATTTTGTTGGAAGTCTGAGCGACGGGCTTTTGAAAAAACTTCTGGAAGGCGCGGAATCTTCCAGCCGTCTGGTGCTGCTGCAGAGAGGCCACGGATGAATGGTTTCGCACTTTACGTCAGGTTTTGTTGACGTTTCACGATCACATAGGTGTATCTCACGTGAGCATGGACCGGAAGTGGGCTTGACGCCATGTTTAAACACCAGGAACTGTCAATACTGTGTTCTGCGTCGTCGAAAAAGAACTCCTGCAATAGAGTGTGTCAATTATTCCTTTAGGTTTTGCCATTCCTAATTTGGCAGAGCATTTTTCAAGGGATACCGTTTGTTCAACCTCTGATCTGCTGTTGAGAGAGAGAGAGAGAGAGAGAGAGAGAGAGAGAGAGAGAGAGAGAGAGAGAGAGCACGATCGCTTACCAAAGAATATCGAGTTCACCGGTTCGAATTAAGAATGTCCATGAGTCTACCCAGCTCTAAAGGGTACCTGACTAGAATACAGAACGTTACAGGGCACACAAAGTCCTTTCACCTGCCGAGTTGAGAGAAGCAGATGGACTCAGCTCCGCCTGAAAAAGTTATATGTTGTGTATGTCTTGTGTAGGTTGTGTGTATGTCCATATCAGTTGTGTGTAGGTCCCATGTTACATGGTTATTTTCATGTTAGTTGTGTGTAGGTCCGTATCAGTTGTGGCTGTTCCAAAAGTTCTCAGTGTCCGATACCTATCTGTTATAACTTTGATCATCTATTTAGAACACGATTCTCGTCGAGTGCGTAAGTTGGGAACATATGGCATTGTTTGTCCTTATCAATGATATTCGCAAATGTCGAAACCTATAGCGATCTTCGCCAAAGTCGGCCCTCGTTGACGATATTCCCTATTGTCAGGTCCTATAGACGATACTAGCCAGTGTTGTCCCCTGTTGGCAATTTTCGCCAGAGTCGGCCCTCGATATTTCCCCCGATACACACCTCTGGTTATTGATGCCCTCGATATCCTCCCCCCCCCCGATACACGCCTCTAGTTATTGATGCCCTCGATATTCCCCCGATACACGCCTCTAGTTATTGATGCCCTCGATATTTTCCCCGCTACACGCCTCAAGTTATTGATGCCCTCGATATTTCCCCCGATCCACGCCTCTAGTTATTGATGCCCTCGATATTTCCCCCGCTACACGCCTCTGGTTATTGATGCCCTCGATATTCCCCCGATACACTCCTCTAGTTATTGATGCCCTCGATATTTCCCCCGCTACACGCCTCTGGTTATTGATGCCCTCGATATTCCCCCGATACACTCCTCTAGTTATTGATGCCCTCGATATCCCCCCCCCCCCCCGATACACGCCTCTAGTTATTGATGCCCTCGATATTTCCCCCGATACACGCCTCTAGTTATTGATGCCCTCGATATTCCCCCCGATACACGCCTCTAGTTATTGATGCCCTCGATATCCCCCCCCCCGATACACGCCTCTAGTTATTGATCTCTGCCAGATCAAGCAGCTAAGAGTGACGAGGCAATAATGGCCGGCCGTCAGATTGTAATTGTAGCATCCATCAAAACATCATTACCGTCATCCAGTCTACTACAGCCTGCCCCACCCCGTCCTTCACTCCACTCCCCCCGCCCCCCCCCCCCCCCCACGGTCTGAGCACCTTATGTTGCAGGAAAGCTCTGGTTACCAGGTAGCTACGCTCAGACAGGTAGCCCACGTAGCCCTTCTAGCCATAGGTAGATCATGTGGCTCTTCTTGCAATAGACAGGTAGGTAACGTAGCCCTTCTGGCCACAGAGGTAGCCCACGTAGCCCTTCTTGCAACACGTCGAGACTGACAACAGTAGAACCTAACATCGAGGTTTGACAGCATTAAACGTGTGTACCCAGAGGGTGTGGGTATACACTTGCGTACATATACTAATGTTCTTGTGTGCGAGTGTATGTGTTTGTGTATCTGTGTGTGAACGCACGTGTGTGTTTGTGTGCGTGTATTAATGTGGAGAGAGGAGCATATGGGATAAAGGAAAAAACAGCACCAAAATAAAAAAAAAAACAGAAAGGGAAACAACTGATCTATCAAACCCAAAATTTTCTCCCCTAGTTTTGAGCAATGCCACATTTTCACCCACGTAAATAAATATTTCAGCGATAAAAAATTTCGAAATATCCCAAGAGGCCTTTGTCTACCTTACCTCATCAATATCCCCATCCCCTGATATATCCCCGCCCCTGATATATCCCCTCCCCCGATATATCCGCCCTCCCCCCTCCGCTGATATAAGCCTACGCAGTGCTACATCAGGTCAGTTATCTGTCAAAGACATCTGCCGCCATGTCTAATCAAACCTTATCGATACAGGAATTCACTCAACACCGTTTACAACACAACGCTAGCACATTTTTAACAATACTAGCACATTTTAAACACAATACTAGCACATTTTCAACACAACGATAGCACATTTTCAACACAACGATAGCACATTTTCAACACAACACTACCACATTTTCAACACAACGATAGCACATTTTCAACACAACGATAGCACATTTTCAACACAACACTACCACATTTTCAACACAACGATAGCACATTTTCAACACAACGATAGCACATTTTCAACACAACACTACCACATTTTCAACACAACGATAGCACATTTTCAACACAACGATAGCACATTTTCAACACAACACTACCACATTTTCAACACAACGATAGCACATTTTCAACACAACGATAGCACATTTTCAACACAACACTACCACATTTTCAACACAACATCAGCACATTTTCAACACAACACCAGCACATTGTAAACACAACATCAGCACACTTTCAACACAACACCAACACATTTTCAACACAACACCAGCACATTTTCAACACAACACCAGCACATTTTTAACACAACGCCAGCTTTTGACCACAGTAAAAGCTTCCTGTTAGCTCAATACAATACATACACTTAACATCTTATGGCTGGGGGGGGGGGGGGAGAATGTCCATCTTCAATAAGACAATAATCCACAGACATGTTTAAATGTCAATTTGTTAGCTTTATGCACCGGTCTAAGATTTCTAAGAGAAATGTAGGGATACATCATTTATTCATCCTAGGTTCCACGGGAGTATAATGGAATATGTGGACAGATGACGTCATCGTAGTTTAGTATTTCGTTTGAGGCATTTGTAAAGTGATGATGGGTACTTAGGGGAAAGGTCACGTGATCTGTCCTCATGAGAAAAAAGGAAGTTGTCTTACAAGTTGTCTTACAAGTTGTCTTACAAAGACAAGATGACACCGCACTGATGAACTGGATTTTATATCCTCAAACAACCTCCTAAAAACACCCTCTCAAAAAACTCTTTCACAAACACCCTCACGCAAACACCCTCACACATACCGCCTCACACACACACACTCTCACACTTACCCTCACACATATTTCCTTACGCAAACACCCTCACACAAACACCCTCACACAAACACTCTCACACACACTCTCACAAATACATCGTTACACTAATACCCTCATACAAACACCCTCACACAAACACCTCACACCAACAGCCTCACACAAATACCCTCACTAATATCTCACCTAACAGTCACCACCCAGCACCCACACCAAATGTATACACGGACTTTGCTTAACACATTTTACTGTTTTAAGTACCAAAATGATCCCACACCTAACACACATTTCGGGATTGTGTTTCTTAACATTCATGTTTCTCATATTACATCCCACCCAAACCACACACACACACACACACACACACCAAGAAGCAAAACAGTGTCAGATATATAACTGCCCCCCCCCCCCCCCCACAGAAATTGTTCTTGTGCAACTGTACCCCATACACTCCACATACCTCCTCTACCACCAACCCCCATGAGACGATGGTAGAAACTCGAGCCGGGAACCACGTGACTAGCAACTCAGTTGGTGTTTGTGTGGTATCAAAGTACAGGTGTGTATCCTGTACCTTGACACACAGGTAAACATGTTACCATTACTTGACACACAGGTAAACATGTTACCATTACTTGACACAAGGTAAACATGTTACCATTACTTGACACAAAAGGTAAACATGTTACCATTACTTGATACACAAGGTAAACATGTTACCATTACTTGACACAAAAGGTAAACATGTTACCATTACTTGACACAAGGTAAACATGTTACCATTACTTAACACAAAAGGTAAACATGTTACCATTACTTGGCACAAGGTAAACATGTTACCATTACTAGACACAAGGTAAACATGTTACCATTACTTGACACACAAGGTAAACATGTTACCATTGCTTGACACACAAGGTAAACATGTTACCATTACTTGACACACAAGGTAAACATGTTACCATTACTTGAGACACAAGGTAAACATGTTACCATTACTTGACACAAGGTAAACATGTTACCATTACTTGACACAAAAGGTAAACATGTTACCATTACTTGACACAAGGTAAACATGTTACCATTACTTAACACAAAAGGTAAACATGTTACCATTACTTGGCACAAGGTAAACATGTTACCATTACTAGACACAAGGTAAACATGTTACCATTACTTGACACACAGGTAAACATGTTACCATTAATTGACACAAAAGGTAAACATCTTACCATTACTTGACACAAGGTAAACATTTTACCATTACTTGACACAAAAGGTAAACATGTTACCATTGCTTGACATGAGCCATATCAGAAAGTTTGGTAGACACTACAACAACCGCACTGTGTTCTAGATGACTTTCTGTGCACAAACTACAAGTCTTTATGTCTGCCTTAAGACACAAACTATTATGTCCGTCATAAGACACTAGCTTCTGTTGTTTGTGTCTTCATGATGTCCTTCTGTACACCAACAACCGATACTAAGACTGCTGGGTGTACACAAGAGACGTGTACTCTTTTCTTCAGAACAAATATGTACACGCACCGACTACATTGGACCGTTATATTCCTTACTCTGCCTGTTGTACTAGTACACTCAGTAGCTGACACTAACACACCTGCTTGTGCTCTGGTCTCACAACATGATCAGTTTCCTCTGCACCAATCTGGCTCCTAAAACTTTGTTGAACTGCCAATCTGGCAAGTTTTGTTGAACTGCCAATCTGGCAAGTTTTGTTGAACTGCCAATCTGGCAAGTTTTGTTGAACTGCCAATCTGGCAAGTTTTGTTGAACTGCCAATCTGGCAAGTTTTGTTGAACTGCCAATCTGGTAAGTTTTGTTGAACTGCCAATCTGGCAAGTTTTGTTGAACTACCAATCTGGCAAGTTTTGTTGAACTACCAATCTGGCTCCTAAAGTTTTGTTGAACTGCCAATCTGCTTCCCGATGTTTTGCTGAAACGTGCATCAAACGAAACTCAACCGTCATGACGTATGCCGTTGATTTGACGACCGGTTGTCATTTATTAACATACCTGTACCTGCAAGGTAAAACACAGGCTAGTGAACTCTGTGATGCCGCCAGAACCCCCTGCACACCGCCCCGCCCCCGGTCTTAGATTTCTTGTTCTGTTGGTGCCAGTCATGTTTTCATTTCCCACAAATCCGGTACCGGTACAAACAACGCTACCCAGAACGACAGCGGTGTTTGATTTTTACCTGGAACAAATGTTTTGTTACGTCACACCACGGTACCGGGCTAGACCGTAATTCTATCCCGTGTAAAAACAAAAGGTTACCATGGCAACGTAGTACATGCAATGGTTAAATACTAACCTATTACCAGACAGTTAGATCATTTCCCAGTTTACCAACAGAAATACATTTAATACCATAACATCTTTTACTCGCGAGCATTCAACCAATAAGCCTAAGGGGCCGGATCAATTAGTCTATTACAGGCTAATTGGCTACTACGCTAAATTTTGTTCTTTCATTACTGACGTTAATTTATCCTTTAAACTTTTAGTCAATGTCACTCATCATAAAACCATTAACAGCGACATTACTTGATCTACTAGCAAGACTCATTACAATAAACTATGAACGTATTAGAGAGTATCGCTTACAGCTAAACAATAATGTGATACAATACTGGCTATGACGTTAGTGAATTAATTGGTAGAATTTTAACTACTTGATTAACCTCAGTTTAATATGAAGTCGAAGGCGGCTTTGATAAGATACTATAGACAACAGCAGATAATCTTGACGAGTCAGTAAGCCAAGACTGAAGTAGATAGAAGGAGCATTGATCCCAAACACATCAGTCGCTCTGTAACATCCTCAGCCACCGACCCACACAAAGAGCTGATTATGTCAGCCACGCACTACTAGTGTGGCGTCATCACACACACACACAAGGCTAAGCTACTGACATTAAGTGTTTAAGTCCTCCTCCCTGCCCCCCCCCCCCCCCCGGAACACACATCATCCACTGAAAATACTGGAATTATGTTCTACCCCCCACCTCTTCACCCCTACATCCCCACACACAGCCCACCAGTAATGCTACTGACAATGATGAGCCCCCACTTTACTGCTCACTACTAAACTATCCTCCTTTCCCACACATGCCAACATTATACAATTCCCCCCCCCCCACACACAAATCGTCACTAACGTCAGTAACTTTTAATACCCCCCCCCCCCCCAACCTTAAACGTCATAACAGTCCACAACTAACATTTAGTAACCCCCACCCCCAACGTTAAGCGAATTATCAGTCCACAACTTAAATTAAGTACCCTTCCTCCACCTCAACGCCATCTCAACCCCTCCCCCCCCCCCACCCACCCAACTACTGACATGATGACCCCATAATTGACCGTACGACAACCTAAGAGGTAACCCTCATCAAAATGGCTGCCAAAGCAAAGGTCACAGGTCACAAGATGCGAGCCTCCATACAACAATAATACACAACTCGTTGATGTAGATCGTAGCCCCACCCACGGGCACCGGGTTCAAAGTCCAACTCTGGCAGTCCCAGGTGTCAGGAATCTACTTGACCTACTTCTGATCCAGGCCGGTGCCTTTGACAGGTAACTACAATCAAATCTTCAGATCTTGGGGGTCAGGTTCCAAAAGACTTCCGGTCAAAACGTGACCCCCCGGGGCCCTATATACAAGCACTTAGCTAACAAGGGTCAAGGTCAAGTACCGTAAACCACGGGTAGATGTTGAAACGTTGGGCTGAGTTCAGCTCACGTGTGGGTTATTTATAGCTTGTTGGTAGAGATCTGTACTTTATATGGAGTGGGTGATGTGAATAGTTTTAAAATGTATCACATTGTTGGTTACTACTGTGTGATAAGTAGAGGTAGGAAATGGTGATCACTGAAATAATGGTCAGTTGCTTGTGAGTTTTGGTCCAAATATTAGATTGTTTTTCTACTAGTGTTTTTTTTTTTACTTAACTATTGTCTTCAGGTTTGTGATCTAATGTTATTTTATAACTTTCGACTCAATGAGTTTTTTTTTTTTGTTCTTTTAAAGTACGACTCCGATGACAACACAAGAATATCTGATTTTCAATATCTATTTAACTATACAATAGAATAAAGACATTATTAGTTTTGGTAACGCAGTGTACGTTTTCGATAAATTTTAATACAGATACTAAGAGGTGTGTACATTAAACATTATTGGCCATTTAAGGCTTAATTAAAACGCAGAGGCGTAGCGAGGGGACATATGTCCCCGGGCGCCGACCTTAGGGGGCGCCAAAATGGGTTGGAAAAATAAATTGAAAGGTTGACGGGGTGCAAATTGAAAGTTTGAGAGGGGGTGTGGGTGCAAATCGAAATCTTGAGGGGGTGCAAATCGCTACGCCTCTGTTAAAACGGTTATAAAGATAATTCTACAAAGTGTTGACTATGCGCCACATTATAAAATAATCTTCAAAATTTGCTTTGTAAGATTGACCAAACTAAAAACGGGCAACATTAAAGTCTATGAACGTTTAATTGTGGCATACGTTTTATTCTGAAGATAAAGAGAGATACAAGCGATGGGGTCGCTTTTTGCTAGCTATAACGGTTCAAAACTCTAGGTCAGATGTAAGTCCTATGTGGGCGGTGGCGTCGCTAGTTCGAGTGTCACCCGGTGCGGCACCTCTTGGTGTCACCCCCCCCCCTTTTTTTTCACTATAAATTTTGCAGTCCCCAACCCCCCTCGGTAAAAGCTTTAAAGTGTTCACATTTATCTAATGATGTTTATCTATAGTCGGTTGTTAACACAGCTGGATGTAACATTGCTTTCTCTACAGTTCACATGTTTACTTCATAGTGCCACCTCCCCCTCTCCCCCCTTCTTGTCGGGATCATACATTTGTACTTAATAAAATTTTTAACTCTAAAAAAAATCGCTCGTTGAACGGGCAAAAAAAAAAAAACAACTTGTATTCAATATATCTTGCATTTTTTTTTGTCTTGGTGTCATCCCCGTTAATGGTGTCACCCCGCCTCGCGACGCCTCTGTATGTGGGTCCTATGTCGGTTCAATGTGGGTTCTATGCGGGTTTTATGTGGGTTCTATGTGTGTCGTAAAGCTTCCCATCAGCGCGACTAGAAAAAGCTGACACCCAAATTTTGAAAGTGTCACATTCAACACTACTTGAAACTGTCACCAAAGTTCAACACTGTCAGAATCACAAAAACGTGATAATGTCACAATCACGAAAATTGTATACTGTCACAATCACCAATGTCACTCAAAAAATTTCGACACTTACACAGTCACCGAAGTTTGATAGCACTGGCGACCACGTCGACAATCAAACAATCGCATCAATTTTCTCGAAATTGGAGATTTCAAGTCAATTAACTCTTAACCTCTTGATGGCGTCGAAATCACTCGCCTGTGGCCGCAAGGGATGTGACGTAATCTTGGTGCAATCTAATGTGGACTGAGTGGCCACGCTTGAGTGAGCAGACACACTGTGGCGGCCATGTTTCCGTCTGGGCAAGTCACATGACTTCCGGTTACTAACCTTATTTTAACGGTGGATTTCTACCAGATGCCTTTCAAATTACGTGTGCTGTGTTCATTCATGCGTGAAATGGTGGATTGGAAGTTGGGAAAGAAATGTAAATGGTGGATTGGAAGTTGCGAAAAAAATGTGATTGGTGGATTGAAAGTTGCGAAAAAAATGTAAATGGTGGATTGGAAGTTGCGAAAAAATTTAAATGGTGGATTGAAAATAACGGAAAAAAAGTGGATTGGAATGCTGCGATGGTTATTTTAAGTGGTGGATTGGATTGTGGTGAAATTTTATTTCTAAAATTCTAAGACTTTACAAATAAAATCCCAACGTTTTCAACGTTGCACATCTTGCGTAAAACTTTGACGTGTTAAGCCAAACAAAACATTTACAAAATTATTAGACCAAAAACCTTAACACAATATTTACAAAATGTTAGTGATAAATCAAGCAAGTAAAAAAGTTAAACTTGCCTATTTAAAACGGCATTGAATTACCAAAACCTCTAGATGGGCGAGGAAAGGAGTGGATCTGAAGGTATACAAAAACATGAATGTTATATCGTGTCAGTGCAAAAGTTATGTCATTAGTTACGAAATTCAAATAACCCTCCTTTTATAATACTAGATCTGGTATTAAAGTTCTCACACGATTCATTTTTAAAAAGCCATTAATAGCTGCATTACTTGTTCTTTTTTAGGTCAGTCTAAATATGGATAACACCTTCCCACACCTCCACCCCACCCCCACCCCCTCAAGGGACGAGTGGAGCAAACGTGGACCAAAAAGAGAGAAAATGTGCGTGAGTACCAATTTAAAGGGCAGGGTAAGCGACCCAATACCAGGGAATTACTTTGACCCCCCCCCCCCTCCCATCCTCTCTGCCCTCATCATACTTACTACAGTCTTGTTGGCGCCACATAGGGGGAAAATTGGGGGGGGGGGGGAATTAGAGAATCTCGTACAGTATCTGACGGTCATGTGAGGTGGGGGTGGGGGAGGGGTCTGTCGGAAATGTTTATGTAACAGTGACATCGGTATGTGGACATATAACGGACATCAGGGCCGGGACGTCGTACACGCGAGACTTTCTGGTCGGCAGTCGAACGCTGTACCACTCAACCACACATAAACATTCAGACATATCCATACAAGGGGACGAGCA
This sequence comes from Physella acuta, assembly GCF_028476545.2. NCBI lineage: Eukaryota > Metazoa > Mollusca > Gastropoda > Physidae > Physella > Physella acuta. Next base: position 3,422,117 of record NW_026731537.1, read on the forward strand.
ACGGTGCTATCCATACATCATAGACAACACCAAAGACAAGATGTTGACATCTAACAGATTTTCTACTTGACAAACACAAGTTGTCTTGGTAAAAATAAGCCAAGAAGTTAAAAATTTAAGATTTTAAAATAAGACCGTCAGTCTATTCACAAACTATTAAAAACACTAAACAATGAAGCTGAAGATTAAATAATAGTCAAATGAAATTAAAAAAACAGTCGTTAAGTCGTTAAGAGATGAATTTTCATTGTGTCAACTTGCGTCTTTGTAAAACTCGTTTCAGTGCTATATTTAGACCAGAAATCTTGTGGACAAAACAAAAAGAGAAAGGAATCCCCCCCCCCAACTATCCCCCCCCAATGTCCCATAACACTTCAAGTCACACTAAACTTGTGCACGGCGTAACACCCCCCTCCCTCCCCCACTCAAACTATTAATAAAGATGACGTTAAATATCACATTTGATTATCCTCCCCTACCCCACTCGTCCTGAACTTTAAGCCTGACCTTGACCTCTGGAGATCTGATAACCTCCCTTCTATTGTTAGTTCCCACACATTCATTGGAGCGGCGCCTAGACGAGTGGGGGGGGGGGGGGTCGTTATGTAAGGATTATAGATGGGGGGGGGGGGGTGGACTGTCAGATTCCATCGTTGTGGATTCCAGACTGTCTGTTACAGGAACGCCGGATGATGTAGCATGCAGGCTGAGTACCTGACTACTCACGTGCAAACTTTGGTGCTAGACCTGGTCCAAGTGTCTGGTTTCTTGTGCTTGTGTTGTATCAGTACCTAGGCCATTAGAGTACCCGACGCAGACAACATCGTGTGGACCACATCGTCCCTAGACCACATCGTGTGGACCACGGAGCAGCAAGAAAACAACAACCACCGAACCCAATTAGATTCCCCCAATAAACAAGGCCAACATTTCAATTAACTTCAAAATAAAATTTCTATAATTTAAATTTAGCTAATGATCAGACACAACCAGCACAAAGCAAATTATTCTCAAAGTATTAAGGGAGGGGGGAGGGATTTCATGGGACTGCAAGACATTCCTATCCTGTAAGGTTATATAAAGTTAATCGGACTGGGTGTTAGTCTCCTCAGGTGAAGTAGAGTTCACTAGATTCAGTAGTCTCTGCATTTCAAGGGGTGGTTCCATGACAATCATGACTAAAATAATCCCAAATACTTTAAATACTTTCACGTTAGATGTTTTGTCAGAGACATTTTGTCTGAGATCATTTGTCCGTATTATCATTTGTCCTGGTATATTTTGTCCATGATATCATTTGTCCTGAGATATTTTGTCCTGAGTTCATTCGTCCTGAGTTTATTTGTCCTGATATATTTGTCCTGATATATTTGTCCTGATATATTTGTCCTGATATATTTGTCCTAAATCATTTGTCCTGATATATTTAGTCTGGGCCATTTTGTCCTGTCATCACGTGAGACAGGTAACCATTAGAGCCGGGACGTCGTACACTCGAGACTTCTGGCTTGCAGTTGAACGCTCTACCACTCAACCACACCGCCTCCCAAGAGAGACAGGTGGAGTAGAGTCAATGTGCTACAGTCAATGTATGAGCTAAATGCATGTTATATGGGTGGAATGGAGTGCAAAATTATTATGAATGTTAATTAATTATTAATCAATCTCCACGCTTTAAAAAAGTAATTATTAATCTTAATCTATTTAGATTAGTGCAATTTTAATTAAATGACTCTAAAAAAATGGATGTAATTCAAAGCTTCATAGCCGGCCGAAGATGACAAAATCGATCGGGTCCCGAACAATGAATCGGTGGTTTTTATTTCACTCCGAGACACAATCAATTTTTTTATCTCATTAAATTTGACCTTGATCATGACTGCAGCGGCGTGACCCCTGTGATGACTTCACAACCCAGTCTCCCACTTGCCCGCCAATGGTCCGATAAAAATAACAGCGCGCGCCGCCGCCCCGTTCTGTCCAATTAGATTTGATGTTAGGTCTCGCGGATCTTATTTCCGGTTCCGTTACATCATCGTCACGTCATTGTTTGGTCGATAAAAATAGATCGCGCGCGCTGTAACGAGCCAATCAGTTTTTCGTTGTTGACGTTAATGAAGATTTTAATTACAGCCGCTTCCGGGGGTTGGTGACCCCTACTAGTGTGGTACTTTGTGTGGTTGTGTGGGGGTGGTTGTGTGGGGGGGTGGTTGGGTGGTTGTGTGGGGTGGTTGGATGGTTGGGGGGGGCAATAGGAGGTTGTGAGTGCAATTGGTACTTGCGAGGGTTGGTAGTTGTGAGGGGTGGTTGGGGGCAATGGGTACTTGTAGAAGGCTGTTTTGAGGGGTTGTACTGGGGGCAATGAATGATTGCAAATGGTGGTTGTGGGGTTATTTGGTGGTTTTGAGGGCAATGTGTTGTATTCTAACAGGAAGTTCTAGTAGGAAGTTTTTGCAGATTGGATTAATTATTTTAAAAAATGGATTGTGTGAACTTTAATTAGACGTAATTAATTTGAAGAATGACGTAGTTCAGTACCCGGCCAGGTTAATTTGTTGAAGTGGTCTGGGTCGATTATAAGGACACGGGTCTAGCTGTGTGGCCTGGGTGGGTTAGAGAGACACGGGTCAGGTAATGGACCAAGGGGCCGGGTATTCGGTATGAGTTACCTTCTGATGGGACGGCTTGAGCGGTAGAGCGCTAGGCTCCTAACCCGAAAGTCTTGAGTACGAATCGAGTCAGTATAACGCCCAGCTGTAACGAGTACCTAAATTACGTTAGGGAATACAAAGGCGGCCCGGCATGGTGCTGACCACACAAAGAAACAGGTTAGCTCTACTTCACCTACCCCATGGATTGTCAGGGAACTTTACTTTTTTACTTACCTTTTCTGACACCACCACTGACCCCTAAACCTGACATGCAAGTCAATAATAATAATGGCAAGTTAACATCTAGTCAATAAACAAGAACAAAGAGTATAGAGGAATGGCAAGTTACCAGTTGATAAGAAACAAGGAGGGATAACTGACAAGTTTAAATGCGTGCATGGGCAGGTAACTCGCGAACACCGATATGACGTCACAATCTGACAGGTACAGAGTGTGGGTCGCGTCACACAGGAAACACGTGATCGATACGTCAACAGCTAATTTTAGCCCAGGGTAACAAGACCAGCCAATAAATCACATCTCCCCCCCCCCCCCACACACACACACACTGTACTTCCAAAGCACACAAAAGTTTATTGATTAGCTGTATAACAATTTGAACACACTTTACATGAGGTAACCTTCAATAGATACAGAGATTTACAACACGGACGCAACCTTAACAGTGTTAGACTTTCTTCGTAGGGGGGGGGGGGCTCCAAGATATGCCTGGAAGAAACTCTGAATCTTAAATGTTTTGGTCAACTAGATAAGTCTTTGATGTCGTGTGGTAGGACACGTCATGTCCTGATGGTCTGTGATGCCTTGGCTTTGGTAGAAGACACCATGGAACTATGTATTGTGCTGGTTAGTTGTGGAACACGTGATGTCGTGTGTAGTGGAAGACACCGTGGAACTGTTTTTTGATGTTCTGTAGTAGAACACATCATGACTCACTGACCAATACTATTGTTTAGTGGATGAGACATTGCAAAAAAAAAAATAATAATTCCCCATACAAGATCTGACTCCACCCCCACCATGAAACTGACTCCGTCCTACAAGATCTGACTCCACCCCCACCATGAAACTGACTCCGCCCTAAAAGATCTGACTCCACCCCCACCATGAAAATGACTCCGTCCAATACAAAAGCAACAAAAACGGCCCGCTGTTATGAAGACCTAATCACCGTAATCCCTCCCCCCCCCCTTCACTTAATCCTCTTATATAGTAACATCCTTTGTTTCATTGTAACCATCTCATTACAAAGCGAAAACTAATTTTCTTTCCGTTTTTTTTTTAAAACGAAACTCTGGAAATCTCTTTGATTAAAACGGACCAACCAGATTTCGTTTGCTATTATTAGAAAATACGTCAACAATCAAAATCGGTGATTGGACTTTAAGTCGAGGATTGCGATCCCATCTTTTAAAAAGCGTAGTCCTAAAAAATGTCCTCAACTGCTTTAGACCGGAAGTGCTGTTGAACCCAGTGACAGTGTGTGTGTGTGTGTGGGGGGGGGGGTGTATGTGGGGGGGGGGTCTAAAATTGAGTCCAGCTGACACACAAAGTTTTAGACCTGGACAGAGAACCCGGGACGTTTAGAAGATTTCTAATTTCGCCCGTCAAGCCTGGGTTAATCCCTTTAAGTCTTCCTCAGCCGGCCACTGCTTCATGCGTGTTTGATTAGGGTTAACGGGCTAGTTAAAGTCAGCTTTCCAACTCCATGAAAGATGGAGAGTGGAGGGGGGGAGGGGACAGTGGGGGTAGGGGTGTATTAAACAGACAGCGGCATGTTTTACATGCGAACAAAAACCTCACTTTATAATGAGATATTTTTGACGTTTCTAGACATTAGGGATGGTTTAATTAAAGTTTGAAATGGGTGAATGTAGAGAGATTCAGCACGCTACTAGCGTTGACTAGTAATGACTAGCTTTGACTAGCTTTGACTAGCGTTGACTAGCATTGACTAGCGTTAACTAGCGTTGACTATCGTTGACTAGTGTTGTCTAATGTTGACTAGCGTTGAGTGGTGTTGTCTAGTGTTGACTAGACTAGTGTTGACTAGACTAGTGTTGACTAGTGTTGACTAGACTATTGTTGACTAGTGTTGACTAGTGTTGTCTAGCGTTGACCAGACTAGTGTTAACTAGTGTTGTCTAGTGTTGACTAGTGTTGACTAGTGTTGTCTAGTGTTGTCTAGTGTTGTCTAGTGTTGACTTTTGTTGACTTTTGTTGACTAGTGTTGACTAGCGTTGACCAGACTAGTGTTGACTAGTGTTGACTAGTGTTGACTTTTGTTGACTAGTGTTGACTAGCGTTGACTAGTGTTGACTAGTGTTGACTAGCGTTGACTAGTGTTGACTAGTGTTGACTAGTGTTGACTTTTGTTGACTAGTGTTGACTAGCGTTGACTAGTGTTGACTAGTGTTGACTAGCGTTGACTAGTGTAGACTAGTGTAGACTAGTGTTGACTAGTGTTGACTAGCGTTGACCAGACTAGTGTTGACTAGCGTTGACCAGACTAGTGTTGACTAGTGTAGACTAGTGTTGACTAGTGTTGACTAGTGTTGACTAGTGTTGACTAGCGTTGACCAGACTAGTGTTGACTAGCGTTGACCAGACTAGTGTTGACTAGTGTAGACTAGTGTTGACTAGTGTTGACTAGCGTTGACTAGACTAGTGTTGACTAGTGTTGACTAGTGTTGACTAGTGTTGACTAACGTTGACTAGCGCTGACTAGTGTTGACGTTGAAAAGTGACGATGTCTACGGTTCACATACAATTGTCGCCATGATTGTTTAGTTTCTCATCATAAGCTTGCGTCACGTTTAGAGCCAGGTATCAGAGCATGAGGTTCAAGGTCAGGGTTAGGGTTTAGGGTTGTGGCAATGGGGTTTATGTCATGAAAAAGTGGTCATGTAGTTAAACTGTCAAACAGAGGCTTGGTCGCTCTCAGCAGTTTTAGTTGGTACCCTGCTAAAAACTGAACGATAATCAGTTAATTAAGGTTATATCTTAATATGCTGGAATCAGTTTAATATAAACACTAAAACAGCTTGTATTTTTTTTTTTTTTAGTTTGTTTATTCCGAGCTAATATTCAATCATTTGTTGCGAAGTTTTTATTAATTGTGAAACAAAAAAAATTCATCTAGATCTATAGAATCTGTGCTTTTAAAAGTGATTCTAGCGTGTAGGACGGAGACCAACATCAATGCGGTACTGTGGAGAAAGGAATGATGACGTTATAACCAAATTTAGCGTCACTGGTCTCAGCACATTCTAATTATAGAACTAGGAAAAGACGCTACATTTTTTTAAAACGTCGTGGTTGTGATTGGTTTTGTTGGAGAAGACGGGCAAGTTGACTTCCGGCGTGACGACACTTTCCACGGCCGTGTGACATAGACGGCTGTCATGTGACAAGGCGGATTGTGTGTTTGTGTGTGTGTGTGTGGGTGTGGGGGGGGATGATAGACGGCAAACATGAGCGTTTGGTTGGAGGTTAGTTCAAGTCTTGAAGCATGTTTGACGTGTTGGTTAGAGCTAGAGTTATGGTGACATATGGAGGTAACTGCCTGTCATTTGATGTCATAGCTTTCCTACTGTCATATGGTGTCTACATCAGCCTTTATGTCATTTGATACCACAACTGTGTCACAAATGTCACCGATACATTTTTGTGCGTACAGATGTCATGTCACACAGATTTCTGATAAATGTCACTTGTCATTTACTGTAGATTATGTACACTATCTAACCTCAGAGATTTGAAACAAGTTGCGTTAGTTGGGACATTGTGTTATTAATGAGAGGATGCTGGGTAATTAATTTAGTGAAACATCGCGTGATTAATTAGGCGACACTAATCAATAGCGTGTTGTTTACAATAAAAAACGATGGAATTTTTTTCCAGTTTTTTTTAAAGTGTATTTTTGAATTTTATGTTTTATTTTTACTTTATTGGCCATTAATTTCTACCGTTCGTGTTTGAAACTAAATTAATGCCAGAAAGCTAGAATAATTGTATCAGCACAAAGATTAAATCATTGAGCTCGGGGTGGGAGGGTAGGGTGGATGGGGGGGGGGGGGGGTAACAGCAGACTTATTGGATCCATTAATGTCTACCACCCGCTTTATTAATGGGCGCTCCTCTCTGGACGCCTGCCCGTGTCCCCTCACACCACTGGACGCCCTCCCTTGCACCCGTCCCTTCCCCTCAAGCCGCCCGTACCCCACCCTCCCCAGCCCTCTTTGTCCTACCGGGACAAACCAGACCCCCACGGTAACACGGGTTCACATTGCAGACAGGGAGACAATCCATGAAAAAAAACATTCCCCACATTAAGGGGAGATAATCTCGTCACGACCACAGCAGGGGAGGGAATGTTCTTTTGTTGGGAACCTGACTTGTCCATCGGACAACAAGCAGGTGTCTATGGACAACAGGGCGCCCTTGTTGTCTTGAGTGGGGGGAGGGGGGGGGGTTACTGCCCTTGCTATCTTGAGTGGGGTGGAGTTACAAGGAAAGGGAATTAATCCAAAGTGTTTATTTAGTGTTTTGAAAACAAATTGCCTAGATTACATAAGAAATGCAATGTTTTTTTTTTAAATTTGAAATGGAGTAAATGCAAGCTATTTATCAAAGATGTAATAATACAAAAAGATTACGGATAACGTAAAAAATCAAAATTTTGTATCCCTTTCACTTTAATGGACTTTAAAAAAAAAAGTATGTTTGACTAAAAACATTGGTTTTCACGTGTAACTCTGTGTAAAGCCATGTGCAACGTAATTCAAAACAACATTCCCACTGCACACAAAACGACGCTACAACTACAATCATAAGATTTTATCACTTCTTTGTATATTTATAAAACACCTTAGTTAAAATTAGAATTGATTATATCTATATGCATAGTGTAACAAAATCATGAATTCAAGTCTTATACAAAATGAGTATGTGCTCAAGAAGCAACTAGATCTTGATCTAGAATTGCTTTCAGTGACGACAGTATTAGACTAATGTACACGGTAGGACATTTTAAAGTTACAGTTTTAATAGTAGAAAGGCTAGGTGTATCTCCGAAACAATCCTTAACAAAAAGTCAAAATTTGTGTCACATTAGTGGTGTGGAGATTTCAAGAAGATTAAATTTGAGACCGGCTTATGAACTTGACCCTAATGGAACAAGTTCATCAAAGGGATTGAACTCGGCTTTGATTGTTGTAGACATTTAATTAACATGAGCTCGTTTTGTTTTACATGTACCTGCCCCTGGCCAGGTACTTACCTGTGTATACACACGTACTTGTGTACACACACAGGTACACACACACCTACACACACACATCAGTGTTTGCTCGCTGACCTGCTTCTAAGGTCATGACCTCGCCAGTTATCTCTGATTACCTACACCCCTCCATCCCCACACTGGCTCAAGTCACTGTTCTCAATGACACTATGACGAAAACATTTAACTAGCGATGACCATTGCCCAGTGAAGCTATTATAATTATAATCAATATGTAGCAATGGTCGTGACATAATGACAGTTCTAGTGTGGCTAACGATGACCTTTGTCATTGACCTGTTGGCTAATGTCAGGTGTGAACGTTAGGTCATAGACACTGGACCTAATAGTTGTTGGCTAATGCCAGGTGTGAACGTTAGGTCATAGACACTGGACCTAATAGTTGTTGGCTAATGACAGGTGTGAACGTTAGGTCATAGACACTGGACCTAATATGAGTTGGCTAGTGACAGTTAGGCTCGCTTGTTAAACCAACAGACATTATATCTACGATAATGGTATCTTAACCTCAAACTTAACCCCAACGAAGATCTAACTCTAATGTAAAGATAAGCCTAACATTATTATTGAAATATCGTTATCACAGAAAATTGCAGTAACAGTTCGGCAAACTTCAAAAGCACAATTGTTTTAATGCAGCTTTGGTCCTATTTATTGTTAGTTCACTTTTCCTTTTGTTAAAAACCTCTTACCACTCTTCTATAATATGTTAACCTGTTGTTTTTTAACGCTGATTTAAGACCGGTCAAAATATATTCAACCACCTAAGCAAGACACACACACTACAAATCCACATAAAACACACCCTACTCATCCACCTAAAACATCCATCACACATACATCCCACACATCCACCCCACATATTACAGTGATCAGTCACAGCCCACACACACCTCACACATCCACCCCACATATTACAGTGATCAGTCACAGCCCACTCACACCTCACACATCCACCCCACATATTACAGTGATCAGTCACAGCCCACACACACCTACCACACCCCTCCCCACACAGTCATATTTTGTGGACAAGTTATTGATGAGATCGATCAATCGATCGAGTCAAGTTTTATGATCTTGTCACCTGAATCTGTTGCCTCATCCTTAGCACGGGCCCAATCAAAGGGTACGGCTAATCGATTGGACGGACTAGTCATTACATCAGGGGAGCTAAAACAGTTGCGTAGAGTGTGTATATGGAGGACCTTAGTTAGAGGACCTAATAGTCTAGTGGATCTAGATGACCTAACAGTCTAGTGGATCTAGATGACCTAACAGTCTAGTGGATCTAGAAGACCTAACATTCTAGTGGATCTAGATGACCTAACATTCTAATGGATCTTGATGACCTACCAATCAAATCGATCTATACAAAGATGGTTTCTGAATGGAAGCAACCTCGGAGAAAGGATAACAATAATGGTATTTCAAAAAGTAAACTGAGTTGGTATTCACAAGACAGGGTGAAGCAGAGTTTACCTGTAACCTGGACATACACAGGGACTCAGCACAGGAGCCGTCAGCACTTACTTCCAACTTTCAACCTTATTTTGTAGAGTCGAACCGGGGAACTAAACTCCAGACATGTGTCGGTAGTAATGGACGTGCTATTCATCGACCACCCCAAAATATAAAGTTTTAATCGTGACGTCGAACCTAACCAGGCCACTAACCCTAATTAACATTCCTTACATGGGTGATACGTCACATGCCCATTGACTCTATGCACCTCAGTGTATACTGTCACTTCTTCTTCTTTGATCTTAATTCTAATGGTGGACGTGACTCCGGTTTCAACTTGCTTTTCTTTTTGCTTCCATAGCCTTTGTCCATCTAAGACAAACCACAAGGCAGCTGTTGTTTGATTTTGGTGTTCTCGGAACTTTTCAGCAGCCATGAGCTCTACCGACCCGACCACGCCGACTTTCTTTACAGTGGCTGACTACACAGATTTAAAACCGTTCAAATTATTTCGCTACAACAAAACACTCCAAGTTTTGTTGTAGCTCACCAATCATTCTGCTCCATTATTTACTAACAGAAATTCAGACCTGCCTACTTTTCCTAGTATATTTTTCCTCCGGTTATAGAGTTAGACAATAAAGAAAACATCTAAACTAGACTAAACAGGATGTACGATTTATTTTTAAATAGGAAATTTCTTTCAAATCCTCATTGGTTGCTAAAGTGATACTTAATATGAAAGATAGCAGATAGCGGAAATTCCTATATTTCAAGTGAAACAATTTAAATTTAACCAACCGCAGATGAGGATATTTTTAGACTTGAATAATTTAGGGCCTTGGAGACAATGAGTCATAGATGGCAATACATAGCAAGTCTAAAAATAGATTAATGTAAAAGTCCTTACACAAAATAGCAAAACGAAAGGTGATCAGAAAAAATAAGGGGGATTACATCAACGTTACATCTTAAATTATTTTAATAACTATTGGTGACTTTTAGGACAGATGAAGTAGAGTTTGTCTGATCCATGATTTCTCTCACAAGACCGTACACTCTCACTCTCTCGGATACGAGAAAGTAAAAAGTCTGGAAGAAACACTTAATGAGAATGGTTTTAAAAAGTCAAATAAACCAAGTTAAAACTTGTCAAACATGCACATAAACCAAATGTATATTTACAAGCGGTCTCCAAGTTTTGTTATTAAGGGGACATAATTGAATAAATATTTTTTTTTCATGTTCTTAAGTAAGTAGGTTGTGTCCCCTAGTCATATTTTGACAAATTCTAAAATTAGTTTATTTTTTAAATTAAGAATTTTAAAAAATAATTACAATAGACAGTTTAACACTAAATATGATCTAGTCCACAGAAAATCGATACTTACCTTAAAGTCACTAGGATGGTTTATTTTAAAAGTTGATTTCCGACAACGATTCTAGCAAGACTAAATGACAAGCTTTTGTCCTCAAAAGTACAAAAATGAAAGACAACTCGCGCAGTACTGAGTGCAACTCAAGTATTCATGGATAGCTTCCCCTACTTCGAGACATTGAAATTTCTCAAATCTTTAAATATTTTTCTGCATAGAAATAATAAATGCAAAAATAATTTTTAAATGTTTAAAATACTTAAATTATAAACTTCACGGTATCATTAGGGCTCCCGGGCGATGGCAAGAAGTATTACTGAATTATACACAGTCGAGGTAAATAGAATAGACGTCTAACTGGCTTTTTAGGGTTATTTAACAGTTTTCTACGTCTAACGTTTGACATCATAATGAAAAGGGAAATTGACTGGTAAAAAGCGCCCCGATCTTTCCAAATGTGGGGGAGGGGGTCGCTAACCCCCCCCCCCCCCATGAATATCTATAAATAAATGTCTCAAGATTAATGTCCGCTTTGGGCATAGACCGCTACGACCCTGCTGAAAATGCCGCTGTCTTTTATTATAACGTCTTTAATTTCCTCAGTGTGTGTTAAAGTTTTCTTTTATTCTCCCATGTCATGTCTTGAATTGCATTGAAAATGACGTTTCATTTTAAAAGGAGTCAATTTAGATAAATGGATATTCCCGATTATTCACACTTTCGTTTTCAAGTAGCTCTTACTCATCTTAGTCAGCTTATCTTACAATTTCCGGTTATTTATAAGTTTGGCAGACGAACGTGAATTGAATTGCCAGGAAATGGCGCACTATCAGATAAGCCTTAATGATTCATAAATGGTTTATTTATGATTTTTTTCAGCGAAATTAAAAGTGAATAGTTATTGCTTTCGTTTGATTATTGAGGTAAAAATAAATGTATCAGTTACCAGATCTAGATGCAGAGGCGTAGCTACCCTTCCCGGCGCCCGGGGACAAACTTTCAATTTGGCGCCCCCCTCGGGATCAACCTTTCAATTTTCGATTTGCACCCCCCGCACGAACTTTCGATTTGCATCCTCCCCCCCCCCCATATATTTTTTTTATATTTATAAAGCAAAAATGCAGCTAAAATAATATTTTAATTTATTTTTCAAACCCATTTTGACGCCCCCTAAGGTCGGCGCCCGGGGACATATGTACCCTCCTGCCCCCCCCCCCCCCCTTCGCTACGCCTCTGTCTAGATGTTAAAAATATATTTTGCCAAAAAAAAAGTAAAGAATTTATGCACACTACGTGAATATAACAAGGTTAATAGTATAACACTGGTAAAGGACGATACTGGACTGGATGTGACATATGATGTCATCTGTCGCAAGTGTGACATGTCACAAATTGACACTGTGTCCATAGAACTTAAGCGAACACGAGGCCTAAATTAAAATGGTTACAAATATGTACCTATACAAAAATAGCGATTCAGAATAGTTTTTTAAAATGCATAAAAAAGTTTTAATTTAAAGCTTTCATATAATGTCGCACTAAAAAGGAGAACATATATTATTTTAAATAACCTAAAAGAAAATAGTGGGTTTCTGTAATATGTGTTGGATAATTTTACTAATATTTAGGCAGTGACCCACGTTTTAATTTAAAGAAAATCATTTATATTCTCCTTTTTAGTGTATTAGTACATATACGTTTGTAATTTTAACGTCATTTTAATGTCATATTGCGTTGTCATCGGGTCTTGACCCACGTGCCGAATTTCAGAGAAATTGATCGGCTAAAAGTGCCCGAAATTTCGCTTTCCCGTTTCGATCTATACAGATTGACAGACAGATAGGATTAAGACAGATTAAGAAAGTTTAATAAAAGCTTGTAAAAAATAAATACACAATCTAATTAGTAACGATAAAAATTACAGATTTTATGATTATGTGTTTTATCTAATCTAATTGCTAGTCTAGCGACCTTTGTAACCAGAAAATCACGAGTTCGGATCGTTGGATCGAGACCGTAATGTCTGCGCCTGACCTAACTACCCCTCAAGTCCAAATGAGGTAGTGTGATGGTTGGGGGGGGGGGGGAAGCCTGGGGGAGCCTGGGGGCTGGTTAATGTATGGGGGAGAAAAATGCTCGAGTCTCAACACCGGCCCAATCTACCCGGCTGCTGAAGTTGAGCCGGTAATCAATGTTTGAGAGAGAGAGAGAGTTACATTTTCTTCAGTGACTGTTTTAGTGACCTCCCTTGAAAGATCTGCAGACCACGTCAGAATTGCTTGCCACCATAGAGTCCCTACAGTCGTCGATATGACTAGGCTCGCTGCTACAGGTAGAGGACTACTGTGTATACCCCCCCCCCCCACACACACACCAACACATAAGTACTCACACGCACGTACACAGATATAGACACACACACATAATCGAAACGTGAGAACACGTCAGAAACCGGTAAAAATTCATAATAAATTAGTTAATTAGTGCTAATTAAATTTCTCTTTTTATGTCTACTAATCTTTAATTTATTTTTAAAGAAACTCGAAGAGTTAAGACGAACTACTGGTCTACGTATAAAGTGGTTGAAATATGTGTGAGGAGCAGGTCTAGTTTGTGTGGGGAGCTGGTCTAATTTGTGTGGGGAGCAGGTCTAGTTTGGGTGGGGAGCAGGTCTAGTTTGTGTGGGGAGCAGGTCTAGTTTGTGTGGGGAGCAGGTCTAGTTTGGGTGGGGAGCAGGTCTAGTTTGTGTGGGGAGCTGGTCTTGTTTGTGTGGGGAGCAGGTTTAGTTTGTGTGGGGAGCAGGTCTAGTTTGTGTGAGGGGCAGGTCTAGTTTGTGTGGGGAGCAGGTCTAGTTTGTGTGGGGAGCAGGTCTAGTTTGTGTGAGGGGCAGGTCTAGTTTGTGTGAGGGGCTGGTCTAGTTTGTGTGGGGAGCAGGTCTAGTTTGTGTGGGGAGCAGGTCTAGTTTGTGTGGGGAGCAGTTCTAGCTTGTGTGGGGAGCAGGTCTAGTTTGAGTGGGGAGGTCTAGTTTGTGTGGGGAGGAGGTCTTGTTTGTGTGGGGAGGAGGTCTTGTTTGTGTGGGGAGCAGGTCTTGTTTGTGTGGGGAGCAGGTCTTGTTTGTATGGGGAGCAGGTCTAGTTTGTGTGGGGAGCAGGTCTAGTTTGTGTGGGGAGCAGGTCTATTTTGTGTGGGGAGGTCTAGTTTGTGTGAGGGGCAGATCTAGCTTGTGTGGGGAGCAGGTCTAGTTTGTGTGGGGAGCAGGTCTAGTTTGGGTGGGGAGCAGGTCTAGTTTGTGTGGGGAGCAGGTCTAGTTTGTGTGGGGAGCAGGTCTAGTTTGTGTGGGGAGCAGGTCTAGTTTGTGTGGGGAGCAGGTCTAGTTTGTGTGGGGAGCAGGTCTAGTTTGTGTGGGGAGCAGGTCTAGTTTGTGTGGGGAGCAGGTCTAGTTTGTGTGGGGAGCAGGTCTAGTTTGTGTGGGGAGCAGGTCTAGTTTGGGTGGGGAGCAGGTCTAGTTTGTGTGGGGAGCAGGTCTAGTTTGTGTGGGGAGCAGGTCTAGTTTGTGTGGGGAGCAGGTCTAGTTTGTGTGGGGAGCAGGTCTTGTTTGGGTGGGGAGCAGGTCTTGTTTGTGTGGGGAGCAGGTCTAGTTTGTGTGGGGAGCAGGTCTTGTTTGGGTGGGGAGCAGGTCTAGTTTGTGTGGGGAGCAGGTTGTGTTGGGGAGCAGGTTGTGAGGGGAGTAGGTCTAGTTTGTGTGGGGAGTAGGTCTAGTTTGTGTGGGGAGCAGGTCTAGTTTGTGTGGGGAGCTGGTCTTGTTTGTGTGGGGAGCAGGTCTAGTTTGTGTGAGGAGCAGGTCTTGTTTGTGTGGGGAGGTCTAGTTTGTGTGGGGAGCTGGTCTAGTTTGTGTGGGGAGCAGGTCTAGTTTGTGTGGGGACCATGTCTAGTTTGTGTGGGGGCAGGTCTAGTTTGTGTGGGGAGCTGGTCTAGTTTGTGTGAGGGGCAGATCTAGCTTGTGTGGGGAGCAGTTCTAGCTTGTGTGGGGAGCAGGTCTAGTTTGAGTGGGGAGGTCTAGTTTGTGTGGGGAGGAGGTCTTGTTTGTGTGGGGAGGAGGTCTTGTTTGTGTGGGGAGCAGGTCTTGGTTGTGTGGGGAGCAGGTCTTGTTTGTATGGGGAGCAGGTCTAGTTTGTGTGGGGAGCAGGTCTAGTTTGTGTGGGGAGCAGGTCTAGTTTGTGTGGGGAGGTCTAGTTTGTGTGAGGGGCAGATCTAGCTTGTGTGGGGAGCAGGTCTAGTTTGTGTGGGGAGCAGGTCTAGTTTGGGTGGGGAGCAGGTCTAGTTTGTGTGGGGAGCAGGTCTAGTTTGTGTGGGGAGCAGGTCTAGTTTGTGTGGGGAGCAGGTCTAGTTTGTGTGGGGAGCAGGTCTAGTTTGTGTGGGGAGCAGGTCTAGTTTGTGTGGGGAGCAGGTCTAGTTTGTGTGGGGAGCAGGTCTAGTTTGTGTGGGGAGCAGGTCTAGTTTGTGTGGGGAGCAGGTCTAGTTTGGGTGGGGAGCAGGTCTAGTTTGTGTGGGGAGCAGGTCTAGTTTGTGTGGGGAGCAGGTCTAGTTTGTGTGGGGAGCAGGTCTAGTTTGTGTGGGGAGCAGGTCTTGTTTGGGTGGGGAGCAGGTCTTGTTTGTGTGGGGAGCAGGTCTAGTTTGTGTGGGGAGTAGGTCTAGTTTGTGTGGGGAGCAGGTCTAGTTTGTGTGGGGAGCAGGTCTAGTTTGTGTGGGGAGCAGGTTGTGAGGGGAGTAGGTCTAGTTTGAGTGAGGAGCAGGTCGAGTTTGTGTGGGGAGCAGGTCTAGTTTGTGTGGGGAGTAGGTCTAGTTTGTGTGAGGGGCTGGTCTAGTTTGTGTGGGGAGCAGGTCTAGTTTGTGTGGGGAACTGGTCTAGTTTGTGTGGGGAGTAGGTCTAGTTTGTGTGAGGGGCTGGTCTAGTTTGTGTAGGGAGCAGGTCTAGTTTGTGTGGGGAACTGGTCTAGTTTGTGTGGGGAACTGGTCTAGTTTGTGTGGGGAGCAGGTCTAGTTTGTGTGGGGAACTGGTCTAGTTTGTGTGGGGAGTAGGTCTAGTTTGTGTGAGGGGCTGGTCTAGTTTGTGTGGGGAGCAGGTCTAGTTTGTGTGGGGAACTGGTCTAGTTTGTGTGGGGAACTGGTCTAGTTTGTGTGGGGAGCAGGTCTAGTTTGTGTGGGGAGCAGGTCTAGTTTGTGTGGGGAGCAGGTCTAGTTGAAATGTGTGGGGAGCAGGTTTAGTTTGTGTGGGGAGCAGGTCTAGTTTGTGTGGGGAGCAGGTCTAGTTGAAATGTGTGGGGAGCAGGTTTAGTTTGTGTGGGGAGCAGTCTAGTTTGTGTGGGGAGCAGGTCTAGTTTGTGTGAGGAACAGGTCTAGTTTGTGTGAGGGGCAGGTCTAGTTTGTGTGGGGAGCTGGTCTAGTTTGTGTGGGGAGCAGGTCTAGTTTGTGTGGGGAGCAGTTCTAGCTTGTGTGGGGAGCAGGTCTAGTTTGTGTGGGGAGCTGGTCTAGTTTGTGTGGGGAGCTGGTCTAGTTTAAATGTGTGAGGTGCCGTCTAGTTTGTGTGGGGAGCAGGTCTAGTTTGTGTGGGGAGCAGGTCTAGTTTGGGTGGGGAGCAGGTCTAGTTTGTGTAAGGAGCAGGTCTAGTTTGGGTGGGGAGCAGGTCTAGTTTGTGTGGGGAGCAGGTCTAGTTGAAGTGTTCTCGACCAGCGCTACTGTTAATGGATCACTTCTGCTAACCATCGTATGGCTCTTGTGTCCCGTGGGTCGGGTTCTCGCACGCGCCGCCTGCCGCCCTGGGTGGCTGATGCACCCCCCGGGTCTCGTACTGGGGTGGTCCAAGATGTTCTATCCCGAATGTTCCAGCGTGTTAGGGAATCCATCTTGAAGGTTGAACTTTGATGAAAAACTATCAGTATTCAAAGTTTTTGTACTGGTAGGTTTCAATGTATGGGGCTAATATTACAAATAGGGCTAACATTACAAATAGGGTTAACATTACTAATAGTTCTAACATTACTAATGATAATAGGCCGCTAGCTGTGAGTGATCATGAGTGATAAACTTCGTGTTTCTTTATTAAAATTTAAATGACATCACTAGAATAACATTTTCGTCTAAAATTATAAAAATTAAATTTTAAATCGTAGTTATATCACATTAAGTTGCCAAGTTACGTCATATTACTCATGAAAGTGTCAAGTTTCGAGTTAAGCCATAACAGGCTCAGTCCATCTAGTATAAAAAGACTTGTTGCTCATAAGGTTTACATCGCCAATAGGTCTGAGATTGCTAATTGGTCTCACATTGCTAAAAGGACTAATATAGCTAATAGGGCTAACATAGCTAATAGGGCTAACATAGCTAATAGGGCTAACACAGCTAATAAGGCTAACATAGCTAAAACGGCTAACAACTTAAAGGGCTAACACAGCTATTAGGGCTAACATAGCTAATAGGGCTAACATAGCTAATAGGGCTAACATAGCTAATTGGGCTTACATAGCTAAAAGGTAGACAGTGTCTATTTGGCCAATCAGAAAATGTAGGTCTCCATGTAGCTCAGTACCTCACTAGTTGCTGCAAGTCTACCCAGCTACACTTAAAATATATCAAGCAGGTGAGCTGTTTTTGATGGATCCACATCTCAAATTTTATTTCTGAACTTACTCACCCATTAAACAGACGCAGTACCGCACCTAATTAATCAGAGGCGCGTGGACCATCGTGTGCATCGTGAGCTGATATCAAAATATTTTTTTACCTGCCGTTACATGGAATGGTAAGGTGGGGGGGATAGACGTGTCTTGTTCTATCGGCTGGTGGGGGTGGCGTGTGTGTGTGTGTGTGTGTGTGTGTGTGGAGGGAGGGAGGTCTGCCTGTAGTTTCACACCCATCCTTGTTTGTCTGTGCCGATTGATGGTGAAATTGTCGGAATTCTTTGATTATCATCCCTGCATGTTATAAGTGCACTTTTCTCTTCAACTTTCATCAATGCCTGGTTAGACTGGCACTGTCTTCTTTAACCAGCACCAACGTTTGCTTAAGGATCAGGTTTTTTCTTCTCTCCCTATCTTACCCCCACGCCCACTCAACGACCCCCCCCTCCCCTTTGATATTCACTTAACAAATACTGATACCACAAGGAACATCGAACTCGTGCCAATACACTTAATTAGTCTCATTATAATCATAACCTACAAACTTTAGATAAGCAAAAACCTATTTATCGAAATTCTAATCTTAACAAGTGAAACGTTTTTTTATAAAAATATTTGTAATACCAGATTATATAAAGATTATATAAAGATTATGTAAAGATTATGCAAAGATTATACACAGATTATATAAAAATTATATAAAGATTATGTAAAGATTATATAAAGATTATATAAAGATTATATAAAGATTATATAAAGATTATGTAAAGATTATATAAAGATTATATAAAGATTATATAAAGATTATATAAAGATTATATAAAGATTATATAAAGATTATATAAAGATTATATAAAGATTATATAAAGCGTTACCCCTAGTTTACCTATTTATACGTTTCATACGTGGCCTAATCTGCTAAGCTAAAGGTAGAGAATGCAAGTTTTACGAGAATGGTGACGCCAGTTTAATCTTCACACCCACCTCCCCCATCCCCTCAACCCCACCCCTAATTGAATTGCCAGACAGCAAGGGTTTGATACCTACCTACCCTATCTCCCAGAATTCCAGGTTCTTATCAATGTTTACCAAGAAATAAAACTGCGCTTTAAAGTTTCTTGTTCCGTGTTTACAACAGCAAAAATTTAACGGCACATTTTTTAAAAAATCCATGCCATGTTTGTACTTATGTGATGGCCAAATATGTACTGCTAGATGACCCCTAATTTTCAAGTTCCCCCCCCCCCCCACCCTTTACTCCACCCCAGGAGCAACAAGTCAGAAAGAAACCTGGTTCATGACTTTCTAGAAAGAATGGGCGAAAATGCCGAGACCGGTCACAACGTTCTGTCCGCGTCAGTAGCGACAACACTTGTTGTGTGGACCTCTTGCGTCATCACGTCACCCGCGGTGGGGGGGGGGGGGGGAAGAGGGTGAGGGTAACATGTCGAGACAGAGTCTATTTTAGCGCCACCCTAAAGTACAGACACCTTGCACGTGCATGCTGCCATATGACCTCATTCAACAGGTGTCTCACCTGCTCTACTCACCTGGAATGTAGGGGGGGGGGTCACCTAACACCTGTACAAGAGGTATCGGGAAAAGCTGACTTTTGTGTATCGGGAAAAGCTGACTTTTGTGTATCGGGAAAAGCTGACTTTTGAGTATCGGGAAAAGCTGACTTTTGTGTATCGGGAAAAGCTGACTTTTGTGTATCGGGAAAAGCTGACTTTTGTGTATCGGGAAAAGCTGACTTTTGTGTATCGGGAAAAGCTGACTTCTGTGTATCGGGAACAGCTGACTTTTGTGTATCGGGAAAAGCTGACTTTTGTGTGTCGGGAAAAGCTGACTTTTGTGTATCGGGAATAGCTGACTTTTGTGTATCGGGAAAAGCTGACTTTTGTGTATCGGGAAAATCTGACTTTTGTGTATCGGGAAAAGCTGGGTTTTGTGTATCGGGAATAGCTGACTTTTGTGTATTGGGAAAAGCTGTCGGAAAAAGCTGACTTTTGAGTATCGCGAAAACCTGATTTTTGTGCATCGGGAATTTTTTTTAAATTTTTTCTTTTTTTTTGTTTCTTTGTTTTCGGAAAAGCTGACTTTTTTGCATGGGCAATACGGTTTTAAATTACGAACATCACTAGAATACATTCTCGGCTAAGTTTGTGAAACTTAAATTGTTAGTCATAGATTTAGTTCGAATTCAGCAAATTGCGAATTTTTGATATGCATCAAAACAGTTCCAGACTATCGGGTTCAAACAAAATGTCAGTTCGTTTTGTCAGATCCACGTTACTGTTGGCACGTTTATCTGGAGTCCTTTTGTCATCAAACACTTTTTGTGGTAGCCTCAAAAAGCGACGGCCAGCTTTTATTTGGGCTGATTGGCGTAGTAGCGTGGTCATAGTAGCGTGGACATAGTTAAATTTAATTTTAGTAATTTGTTAGTTTACTTGTACTGAAACAATTTGTTACTTTACTTAAACTGAAATATTTATGTTAGTTCACTGAAACTGAAACAGTTTGTTATTTTAATGAAACAATTTGTTACTTTACTCAGAGTCGTAGCGACCCTTCTTGGCGCCCGGGGACAAACTTTCAATTTGGCGCCCCCCTCGGGAGCTAGTTTTCAATTTACACCCCCCCCCCCCCCCTCTCAAACTTTCGATTTGCACCCTTCCCCTCAAACTATTTATAATGCAAAAATGCAGCTAAATGACATTTCAATTTGTTTTTACAACCCATTTTGGCGCCCCCTAAGGTCGCGCCCGAGGACATATGTACCCCCATGCCCAACCCCGCCCCTCCCCCACCCCATCGCTACGCCTCTGACTTTACTTAAACTGAAATATTTTGTTAGTTTACTGAAACTGAAACAATGTGTTAGTTTACTGAAACAATTTGTTAGTGTACTGAAACTGAAACAATTTTTTAGTTTACTGAAACAATTTGTCAGTTTACTGAAACTGAAACAATTTGTCAGTTTACTTATACTGATAGAATTTGTCACTTTACTCCCACTGACTTAGTTAAGATGCAATCGGCGATACCATCCGTGGGATCAGCTGTTTTATAATTCTAAACTCGTATTTCACTTCACGAGGTAAAACAAATACACCCAGGTTTTTTTTTTTTTAATCTAACATCATTGGCCTCCCATACTCGCCGGGATAAAAATAGCTCCGCGCGCATTGTGTCTCGTACTAAAAAAAAAACGCCGACGCTTGGGTGAGGCGCGCGCGTAGGAGCTCCGTGAATCGTCGATGATGAAAGCGAGGCGAGACGGGGGTGGAGGGTGAAAGCGAGACGGGGTGGGGGTGGTATATGATAGAAGATAGTACGAGCCGGCTAGTCAATGTGAGTGGTAAGTCCAGCAGTCACAACACCGGGTTTTTTTACTGCTGTGGTGTAGGACTCATTGCTTCGTGTGTATTTCTATTGGCAAAATATAACAACTCGCTCGATGAAAAGATTCATTGCTTACATTTTATACTTACATTCTGTAAAGTGTGAGTTCTTATAGGAAAACCCGTTTCTTAGCCCTTGTTCTGGAAATATATATATCACATAAGAAGGTAAGATTTCAATTTAATCAGTATATAATTATTATAATTAGTAATTAGCTTTTTATCTAATTATAACTAATTGAATCTCAATTATTTGAGGTGTGTGCATGCACGTGGAGTTTGGGAGGTGTGATGACTTGATGAGATGTGTGTATGTGTGTGGAGAGGGGGTGCTTGTTTTGTCCTGACGCCGGGTAAGGGGGGGGGGGGGTAAGGAATTACAGGGATTACCTGAGTGAATCATAGCTCCAGCAATGTGATCGGAAACTGACATTAACTGTCGGGGGTAGAGAGGTGGGGGAGTTTCGCGCCTTTTCTTGACTACCGGGTAACAGTACAATGGTTTAATTACTAGTTAATTACTAGTTAATTAAGAAACACCATTAAAACAAACATAACAATCAATTTAAATGGAGTTTTTTCTAGAAATTTCTTTTATTTACAATCATCACACAAAACAACACAAAACACAACACAAAGCAACATAAAACACGGAATGTCTCCTGTTTGATGTAGATTATTATTATACTGTTGGCCGTGTAAAATAAATAGACAAAAACAACTAAGGATGGATATATTAATTTAAAAAAAAACACTCGATAATAATGAAGTAACTGATAATTGTGTTGTAGTTGCTAGGCCTAGTATAATACGACAGCTGTTATAAGAAGGAATGGGTGGGTTGGAGGGGGGAGATGAAAATACAAGGAAAACGAGTTTGTGATGTTTTATTAAAATCTAGTTACGCAGCACGCTAGAAACCAAAACACGCCGGTTTGGTTTTATAAATCATATCTGTGTAACGTTTGGAAAACGGTGTTCTTGTTATTTTATAATTATGTGTGTAGCAACATTGCAACTATACCAGCATGTTTTAATCAGGGTAACAATGTAATTAGCTTATAATTAGCCGGTTCAACCATGCGTGACGCCACTCACAAACTTGCACGCGCGGGTCTGTTGAGTGCTCAACCGTGACATTCCTTAGGTAGCTACAAATGTGTGGGTGGGTGTGGTAGTATGTGGTGGTGTGTGGTTGTTGTGTGGGTGAGTGTGGTAGTATGTGGTGATGTGTGGTTGTTGTGTATGTGGGTGTGGTAGTGTGTGGTGATGTGTGGTTGTTGTGTGTGGGTGTGGTAGTGTGTGGTGATGTGTGGTTGTTGTGTGCGTTAGCTTGTGGTGCTGTGTTGTGTTTTAGCCGTGATTGTGTGTGGTTGTTAATGTGGGTTTCTGATTGTGGTTGTGTCGGTGGTGTAAATTGGTGGTGCTATCTGGTGGTCCCACAGTGGTTGATGTGTTGTCAAATATGTGGTTGTGAGTGTGGTGGAGGTGAATATGTGAAACAATGTGGTCATGTTTTGTTGTACAGATGTTATGGGCATCTAATGGTGATTGTTTTCAATTGTTTAAAGAACAGTTTAATCGAGCAAAGTCATCTTCAATCAATTCCAAAACCTTCCTGTCACCCAACTACATACAGTGTGCACAATCATTTTTCTCAATGACAACATAAAAATGTCTGTTACATGTAACATCGCGTATCACAGACATGTAGGCCTACACTTTAAAAAGAACAATAATGTGTATCTAGAATTAGGTATCCCGAACAACTATACACGAACTTTGCTCTTACTTCTATTTTTAAATCTGTTTGACACCAGACCCCGCCCCACCCACACCCCCAGCCCACCCACACCCCCGCCCCCACTGATACACGACATGCCGTTACTCACTCTACACACGATTCAACATGCACGTGCATTTTACAAGCACTTGATGACCTCAGGGACAAGTGCTCACTTTGATGTTCAAGTGGTCGCGACACTCACTTACAGATGATGTATAGGATGAGTCGAGGTTTGCTACTAGTACTCACGTATAGGATGAGGCGAGATTTCCTTCTAGTACTCACGTATAGGATGAGGCGAGATTTCCTTCTAGTACTCACGTACAGGATGAGGCAAGATTTGCTTCTAGTACTCACGTATAGGATGAGTCGTGGTTTGATTCTAGTACTCACGTATAGGATGAGGCGAGATTTCCCAATAGTACTCACATATAGGATAAAGCACGATTTTCCAATAGTACTTACGTATAGAATGAGGCGAGATGTGCCACTAGTACTGACGACGAGTCGAGATTCTCCACCTTCCATTAATGAATCAACTCCTGATAAAACACACAAAAGCCTATGTACATGATCTTACGATAATGTTCTTACAGAAATGACTGATATATTTCAATACAGAAATGATATAAACATCAGTACCAAAAGATGTGTTGACATGTCAATACGAATACGACTTAAAAACTCGTCAGTAAAAAGTTGCTGATTATGCACCTGTTGCACCTAATCCTGGCCTTTCCTTAAATGTTCGACTCACTAGTGAGTACTGACGGAATCCTGTGATTGTTTTTTTTAATCTCTTAACTGTGATCGTCTTTTAATTTTTGAACTCGGGGAAATAGGCGCTCGTTAAATAAATAGTTCGACTTGAGTTGTTTGTACACATGGTATCCGACATGCGGCATCCAACACACGGCATCCAACACACGGCATCCAACACACGGCATCCAATACACGGCATCCAACACATGGCATCCAACAGAAGTAATTCAACAAGCGTGATCCATCGTGCCTCATCTAACACACGGCATTCAACGTGCGTCATCCATCATATGGCATCCAAGGTACGTCATCCATCATGCGTTATCCAACATTGTGTTTTCAAACACGTATCCAACGAACGTCATCCAGCTTACGGTATCCAACATGTGTCATCTATCACACTCGATAAACTCAGCTTATGAAATAAAATTGATGGACACAGGTGGCATTAATACATGGCATCAGACACATGACATCAGACACATGTCATCATTCACATGACATCAAACTGGGGTCATCAAACACATGACATCAGACACATGACATCAAACACATGACATCAGACACATGACATCAAACACATGACATCAAACACATGACATCAAACTGGGGTCATCAAACACATGACATCAGACACATGACATCAAACTGGGGTCATCAAACACATGACATCAGATACATGACATCAAACACAAGTCATCATTCACATGGCATGATTTAAACACAGAAAACAACACGCCCACATCACAAACAAAATAACATAGAAAAGTTAACTCACCACACCGTGTTGATCACACATGTCATCCATATGACATCAGCAACGTGTCATCCATATGACATCAGCAACATGTCAGATACCTAATTGGTAGGAGATCGATGACATGTCTTAAAGACAAATGACATACGAGGTCACCCGCCAATTGATACAACTTACTATATGACATGTCACACCTTGATTAAAGACAGTCTAGATCCACTACATTTCACCAAGTTGATCCTGTAATGTTTTAGCTACGTGGGTACCAAGTCTACATAGACCTAAACGACCTAGCTTCTTGTGACACCGTGGAACATCAGTGAGCACCAAGTCTACATACACCACCTACCTAGCTGCTTGTAGCACGATGGAACATCAGTGAGCACCAAGTAAACATACACGACCTAGCTGCTTGTAGCACGATGGAACATCAGTGAGCACCAAGTAAACATACACGACCTAGCTGCTTGTAACACCATGAAACATCAGTGAGCACCAAGTAAACATACACGACCTAGCTGCTTGTAACACCATGAAACATCAGTGAGCACCAAGTAAACATACACGACCTAGCTGCTTGCAGCACCATGGAACATCAGTGAGCACCAAGTAAACATACACGACCTAGCTGCTTGTAACACCATGAAACATCAGTGAGCACCAAGTAAACATACACGACCTAGCTGCTTGTAACACCATGAAACATCAGTGAGCACCAAGTAAACATACACGACCTAGCTGCTTGTAACACCATGAAACATCAGTGAGCACCAAGTAAACATACACGACCTAGCTGCTTGTAACACCATGAAACATCAGTGAGCACCAAGTAAACATACACGACCTAGCTGCTTGTAACACCATGAAACATCAGTGAGCACCAAGTCTACATACACCACCTACCTAGCTGCTTGTTACACGATGAAACATCAGCACCTTCTGTCAGAGACTAGTGCCAGAAAAGGCTGGCATAAAAATCTACTGCAGACTTTGTAGGTCGGATCTTAGGCTCAAACTAGGCTCAGAACACGAATATGTTCCGTACAGCAAGCTAATATGCTGTGATACAGTTTTATAAAGCTTGAGAGCCAGGATACATAGGGGTCCCACCGCTGCTATAGAAAGACTCAACCTAGGCTCAAAACACGAATATTTTCCGTACAGCAAGCAAATATGTTGTGATACCGTTTTATAAAGATCGACAAGCAGGATACATACGTGTCCCATCGTTACTATTGAAAGATTAAGAATCCGTTAAAAAAAAACACAAAGTTTTACAGAGGCAGGTAGACAAAACAACAAGGCCTAAAACTACAGGTGGTTTACCTTAATTAGAGTCATTAACTAATCCACTTAATTAGTAGCATACAAGCCAGGCTGATGAAATGTTTAGTGACGTGTACATTATTTTCTGGTTGGTACAGAAATGTGTACATGAAGATTTGTGCACGGTGAATGACGAATAACACGGCATCACCATATACATGTGGGACAGTAGTGCAGACCTACTATGTTTATCCTAGGTGGGATAGTAGTGTACAAGTACTATGTGTATTCCTTGTGGGATAGAGTAAAATTGCTGTTTATCCCTGGTTGGATAGTATCACAAAGGTACCGTGGTACTGTTTACTACAGGTAGGAGCTAGTAGCGTACAGGTAGAGAGTTTATTGCTACAGGTAGGGGGAGAGAACCAATGTTATTACATCCTGCTACTAATGGAACTTGGGGTCTGAACCTTGAAATAACGGAACACTCAAACACTGTGCTGGTGTGAGTAAACAAAATAAGGCAAGCTACCTTCTGGTGAGATAGGGTTGTCTATTAGTGGATGGTTGGGTTGGCTGTTAGTGGGTGGTTGGGTTGTCTATTAGTGGGTGGTTGGGTTGGCTGTTAGTGGGTGGTTGGGTTGTCTATTAGTGTGTTGTTTGGTTGTCTACATGTGTGTGGTTGGATTGGCTGTTAGTGGGTGGTTTGGTTGTCTATTAGTGGGTGGTTGGGTTGTCTATTAGTGGGTGGTTGGGTTGTCTATTAGTGGATGGTTGGGTTGTCTATTAGTGTGTGGTTTGGTTGTCTATTAGTGGGTGGTTGGGTTGTCTATTAGTGGATGGTTGGGTTGTCTATTAGTGAGTGGTTGGTTTGTCTATTAGTGTGTGGTTTGGTTGTCTACATGTGTGTGGTTGGGTTGTCTGTTAGTGGTTGGTTGGTTTGTCTGTATGTATGTGTGTGTTTGGGTTGTATATTAGTGGGTGGTTGGGTTGTCTATTAGTGGGTGGTTGGGTTGTATATTAGTGGGTGGTTGGGTTGTATATTAGTGGGTGGTTGGGTTGTATATTAGTGGGTGGTTGGGTTGTATATTAGTGGGTGGTTGGGTTGTCTGTATGTGGTTGATCTTCCTCTTTATGTGTGTGGTTGGGTTGTCTGTATGTATGTGTGCAGTTGGGTTGTATATTAGTGAGTGGTTGGGTTGTCTGTATGTGGTTGATCTTCCTCTTTATGTGGGTGGTTGGGTTGTCTGTAAGTGGGGGTAGGTTTGAATGAAGAAAGAGAAGAGCATCGTACTCACGGTCGTCCATCGTGCCATCAGAAAGTATTGCCGATTGACAAACGTGTGTACATCAGAGAGTTACTACACATGATTACATGTGTGTACTGACTTTTAATCCTTTCGTTACAAAACATCAACACATTCATCATCAACACACTAAACATCAATAAACTAAATATCAGCACACTACACA
Source organism: Physella acuta (assembly GCF_028476545.2). Classification (NCBI taxonomy): domain Eukaryota; kingdom Metazoa; phylum Mollusca; class Gastropoda; family Physidae; genus Physella; species Physella acuta. The sequence continues at coordinate 3,449,062 of NW_026731537.1, forward strand.
CCCACGCGTAAAACTACACACTATACATCAACAAGTCAAACATCAACACACTAAACATCAACACACTACACATCAACACACCGAACAAACATCAGCAAGTCAGCAGATGACGTCACCACATGCTGATATAAATATACCTAGACATTCAACAAAAACACATCACAGAGAACATATTGAGCTATTGTATCTTGTTAACGGTTATTGCATTTTTGTTTTGCTAATGTTTTACGCATGACTTGTTTTCGTATCGATTTGAATCGAACAACTTGTGAAATGACATCACATCAAACCGATACAGGTACAGCCCTAGGCAGTTACTGTATTGTATATGCTAGTCGTGTCATATGTCATTCTCTCTTGTCTTAAAGCTTAGGTGTCGTCATCAGTTGACATCTGGATGACCGTTGCTGCAATACTGACATACTGACTGACCATTGCTGCCATCTGACTGACCATTACTGCCATCTGTCATCTGACTGACCATTATTGACATCTGACATCTGACTGACCATTACTGCCATCTGACATCTGACTGACCATTACTGCCATCTGCCATCTGACTGACCATTACTGACATCTGACATCTGACTGACCATTACTGCCATCTGACATCTGACTGACCATTACTGCCATCTGCCATCTGACTGACCATTACTGCCATCTAACACCTGACTGACAAATTACTGCCAACTGACATCTGATTGACCATTACTGCCATCTGCCATCTGACTGACCATTGCTACCATACTGACATCTGGCTTACCTCTGTTGGCATGACATTTGTCTTCTTCGCATATCTGACTAACAATCATACGCAGGTCGAAACTGACTCGACAAATCTGACAACACTCTATATAAATAAAAGTACGGAAGTCGAATCTTTTATTACACTCTATATAAATAAAAGTACGGAAGTCGAATCTTTTATTACACTCTATATAAATAAAAGTACTGAGATCGAATCTTTTATTACACTCTATATAAATAAAAGTACGGAGGTCGAATCTTTTATTACACTCTATATAAATAAAAGTACGGAGGTCGAATCTTTTATTACACTCTATATAAATAAAAGTACGGAGGTCGAATCTTTTATTACACTCTATATAAATAAAAGTACGGAGGTCGAATCTTTTATTACACTCTATATAAATAAAAGTACGGAGGTCGAATCTTTTATTACACTCTATATAAATAAAAGTACCGAGGTCGAAGCAATTTAAGCGTTTAAAAAAAAACCTATTACGGAGGTGAAAGTTAACAAAGCGACCAAACATGAGTACTGAGGTGAAAGTTAACTCGACAAAGCCACCAAACATGAGTACGGCGTTAATTGGACAAATCCCATGATACAACTGTCAGCTCATATGTCAAGGTTTTGAACTTTAACCCCGAATTTTGTTATTATGTTGTTGACATTGTTTGCGGCTAATTGATTTATGACGGCATGATGTAGGGGCATTGTGTAGGGGCATTGTGTATGGTATGGTGTATGGTATGGTGTATGGTATGGTGTAGGGGCTTGGTGTAGGGGCATGGTGTAGGGGCATGGTGTAGGGGCATGGTGTAGGGGCATGGTGTAGGGGCATGGTGTAGGGGCATGGTGTAGGGGCATGGTGTAGGGGCATGGTGTACGGCGTTGTGGAATTTGTACATGTACATATCATTGTAGGTGTACATTTCTAGCATGTACTTTTATACAACTCTTGGGGTCGATGTGGTCGCGTCAGTTGCTAAACCGAGTAGTCCTGAGTTCAAACCCCTGTGTAGACAAGGCTCGATACCTGCGGAAAGCTACCCATCTAGCAAAGAAAAAATACAAAATCAAACAACAGCTGCCTTGTAGTTTGTCCTTGGATATACTAAGTCAATGGGCGCTAATGCAGAAAGGAAAAGCAATCTGGGATGTAATCCACCACAACCTCAGACTTACGATACTGTGAAATTTTTATTTTTATTTTCTGGTCTACTGTAAATAGTAAAAACCTCTCAGACGCTGCACTAAAACCACCTACACAACAACACATCGCTAACCTGACACACATCACATACGATTGTTCTAAGTACCGCTCATAGTGAAGTTTGAAACAGTGGCCGTCAAGCCTTTAGGACTACAACGTCAACCTTTCACTGAGTCATGTTGACAGGTATTGGACACATTCTTGACAATACTCTGACAAGTCACGGACCAATGATTGCATGCACGCATGATGGCTCAAGGTCACCGCGTCCCAGTACCCGTACCACGTGACTCAACAAGCACGTCACCGTGGTGTCGATTAAAATAATGGCTTTGACATCTATTCCAGGACTTGTTTTCTGCATCTAGTTTACCCCAAACATTCGAAGAAATACACTGAACAATCAATTATTTCCAAACAATCAAGTAATACCCCCCCCCCTCCACATTATTTAGAAATACCCCCATGGGTTCAAAGATTACCAACCAATCTAAAGATATCCCCCCCACACAGTAGGAAGTATCCCACATAATCAGGTAATACAATAATGCCTATCCAGGACCACCCCACACAACCAAAGACCACCCCACACAACCAAGGACCACCCCACACAACCAAGGACCACCCCACACAACCAAGGACCACCCCACACAACCAAGGACCACCCCACACAACCAAGGACCACCCCACACAACCAAGGACCACCCCACACAACCAAGGACCACCCCACACAACCAAGGACCACCCCATACAACCAAGGACCACCCCACACAACCAAGGACCACCCCACACAACCAAGGACCACCCCACACAACCAAGGACCACCCCACACAACCAAGGACCACCCCACACAACCAAAGACCACCCCATACAACCAAGGACCACCCCACACAACCAAGGACCACCCCACACAACCAAGGACCACCCCACACAACCAAGGACCACCCCACACAACCAAGGGCCACCCCACACAACCAAGGACCACCCCATACAACCAAGGACCACCCCACACAACCAAGGACCACCCCACACAACCAAAGACCACCCCACACAACCAAGGACCACCCCATACAACCAAGGACCACCCACACACCAAGGATCACGCCCACACTAAAACACCCCCCCCCCACACACAACCAAGGATCACCCCCACACTAAAACACCCCCCCACACACACACACACTCACCTATTATAACCCACTCACTAGATCGATTCACCCCGTGCTTGCCTAGAGCCAAGGATTAGGTGAGCACACAACCAACAGCACGTGCAGAATAAATTATAATCTTTACTCGTGGCCACGTTGTGTGTTGTTGTCAAGTATTTTTACTGCGTGTTGTCAAGTATTTCTACTGTGTTGTAAAGTATTTCTACTGTGTTATTTCCATCTTGTGCTATTAGTGCTTTTCATCACCTTACAGAATGGCAAACCATTCTTGGAATTTCGCAAGGTAAAAAAAAATATCTATATATATAATTCTCCTCTTCGAGCCGTTAGAAAACAAGCTGCAAACGCTCTCCCTACCTCCCCACCCCTACATGGTTTTAGTGAGCTGTGTTCACTCTAAATGTTTACAAGCAGAGCCAACGATTTTAAACGTAGGGGGGGGGGAGGGGGTGGGGGAAGGAAGGGGGGGGGGGGGGTTATGGTCCTTAACGAGCTACTTATAGTGTTTTAAAGAAATATTTTCAGTGTCAGCGTTGGTACTGTCGAATTCACAAATTATGAATTATTGAAAATTAGAAACAACTAAATAGCGGCGTATGTTATGCCGCGGGCCGGCTCGTGTTCTTTAAAAGCCCAAGTAGTATGTTCGACGTCATGTTTAAATATTACTTTACAATCTTTATAATTGTCCTTTTACTTTTTGGCCTAGGTCACCCCTCCCCCCTCTCTCCCCCTCTCTCTCTCTCTCTCTCTCTCTCTCACACACACACACACACACACACACACACACTTTGCTCGACATATTCCTTAATTCATTGTAATTTAACAAGCGCTTACAAACGCTGTAGTATTTAGTGTAATCATATTTTTATTTTCAAAATAACTGTGTTGATAATAAGCTGAGCTGTGAATATTTGCAGCAATAACCGTAAATTAAGATCATTATTCAAATACACTTTCCAATTACTCCCCTTTAAAAATAAAAGTTCACGAGAGTGAGTAGAGGAAATAAAAAAATAAATAGGGCGTGCTATAAATAGCCGCTAGAAGCCGGCGAGTGGGTCGTGAATGGGGAAATCCCCATGCTAGGGGAGAAAACTCGCGTGATGGGATAACCCTTGTGCTAACAAGGGACTGAACTCCTCGCCTGATCCTGTGTTTATGTAGCGCAGTGCAGTCGGTTTACCTAGTCAAGTGGAAAAGGCTGGATATAGATCAAAGATTTCAATTTCAAGACTTTTTTTTGCTCGCTGTTGGATTTAGTCGAAAGGTTGGAATTTCGAAATTTGTTTATAGAAGTGAATATATGTCAAAAGCTTGGATTAATTTTTTTTAAAAATATTTATAAACTTAGATGTGATTAGGTTTAATGATAAAATGATGAGAATTGGTATTTTGCTAAAGATGCTGTTATAGACCAACCGTTTGTATTTCGAATTATTAAAAATATAAAACTTAATTATAGTCGTGCAGTTTGTATGAAACTTATGTACACGTATAACGTTGACATTCTCGTGTCAAATAATTTAAAAATCCACCCGCGCCAGTCCTCCCCTCCCCTCATTTCATTTTCTCCACTTACACTCATATCCCCCCACGTCATCTTCCTCTCCTACCTCCACCATCTCCCTCACTCATACCCTCCCCCCCCCCCCACACCATCCTTAAATTGCTCTCTTAATCCACTCATCTTCCTACTCTACCACCACCACCCCCTACTCCGCTACCAGTCTACCCTACACGCCTATCCTTCACTTCCACTCTCCTTCCTCCCCCCTCCTCTATCTCCGTCACTCATACCCCCTCCCATCATCCTCTATTACTCCACTCCCCTTCCGCTCCCCTTCCTCCCCCATGACACCTCAACCATCCCCCCACTTACTCCCCTCCCCATGACACCTCAACCATCCCCCCACTTACTCCCCTCCCCATGACACCTCAACCATCCCCCCACTTACTCCCCTCCCCATGACACCTCAACCATCCCCCCACTTACTCCCCTCCCCATGACACCTCAACCATCCCCCCCCCACTTACTCCCCTCCCCATGACACCTCAACCATCCCCCCCCACTTACTCCCATCCCCATGACACCTCAACCATCCCCCCACCGCTTACTCCCCCCCTCCCCATGACACCTCAACCATCCCCCACTTACTCCCCTCCCCATGACACCTCAACCATCCCCCCACTTACTCCCCTCCCCATGACACCTCAACCATCCCCCCACTTACACCCCTCCCCATGATACTCCCCTCACTCAGCCAATCAAAGACGGCCTCCACCAACGAACTTACCCCCACACGGTTTATTAGACTACAGACTGTTGAGGCACCGCTAGTCTCTTGTAGAAAGTTCTGGAATTTTCTCATATCGCTCAGACTAAATATTTTCTTTAGGGTCTATCAAGACAAAAAGGAAAAGATAACCCTTTTGTTTACTGGAATATAGCCAGCGGCGAGTTGTAACAAGGCTGCTCATTGGTCAAATTAATGCCGAGAGCGGTCTTTCCGTCTGTTTGTACTGAGACCCTAGGAAAAATTCCTAGCTCAGCGTGTTTTCATTCAGAGAAGGTAAATGTATTTGTTATCAATTTTCATAAACATATTTCGGCGCTTGATTCAAGTGTACGGCATTTTCGCTATAGGTTATGCCATTCTTAGCAAAGTCATTCTAGAAAATGTAATTCTAAGCAATTCCAGTATTTTTTAAAATGAATATTCCTTGATTTTCTAGGTAGTGCCAACTAAATTGACCAGTATTTAACCTTTAAACTGCTATCCTAAAATAACGAATTACGAGTTAGCGATTTTCAAATATCAGAAAATCAGACCGCCGCGTCTAGATAACGTCATTTGCCTTCAACATCTGATGACACGCAAATTTATGACACAATTGTCCATGTCTAACGACACAGACATTTTATGACACAATCAATAAAACTATGACTTAATTTCAATATTTATTCCTCTGCTGACGTCACAGCGCGTGCCGGTTTATAGAGGTGTATCAAAATATGTCAATCTGCTGATAAAATAGCGAAACAAATTATTGGGTTGTAAATTAGACGAGCGTATGCTTCAACTTGGCTTCAAGAAAAATGTTTGCTTTGATACTGGGGATATGACGGAATTTTAGTAATAGCTCGTCCATAAATGACGTCACACTCATAGGGGTAGGGGGGGGTCTGTAATTTTGTGACGGTGTTTGATGAGGGGGAGGGGGGTGGTTCAGTTGGTGTGACGTCACACTTTTGCATTATATAAAAGCAATGTTAGAAAACGAGTTTTAGCCTTTATTTCGAGTTTTAGAAAACTGTTTTAATAAATTGTAATAGGAATTGATTAAAATACTCTATGTTGACAGAGTTCAGACAAGATTTTGGAAAAATATCGATGTTTTAAGAAAAATTCAACAGCAATTTTGAGGGGGGGGGGGGGTGTAGGCTGAGGTGTGACGTCATTTTAGGGGAGGGGGTCTGGCTTTTTGTGACGATGTGTGACGTAGGGGAGGGGGAGGTAAAAATCGTCAAAAAAAGCGTGACGTCATTTATGGATGACCCCTAAAACCATATTAGCAGGGTGCTTTAAAAATTAAAAATAAAACAAAAAAAAAAGTAAAATGGACTTTGGCAGACACGGATGACGAGTCTCGAGACAAATATCGGCCGACGAAGTGAGATTCGAACTCCAGCCCTAATGGCGCGCCACTCCACCAACCCGACCACATCCGCCCCACATTACTTGCAATATAAAAACTAGATGTGTTCAGATTAATGTAGAGATGACAGCCATGAAATGGCCCGGGGTATGCAACCCGATAAAATATTTACCGCGAATGATCACAAATTGACAAAAATTCTATGGGAAAGTATGACATGTTTACTTTACATAACCCTGTCTCAGAAATACGGCGGTTCGAGATTATTTTTTTATGCACACAGAAAGATTTTACGTACATTGAAAAAATTAACCAGTCGTGCGATTCTCGGACTTAGAAAAATACACCAGGCATGAAACATGAGCTAGTTCAACAAAACTCAGCCGTTGATGGGGGAGGGGTCGCGAGATTACGTTTTAACACAGAAACAGGGTGAAGGTCATTCATGCACGGAGACAGGTTTGTAGTTCAAGGTCCTTTTTTAATTTTTTTTTCAAGGCTGTCATAAACCCTTTAAAATCTAACCTCAGCCACAAGGAGACAACCCCAACCCCCCTGAACCCTAATGACGGGTCCATCCTCCTGAACCCATAACACCGGGGTCAACCCTCGCTGAACCCTAGCGCGGGGCTCGACAACCACTCGCCACCACCACAGCAAACACCACTAGTTTCATGAGTGTGGGTGACGAATTCTAAAGTTTAAACTACAACAATGTCACCATGTCCTCACTGATTCTCCTCCCCTCCTCCCCTTGTCCTCACAGATTCTCCTCCCCGTCAACACACGATGGTGCCTGACTTGACCCCACTCTGACACGTGCAGTTCGTGTGCGCCCGATGTATGACATATGGTGTACTCACACGTGTTGAGACCTGTAGTCTCCCCTTAGGCGGTGTGTTGCTGACGTTGTGACGGCATCGTCTGCAAGTGAGGGTAGGGAGGGGGGTCGTAGTGGGGGGGGGGGTCGTAGTGGGGAGGGGGGTCGTAGTGGGTGGGGGGGGGGGTCGTAGTGGGGGGGGGGGGGTGTCGTAGTGGTGAGGGGGGTCGAAGTGGGGAGGGGGAGGGGGTGGTAGATGTAATTATTGCTAATCTTCCACTATGGACTTCAAAACAAGATGGACTTGGCTTGTATACACTATTCGGACACTCACATTCGTCATATAAACGTGTCAGACACATACATCGGTTATACACATGTGTCAGACACGTAATCATCATACACATGTGTCTGACACGTCATACTCTAACATCTGTGCTGCATACTTTGGATCAGCTAAATAAATGTTTCAACAAAAATTAAAATCGTAACTAATTTATTTTTTATCGCGCCTTGAGTTGAAGGTCAGCATGACCCTCAACTGGCGGGTCGTCTGCTGGACATGTAGCCCGCTGACCCAACAGGAAACTTCTAGAAGCTGCTACACTTATTTCAACACTTCAACATGTTGAGTGTTGAAACCTTAGACACATGATTACTATCAATTTACCAGTCGCTGAGGCTTAGTTTTCAAATGTAATCGATAATCTGCGATCAATAAGATTAAGGCGAACGAGTGTCCGACGAACGGGATTAACCTATAATCCCTGTATATCATGTTGCATTCTTGATTTCCAAGAAAATAAAAATTTGCGGGGTTTGTTTAAGGTGGTTTTTAATTACACGTGTGAGCTAATCTAGGTGATAATGAAGCCACCAAGAAACCATATCCTGATTGTACGTCTTAATTAGATATTTCCTCCACATTTCATGAGAGATGCAGAGTTTCTTCTAGGCATCTCTTCTGAGAGGGGGGCGGAGGAGGAAGTCTACCGCCCCCCCCCCCGGGTAGGAAATGGAATTTATATATAAAAAATATATAGATTTAACAGTGTCCACCCCCCCCCCTTCCCCCGGAAATTTCAAGTGTTCCCCCCCACCCCTCCCGCCCCGGTAAAAAATCTTGAAGAAACACTGGACAGATGTAGTTTTCCAATTCTGTTGGATAATTGTTACATTACTTTTAAAGCTTCTTCCTTTCACCATCCAATATCAATGTATTTACCACTATGTCAAACTGTGTACCCACAGTGTTAAACATTGTTCGTGCTATGTTAAAACTTGTGCCAACAATGTCAAACCGTGTTCCCATAATGTTAAACCTTGTACCCACAGTGTTAAAACTTGTGCCAACAATGTCAAACATTGTTCCAGCAATGTGGAACAATGTTCCCACCTTGTTCCCACAAGGTTAAACAATGTTCCCACCTTGTCCCCACAACGTTAAACAATGTTCCCACCGTGTTCCCACAATGTCAAACATTGTTCCCACCGTGTTCCCACAAGGTTAAACAATGTTCCCACCTTGTCCCCACAACGTTAAACAATGTTCCCACCGTGTTCCCACAATGTCAAACATTGTTCCCACCGTGTTCCCACAAGGTTAAACAATGTTCCCACCGTGTTCCCACAAGGTTAAACAATGTTCCCACCGTGTTCCCACAATGTCAAACAATGTTCCCACCGTGTTCCCACAATGTTAAACAATGTTCCCACCGTGTTCCCACAATGTCAAACAATGTTCCCACCGTGTTCCCACAATGTTAAACAATGTTCCCACCGTGTTCCCACAAAGTTAAACAATGTTCCCACCGTGTTCCCATAATGTTAAACAATGTTCCCACCCCTCTACCGCCTAAACCACGGAGTGTTGGCATCAAAGGGAACCGAAATCTAAACAGGAAGTCAAGGCCCACGTGGTCATGTCACGTTGTCACATCACGTGGTCGTCCTCCCCGCTGAGATTCGTTCCCGGCATTCGTCAGATGAGCGCTGTTTACACTAGCCCCGTCTCCTTCCGTCTGCTTTGTAAATAGGGTCACGGTGACCTGCCCTCGCAGCAAACAAATGAAGATATCGCTTCAGCTAAAGTTATATTGCACATTACATTTGTATAGCTTCAGATAATGTATTTTATGCTTACACTGTAGCTTCAGATAATGTATTTTATGCTTACACTGTAGCTTCAGATAATGTATTTTATGCTTACACCATAGCTTCAGCTAATGTATCAGTGTACCAGTGGCGTAGGCAGGGGGGGGTTAGGGGGGGGTCATAACCCCCCCCCCCCCATAGACCCCTCGGTATATATAAAAAGTATGAGGGGGGTGCAAATCGAAAGTTTGAGGGGGGGTGCAAATCAAAAGTTTGAGGGGGGTGCAAATCGAAAGTTTGCCCCCGGGTAAAAATTGGAACCCCCCCCCCCCTTGAGACGATCCTGGCTACGCCACTGCAGTGTACATTGTATCTTCGGCTAACGTATATTGTCACTATAGCTTCAGTTAAAAGTATATTTTACACTATTATCTGAATAATAAGATTGTATATACACTATAGCTTAAGCTGCTTTTTCAAGATCTTCTCGACAATTTGTCGATAAAGACCGCATTGACTTGAGCCGAACTTCATTACGTCATATCCGGTCTATTAATGCTATACGTGGCCGGAACATGACGTCCGGTCATCGGCCGGTCCATCTCTAAACCGTACAATGCTCAACACAAACAACGAAGAAGTGACGTAGTATGATATGATCAACACTTAATGTCGCAATGTTGACGATAACAAAAAATGTATATCTTTTGAGGAAAACAAAAAGAAAACAAAAAACACGTCAGAGCATGTAATGATAACATATGAGTCAAGATTTGGACGGTAACTCCAGCCGGTCACATGTGTGACTATTTTACTTGATAACCTTTCACTGTACTCTGGGTATACACGTTTGGTAAACCTAAGGTACTTAACACATTTTTTCTTTGTATACTGAACATACCATTCCTACCATTCCTACTGCATATTATAACAAACACACCTTTCTTACTGTATATGATAGTGAACCTACTCTTCCCAGAGGCGTAGCGACCCTTCCCGGCGCCCGGGGACAAACTTTCGATTTGGCGCCCCCCTCGGGAGCAAATTTTCAATTTGCACCCCCCCCCCCCCCCCCCAACCCCTTAAACTTTCGAATTGCACACCCCACTCATACTGCAAAAATGGCAGCTAAATGGACATTTTAATTTGTTATTACAACCCATTTTGGCGCCCCTAAGGTCGGCGCCCGGGGACATATGTCCCCCCCTGCCCCCCCCCCCCCCATCGCTACGCCTCTGACTCTTCCTACTGTATATGATAATGAACCTACCATTTCTGTATGTAATTGTAAATGTAAACCCAAAATTTATGTTTTTCGAAGCATGTTGTGTAGCATAGCATTGTTACCCTGTTTCGGAGTACGGTCAGTTTCTCATAAATTGTGTAGCACTTTCAGTTGAACCGCCGTTTCACCCCCCCCCCCCTCCCCCATGTTGTCTGTAAAGTTGAATATAATTGTGGGGGAATTCCCTTGTGTTGACAGTGTGTTAACTATAAGTTGTGGGGGGGGGGGGAGGGAAATCCCCTTGTTGTGAAAGTGTCTTTTAGTTGCCATGACATTTGTTTTTAAAAATGTTTCTAGCAACATATTGGGCGATTGAATTTCTACAACTTGAGTGTGCGCGAGTGTGTGTGTGTCTGTGTGTGTATGTGCGTGTGTATGAGTGTGTGCGTGCGTGCGTGTGTGTTAGAGAGTGTCAACAGGCCCAAAATGTTCTCACCTGTCCTACGTGTGACGACACAGCTACGTCACCAGTCGATTCATCTCAATCTGGTTGTCTTAAGATCATGTTTGTTCTCGCTAAACAATGTCCACGTCATCACCGATCGGCCCTCCTCACCTCCACTGATTTGCCTCCCATGCTTAAAGGAGTACTCCCGTATCTCCCCCCCCCTCCCCTCACCTCCAGTGATTTGCCTCCCATGCTTAAAGGAGTAACTCCCGTGTCGAGCCGGCAACTCAGGCAAATCTTTGAGCCAATAAAATAACAGTCGCTAAAAATAACTCGCCCGCCATGTTTAATTCACGAGTTCAATTGATTTCTTTCTGTAGACAAAAGCAGATGTTACACACGAAAAAATGAATGAAATAATCTGTCGCTTGGTGAATCATTCGTATTCGATTTTTTTCCACCGGTGTTTTCTGTGTATAGACGCATCCCCACCCACGCCGTCCCCTCTCACGCCACCCCCCCCCCCCCCCCCCCCCCAAGCCATCACCAACCACAGCCCATACAAAAAGTAAAGCTGTACAACATACTGTGAGAATAAGTTTTAATCAAGGTTCTACACGTCAAAATTAAAACTTAATTCATTGTTCAGACTAGACGGTCCACAGAGCAGATGCAGTAGAGTTTTTCAGTTTCTTTGAACTCGGCTTATAATATATATATATATAATCTCCAGCAGTTGAGTCAGACAGCCATTAATGCGGGGTGTGTGGCCTTGAGGCGTTTTGACGAGTCGAATCTGGGAACCAAACTCGAGACTTATACAAGTGCTCTAACTATTGGCCCCGCCATCTCGTATTATGAAACCTACTATAGTTAAACTTTACGTGTATAACTTGAAAGAAATTTGCTAAAACTAGTGTCCGATGCCTGATTTAATTATTCATCAAACGGCCTTTGATTAGATCTTTAATTTAACTTTTGTCTAATTTTATTCCTGCGATTACCTGTACTCCAGGAATGTACTTTGTATAGCCAGACGCGAGTCAGACACTGGCCCCAGCCCACCCCACTCAGGGAAAAATTATATGGGGCACCTGCCAAACTGGAGACCACAGTCCGGTTTGTCCACGAAGTTGGACTTGTCTGAATCCTCCACCATATTCACAATTAAGAACGAAGAAGAAGAAGAAGACTGTAGGCTTTGATTCAGTCTAAAGTGGGTCAAGGCTACAACACTGCACTTTAACACGGCGATCAGGTGACTTCATTTCGGCGCTGCCGGTGTAACAATAGATCGGCGAAACCGGATAAAAACCGGAAATTGCTTGTATGATTCACGTACATCGACGACTAGGTTTAAAATGTACGATTAGTTGCCACCTCCCCCCCCCGACCCACCAAATGTACGATTTTAAAATGTTTGTGAGTTTAGTCATTTCTTGCTGTGATAAATCTGTCGAGTCAATCTACATCCGTAATCGTAGTATTCAATACGGTAGAAACCGGCTTTTGGCGACGCTAAGCCTGATGACCGGCTTTTCGTAACACTGTACATGAAGCCGGCATTCGTAGAAGCTGTACCTAAAGCATATACCTGAAGCCGGCGTTAAGTGCCGCTGCACATAGCTAGTTACATTTCCAGACCGGCATTTATGGCTGCTGGACCTTACCCCGTCAAAACCCTTAGGCCGGCAGCGGCCAGCTGATTAATGTCAAAACCCTTAGGCCGGCAGTGATTAGCTAATTAATTCTATCAATGACACAGCCAAAATGGCCGACTATATAACAAATAATGTCGTCCTCCATACACAGACCTGATAATGGCGTTAACCCCCGACCACAAAAGATCAGCAAGAAAGATTGTATCCGATAAAATCACGATAATGATAATATGCTTAACAACTGGGTTAACTGACATAGCAGGAAGATAGAGACGGATAGAGTAACTTTTTGTAGGCGATTGGTGTTGTGAGACTACAGATGGGAGTTAATCGCTGGTAGTTTTAAGACGGTCGGCGAGGGTGAGGGGGTGAAGTGGTCGGGGTGGGGAGTTGGGGGGGGGGGGGCTAACGAACATATTTTGTCCAGTGAACAGAGCTAGGAATCTAAAAACTTAAACTGTGGTGGTATACAGCTGACGTGGCAGATTTGACCAGGTAAAAACACCCGTGGTTGTTTCCCCTTCTACAGGTATACACGGGGATAATTTCTTTACATTTCTTCAGGTAAACTAGAGGTTTCGTGACGTCACAGATCTGCTCACCCGAGATTTTTTTGTCTGATAGACAGTTGAGAAAAGTTTGGAAGTTTTCTCAAAACAAACTGTGTTTTGATTCGATCACGTGATACCCGCTAGATCTTGTTTACCTATAAGAATTTAAATAAATAAAAAGTTGAGGGCTTAAAAAATTGCGAGGAGATTGTGCGATGTAGACAACACTGAGCTAATTGTCCATAGAATCTGATTGCTGCTTGAACCACTTGTGATTGTTTTACATTCGGATCTCAACTTTTATTCTGACTTCCTCACTGGGAGTATTTTAAGCTTAAACGTGAAAAGATGCCTCATTGTTGTCATGGTTCCATGGTGCAAGGGTTCCCCGTTGTCATGGCCCTATGGTGCTATAGTTCCCTGTTGTCATGGTTCCATGGTGCTATAGTTCCCTGTTGTCATGGTTCCATGGTGCTATAGTTCCCTGTTGTCATGGTTCCATGGTGCTAGGCTTCCCCGTTGTCATGGATCCATGGTGCTATAGTTCCCTGTTGTCATGGTTCCATGGTGCTAGGGTTCCCCGTTGTCATGGCCCTATGGTGCTATAGTTCCCTGTTGTCATGGTTCCATGGTGCTATAGTTCCCTGTTGTCATGGTTCCATGGTGCTAGGGTTCCCCGTTGTCATGGATCCATGGTGCTATAGTTCCCTGTTGTCATGGTTCCATGGTGCTATAGTTCCCTGTTGTCATGGTTCCATGGTGCTAGGGTTCCCCGTTGTCATGGATCCATGGTGCTATAGTTCCCTGTTGCCATGGTTCAGTGGTGCTATAGTTCCACGTTGCCATGGTTCCACGGTGCAAGGGGTCCCTGTTGTCATGGCTCTATGATGCTATAGTTCCCTGTTGTCATGGTTCCATGGTGCTATAGTTAACTATTGTCACGGTTCCATAGTGCAAGGTTCCCTATTGCCATGGTTCTATGGTGCTATAGTTCCACGTTGCCATGATTCCATGGTGCTAGGGTTTTATTGTATTACATTATTTTAATAAACCGTTAATACGTCAATCAAATTAACCAACACCCATTTTTCTACACCCCCCCCCCCCCGCACCCCCATCCTCTATTTCCTATTATCTGTCCGTGTCAAAAAGCCACATGTCGCATCCACACAGTAAGTTGAGTAACCTAATTGAATTCACCAAAACATAATTACAATTACCTTAATTATGGGCGTGTCTAGAAAAATGTGTACCCAAACATAATAAACTCCCCGCCCCTTATATTAAATCCCCCCTCCCCGTCCCCTGTGCAGCGATTTAACCAAGGCGTTGGTGCGATCATTATTACGGGAATTCCCAATTATCTCGGCGTGCGCATCATCGGCGTCAACAAATGCAAATTTTTGTGACGTCGTTAATCACCTTCTGGCTGACCTTAATTCCCCGGGTCAGACAAGCCAAATTGTTATCGCTGCGGCTATAGCACGCTCTACAACATAACGCCCCGACTCGCTGACAAATTTTCGGGAAATTCCGATAAATGAGAAGCGACATATTCGTGCACTTAATGGTTTAGTGGTTAGCTGATCGAGGCATTTATGGCGGAAAGATTTTTTTTGTACTTTGGACTGTACTTTAACACGAGATATGTGATTTGTCGAGCACATTCCTTCACAGTCGTCTGTTAAATGCCACGTGTCATTGTACTAAACGGTGACGGACGTAATTTGTTGTCATAATGGTGCAGCCGGAAACGCCCGCTCGGATTGGTCAAGACAGATTTTATATGCAAAATCTGACATATATATACATATATATATATATATATATATATATATATATATATATATATATATATATATATATATATATATATATGTATATATATATATATATATATATATATATATATATATATATATATATATATAAAATTTTGTCCATATATATGTTTATTTTTTTCCATTGATGGGGTTAGTGGAAAAAAGTGGGGGGGGGGGAGAGATAGTTGAACCCGTGTGACACAAGTGCACATGAGAACTAAGAGATCTTTCTCAGCAATCCATCACACCCCCCACCCCTCCATGCGCACTTCGCCCTTACCTATCTTTCTCTTTTACACCCCCCGTCCCCCCGTCCCCCCGCAGACCCTAAATGAAAATAAACCAACCAGGCCTCTATAAATTACTGAACTAATCTGCTTACTTTTATCTTTAATAACATAACTGACTGCAGGCTGAATATAAAACAAGAGTTGTATCAACATAAATATATTATTCCTAACTCAATTTACCTCTAAAGACAACAGAGCAACAATTAAACCTGGGCCCGCCACAAACTAAATGCCAGACCAGACACATTTATCTGGCATGGTGGTCGGGTCAAGGTCACCGTGAACGCCGAAATAGTTTCGTAGGTTTGTAATTTTTGTTTTTAGCTTATCAACATTTTGTTTACAGTTGGTTACTCAAAACAAAAAGAGCATAAGCCTATCTGGCAAGTCATTAAAGCTTACTTTGAATTTTTTTTTAACTTGCATCGGCTGCTGCTTTTCTGGCAACATGACCGTAATCTAGATGCACTACCCGGTAAATTAGATATGAAAAAAAATATTTTTAAAATGTTTGGAAAATATTGATTTAATACGAATTGGGTAACGGTGAAATGACAAACATAATTCAATCTTTTTTTATTTTCCTGCTGTACCACTGATCGGAAACGTTTTTTTTTTTTTTTTTTAAAGAATTATTTTAAAATTATTCATGTTGAAAAAATTGCCAGAAATCTGTAGGTCTACTGCAATTTAAAAATAATTTGTTGCCACTTTTTAGTGTAAAAACTAAATATATTAGATAGGGAAAGTTTTGTGTTTCTGAAATCTTTTACAAAATAATTAGCGCGTACTGCCATTGTTGTGAACTGCTGATCGGGTTTTTATAAAACTAAAACCTTTCTCCTTAAGAGGACCTCTCTTTCTCTCTTGGTCCTCCTCCTCTTCTCCCCCTGTCTCTCTCTTGATGTATGGGAGGGGGTGTTCCCCACTATCATTACCAAGTGTTCCAATTACATTGGATGTAATTTGACGACCCACTTAATCTAGATGATTCTAAGTGAATAGATATGTGCGCATGTCATAAAAAACTGCTGAATTCACGGCTTGACCATTGGACCAATCATAACATTGACACAAAGTACTCACACATACGGAGATGACACACAGTAGTGACACTTGTAGCGGTGACACATAGTACTGACACATGTCGTGACGACACGTAGCAATGACTCAGCACTAATACAGCCTGAGATATCGCACTGACACATGGCACTGACACGTGGTGATGACACAAATAGCACTGACATTACTACTGACAAAAAATGGTAACTCTAAATTTGGATCATAAGTAACGTGTTCCGCTTTTCAAAGATGAAGTTGTTATAGTTAGAATGGCAACCACCCCCTCCCCCACCCCCGAGATGTTATCATCCTGTGACTATTTTACTACGCTGTTATCTCTCTCTCTCCCTCTCTCTCTCTCTCTCTCTCTCTCTCTCTTTCTCTGTTTAAATGTGCTAACTTTATATGTGCTAACCTTATATGTGCTAACTTTATATGTGCTCACTTTATATGTGCTTATGTTAATCTGTTGTAGAAGCCATCACAGCATCGGTTGACTGTGGTCAGCACTTAACTCCACTTTCTCACACTCTCTCTCACACACACACATCTAGAGGAGTATCTATATATACGGGCATAACTACCCCCCCTCCCCCCACACACACATGCATAGAATGTGGTACATCATTTTTTTAATCCGGGTCTGTAGTTAAAAATATATCCTCAGTAACTCACGCCAGCTTCTGTCTGACTTGATACTTGAGTAGTGGCCAAATAGTCAGTTAACTCTCACACAGTCGCCACTTGAATAGTCACCAAATAGTCGCTTAACTCTTCGCTCAGTCGTCACGCACTGCTGGGAGTTGTATCTGTTCAACCTATTGACCTTAGCAGACCACGTGACCGAAGTGTGAAGTGTCTTCACATACATGACCCTATACTTTTTAGCGGGGCATAATTATCTGGTGTGACGTGGGCAATAATTGGTTCACGTGACGTGGGCAATAATTGGTTCACGTGACGTGGGCAATAATTGGTTCACGTGACGTGGGCAATAATTGGTTCACGTGACGTGGGCAATAATTGCTCATTGTGTCCGTAAACAGTAATTGATAGTTTGACTTGACGCAGGCAATAATTTCTGGCTACCTTCTTCCAGGCATCACTTCGAAAAATGTCTACCGCCCCCCCCTACCCCCCCCCCGAACGTAATACAATTTATATAGAAAATATATACTTTTACCAATGTCCGCCCCCCACCCCCAAGAAAATTTCAAGTGTCTATTGGAGAAAAAGTCTGGAAGAAACACTGACAATACCGCCTTACCTAATAGATTAAACAAACTCGCTAACAACCGAAGACATGTATCCACATTATGACCTTGTGCTATAAATAAAATATTTATTGACTCATAATTAATTAATTGATTTATAAATACTCGATATCTACCCGCTAAAGACCCACCAGCACCATCAGATCCTCTATACGACGATAGAAATCTTCAATAAAAACCATGGACTCAGGGGAGCGCACTAATTTCCTGTGAGTCGTGTATACAGCTGCATGCAAAAAAATGAAATCTTGCTAGAGTAAAAAAAGATTTTTTTTAACCCGGAAGTTCCCTTTACCTGAGAGATTAAGTGGATCACTTCAAGAAACGATTAGGGGTACGTCCCTTAAGGATGAAACCTGTTTGTGTTCAGCCCGCCATTTTTTTCCCAAATCTTTCTTAAAACGTTCATCGTCCTGTAGCGTCAAGCAAGCACAAATCTGATAATTAAAGCCTCGTTTAGGTGGCGCCTACCATCAAGCTAGGTTAGCCTGATGGCTTTTTGTTTAGTCTTTATACTTGGTATTTCGTAGTCCTGAGGAAATACGTTGTACTTGTATAAAGTACGGTTGTTGTTGCTTTTTCTACGTTAACAATTCTATTTAGCTGATACTTGGGAAATATTTGTCTGCTTGTTCATTTGGCTCACAATATTGGGCTTTCTTTGATCGCTGGAGGAATTTACTTAAGTACGCCGTTTTTAAAATGCACATTTTTTTAAAACAAATAAGTAGTTCTTCTGTCCCTTGGCATAAATAAAAAAATTAATTGTTCTGTTTCATCTGGAGCTTGTGAAAGCAATATTTAATTTAAAAATATATATTTCATCCCAATCCCCTCCCTCCTTGAACTTCTAGCTTTGAAGTAGATTGTGAGAGAAAGTAGACGTATTTGAACTACTAAAGTAGATTGTGAGAGAAAGTAGACGTATTTAAAGTACTGAAATAGATTGTGAGAGAAGGTAGACGTATTTAAAGTACTGAAGTAGATAGAGAAAGTAGACGTACTTGAAGTACTGAAGTAGATTGTGAGAGAAAGTAGACGTATTTTAACTACTAAAGTAGATAGAGAAAGTAGACGTATTTGAAGTACTGGAGTAGATAGAGAAAGTAGACGTATTTGAAGTACTGAAGTAGATTGTGAGAGAAAGTAGACGTATTTAAACTACTAAAGTAGATAGAGAAAGTAGACGTATTTGAAGTACTGGAGTAGATAGAGAAAGTAGACGTATTTGAAGTACTGAAGTAGATTGTGAGAGAAAGTAGACGTATTTAAACTACTAAAGTAGATAGAGAAAGTAGACGTATTTGAAGTACTGGAGTAGATAGAGAAAGTAGACGTATTTGAAGTACTGGAGTAGATAGAGAAAGTAGACGTATTTGAAGTACTGACGTAGATTGTGAGATAAAGTAGACGTATTTCAAGTACTGAAGTAGATTGTGAGAGAAAATAGACGTATTTCAAGTACTGAAGTAGATTGTGAGAGGAAGTAGACGTATTTCAAATGCTGAAGTAGATTGTGAGATAAAGTAGACGTACTTGAAGTACTGAAGTAGATTGTGAGATAAAGTAGACGTATTCCAAGTACTTCATTGTGAGATAAAGTAGACGTATTTCAAGTACTGAAGTAGATTGTGATTTGTGAGAGAAAGTAGACATATTTAAAGCACTGAAGCAGATTATCAGGTTAAGACGCTGTTCACATTTGAATACCCAAAAAGCACAAAAGTCTTGATTGACCGAATTACATCGTCCTTCCAGAGAGGGCGGGTAGAAAACTAACGTAGACTAAACCTAGAGATTATACAAAGACCTCTCTTATAGTTTATATCAAAGACCTATCTTAAAGGGTCATGGAGAAGACCTATCATAGAGGTCATGACGAAGATCGTACACGTCAGTAGCCTATCCTAAAACTCCTATCCTAAGTTTCACATATCTCATCCCGTTAAAAACACATGCCTGTCTTAAAATGCGGTATTGCACATTTTCTGCATGGATGCCTTTCAACATAGGTAATTCTATTCGCATATACAAAAAACACACAAACACACACACTCTCTTACACTCACACACACGCGCAGAAAGCAATTTTTACAGAAATGTCTTTGTTTCTATATCAACGTGATGTTTAGATTCTTTGGCGTTAAGAGAAAGAGATGTAGAAAGAGAAAGATAAAAAAGATAAATGTATAGAAAGAAAGAAAGATGGAGTAAGAGTGATCATGAATTATAGGAAGAGAGAGAGAGAGGAAAGAGCTTAGCGTCAGAGATCACGACAGAAGACATGCAATAGTAGCATCTATATTTTCCTCTCTATGCCCAGGTGTAAACTAAACCTATATTTCTCTCTATATACTCAGGTGTAAAATAAACATCTATATTTTTCTCTCTATTTCAAGTGTAAACTAAACATCTATATTTTCCTCTCTATGCCCAGATGTAAACTAAACCTATATTTCTCTCTATATACTCAGGTGTAAAATAAACATCTATATTTTTCTCTCTATTTCAAGTGTAAACTAAACATCTATATTTTCCTCTCTATGCCCAGGTGTAAACTAAACTATATTTCTCTCTATTCCCAGGTGTAAAATAAACATCTATATTTTTCTCTCTATTTCAAGTGTAAACTAAACATCTATATTCTCCTCTCTATTCCCAGGTGTAAACTAAACGTTTAAAATCGTTGAAGCAGCAGCAGATCTCAGCACTGATAGCAGACGACTCCCCCCACCTGCCGGCAATCACACCACGATGTTGCAGGCTCTCCCGTATTTTCTCCTGACCTTGACCTGTCTAATGACCAAGGTCAGCGCTGCCGCTGTCACTGACACGTTCACTGACGAGGAGAAAAGTGACATCCACCAGTTCGTTAATGAGGTTATGCACTGTGCCAACATCCCCGGCCTGGCTCTCGGCGTCATTAGAGGAAGCGCCACCTACGCCGACGGTAAGTTGGACGCCATTGAAACTGACGTCATCAGATTGCGTGTACTTATGAAAGCCAGCGGTTTAGTGGTTTGAAAGTAGAGGGACGATGGATGAGCGTTCTTAAACGTTGGACGTGGTGACGTCGTCTATTAATTGAAGCACATTCACTTGGTGATGTGGGTTTTGAAAGTTTATCATTTGAAATTATTAAGAGCTTAATTAACTCAAATTGATTTTTATCACACTAAAGTTTTTCAAACTTTGAAACTAAGCTTCGTCTTCCATTTTGTTTACTACAAGCTTCCGGCTCCCAAAGCTAACTTTCAACTTCCGGTTTCCAAACGTTTCTGTCAACTTCCGGTTTCTGCTCTACTGCTGTCCATGGTCCTATAATTATTATTTTTTGGAAAGCGTCCTTTAAAGTTGCAACACAATGAATTAATTGTACATTTACGTTAAGAGGTGCAATTCTAACAATAGATATTGATATTTGACCTCGACCAAACCCTAGCACCGAATCAAACTACAAAAAGGTGTGCAATCAAGGGCTTATCTGTGCATGTCATCTGCTCTTCCATCCCAACCGTTACCGTTAAACGACCATCAAGACTTCAATCAATGGCTTATCTGTGCCTGTCGTCCGTGACCCCTAACCTAACCCTAACGGTCAAACGACCATAAAGTCTTCATATAACTGCATGTTGTATTTTTTCGACTGATCAATTTGAAGACAATAATAGTGTTGCACTATTAGACAGTAATTTCCCCCCCCCCCCCTATATATTGTGTGTACTTTAGACAAACAATGTAGCCCTTTACACCCTACTTGTAGCCCTTTACATCCTACATGTAGCCCTTTACACCCTACACCAACCAGAGTTATGGCTTGATAACAGCCAGTATGACGTCACGTTATCACGTGATAAATGTGACGTCATCCCGCTAGGCTCAAGTGGTTCCATTACAGAGTACAATATGAGTTATCGTCCTTTCTTTTACAGCCGGACAGGCCCGGCAATGAAGAGGAAAACAAACGATACGATGTTGGAAAGATGACGTTTTAAAGACGATCGTAAATGTATGAAGTGTTAAAACAGGAAATTGAAAAATAGTGGATTGGAATAAAAGTTTATAAAAGCCATATGGTTTTAGTGTCTGGGTGTAATGTATGAAATCGCAACTTACGATAGCCTATCTACCAGCGTAAATAAAAATCCGCCCCAACGGACGGTAACTTATGAGATTGCCCGCTTCCCGTTATTGTCTGCCCCTGATTTGACCTTACCGCTGACGTCACGAAAATGGCGGCTCCCACTGTGGTGCGTCATATTTTTTATTACATTTTTCTTTGGGTGTTTTCACACCGCGTGTACTCTAAGCTGCTAGAGGAATCTGTGGTTTTGGGGGGGGGGGGGGGGGGGGGGTGGGGGGTACACCGTGGTTGTGCATTGCTGAAAGTACTTAAAAAGTTGGAATATTTTGGCAGTACAGATTTTATGGGATTAAAACGACAGCACGCTGATTCACTGAATCAGCTTAAGGTTCGGGAGTTTCGCAAGATGTTAAATTTTTGAAAACTAAATCCACAGCACCAAAAATTGTAGTGTTTTAACTTTCTTTCATGTCGTTTGAAATATTATATTAAAAGGAGCTCCCCTGGAGAATCTAGGATGTGCTAATAAGTTTAATTAATCCAAATCACTTAGGTCTAAAACCATGATCAACACGTGTTAGTGGCACTCCTTGCTGACTTTCTTCAACAATAGTGTCCATACTAAGATCAGAAGTAATTAATTACTTTTAAAAAGATCAGAATATACATTATTTTCACGTCGTTATTTCTTGATATTTAAGAATTCGCCAAATGTAAAACGTCTTTCTTGACTCCAAAGCTATACAGTTTTTCAAAAGTAGCCATCTTCTTAAAACCATATGTAAAAAGCCCAATTTAAAAAGCACTGCGCCCAAGTCCAATATAAAAAAGCCAAATAAATCCACTATGTAGAATAGAACAGCTAAAGATACTCATAACCACGTTTACAAGCTAAATGTAAAACCGCACAACTTAATTGCAAATTACTAGATCTATATAAGGTAAAGGCATACAAAAAGCCACATATAAAAAGCCAGATGCAAAAAGCCAGATGTAAAAGGCCAGATTAAAAAATCCAGAAGCAAATGGCCATAATGTTACACCTCCAGCAGAGCCAGACAGACCAGAGCCGGGGCCAGGGCCGACTCTCTGTGGGGTCACCCGGTGCATGTCAGCGATACCTCCTGGCCCTAGATTAAATGCCAGAGCCCGCTACCCCGGGCATGTGGGGTGACTCAGACTTCCCACGGTGCCATGTCAAGTGTTGGGTAAATACAATCAACGGAGCCTCAGCGTCGGCTGTGACGTCATTTTGGGGATCTTATACCGGTGGCTTGGTGGGTGGATGGACATTAATGTGGGGGTGGGATTCTGGGGGGGGGGGGGGGGGAGACTTAATAATATTCCGAACTTTGATTGCGAAATGTCGGTGCCGTATTCCTATATATGTAACGATATACGCTAAACGTGGGCGTTCATGCGTAAATTTGTGAATCCCTTCTGTTTCTACGTAAAGCACAATACACTTATCGTGTGAAACATAACACACTTGTTATTTAATAACATACTATACTTATCTTGGTTTAAACAGCCGAATGTTTCGTAGTGACCTTGAAAATGGTTTTATTTGACCTTGGTTTTGTTCCCGTGTTGCAGGTCTGGGTCACGGTGAACTGACCCAGGGGCTAGCGGTCAGCAGCAATACCATCTTCAACCTGGGGTCAACGGCCAAGGCCTTGGTGCCGTATGTCATGGCAGATGTCCTGCATCGGACCAAAACTGACGTCAGGTAAGTCTTGTGTCACGTGACTGTCTACTGACACGCATCACCTGAGACAATGTCTACACACTGACGTCACATATGCCCATGTCTACACACTGACGTCACATATTATTATGTATATTTATATATATATATATATATATATATATATATATATATATATATATATATATATATATATATATATATATATGTATGTATATATATATATATGCCCTTTCTCTATCTTGTTGCTTGTTATTGGTTCTATAGTTTGGAGCCCATCCAAGACTAAAATATACACATAGGGCAAAAAAAAAATAACAATAAGGGAAGTAGAATGATCAAAAAAATAGTTCATATCACAATTTGTATTCGGGTTCAGTTACACCCAGTAGTGATTTCTTGGGAGCTTGTTGATCAGACATTGTCATTTGGATAGGACGCGTCTTGTCCATCCACATTTTAGTAGTATGAAAACTTAACTTTATTTTGAGGCCTCAGACATGTAATTTACAGCGTCACTGACTTTACTATTAGTTTTCATCATCGGCTTGTGAGGACTGGTACAGATTTACAACAGTGATACTTTTTTTTCTGACATTAAACTTTCATTCACTTAAAATAGTTTACTTATACATAATACAATTTATTTACTGTGGGGTGGGTTGAGAAGGTATAGGCTTATAACTAGAGCTGAATTAAATTTGGTATTAAAGTATTAAAAATTAAAGTATAAACATATTTTTAAAATAAAAGAAAAAACGAGTGGTAGTATTTTATCGGTTGGGTCGGTTGAAGGGTACGGTTGTGTGAATAATTAATAGCAATTTTTTTTTTTTTTTTTTTTTTTATAATACTTTTATTTGCAATTTAAAACAAGTACATCAACATTTTTTACATAATTTCAAACATCAAATGAAACCAAAAGCGTTTTACAAATGTCCATAATGAATATTTACATGATGTCATATATATGCGATTATACAAAATTGAAAGCAATAACAGTAAAAGGGGTGAAGGTCAAATGAAAGTGTCGGAGTCTGGGTGGGGAGTGGAAGAAAGTTGTTCAAGGGGGAAAGGGGAGGGGTGGTGTTTGGGGAGATAATTAATAGCAATAAATAATGATAACCCGACGTGTACATGGAAGAGAACGCTATTAATCGGAAGCTTTACAATATGTTGGGTTGAGTTTTTCATAAAGCTGATGTGTTTTCAAAGTAAACTAAAATTAAACAATATATCTAATATTTTTAAAAAATTAAGATCTTTACATATGTATGTATAACTTTTATATCTACGTAAAATGAAATATATAATTTATTATCGTTTTTTTATCGTTTTGTTCTTAGAATTTTTGTCTATTATGTAACAACTATTGTATCTATTGTTTCCCTTGAAATGTTTTTTAAAATAGTAATGTACAATTAATAAGCAAATATATTTTTTTACTTTCTCGTATATACGAAGTACTAGCCGTCCCGGCCAGGCCCTGCTCTGGCTTCTGTGAAAAACCTTTCTGTTAAAGACCATCACCTGTGTGTTTAGTAATCATCATAAACCCGGCATTGCCCACCCAAACCACAACCAACCAAAACAACAAAACGCAAACATAACGCTAACACAATTACAAATACAAACGAAAACAAAAACCTAACAACAAACCCAACCACAAACACCAATACCAACAAAAAAACAAACAAAAAAAAACGAAAAAGCAAACGAAAACAAACCAAATCCAAACGCAAAACCAACCAAAAACACAAATACAAACCCAAAGAAAAAAACACAAACAAAAACGAAAAAAGAAAGAACAAAATCGAACCAAATCAAAACGCAACCACTAACGCAAACCCACCTAAACACAAAGAAAACACTAACGCGAACATAAACGCCCGGGGCGGGATCACCTGTTTTAGCTTAATGAACGACTATAGTACCCCAACTTATTCACAGTCTTTTGCACTCACTTAAACGAACGCGCCTGTTTCAATTTAATGAACAATTTTAATACTCCAAGCTTATCCGTAAAATACCTACAACATTTGCACTTGATCAATCCCCGCTAATTATGTAATTATTTTTTTTCCCAACACCAAAACAAAGTATTAAAAAGTAAATTATTTTCCACTAAATGCAATGGTTTTATAAAGGGAAGTAATTGTGTTTTCCTAATTTATCAAAGGGAAGTAAGTGCTATAGGACTAAATAAAGACATAATTAGAATTTTTGTAAAAGATGATATTTTTTTAAAACTTTTGTTTAATGAACATGCCGACAATTATTACTATAATTTGAAAAATGAAAATTATTTTCCAACACTTTCAATAGTAATTTTTTAACTCATAAATTTAGAGAAATGCGCACGATAATATTATAACACTTTAATCCATCTAAGACCAACGACAAACATATGCGTTACATACAGAACTGAGCTTTATATATTAGATAGAGAAAGTATTGTATTCGTGCAAAAAAATCACTTGAAATTTTAACAATTTTCACCGTATTACACCTCAGTTCTTCATCACATCCGAAGTATAGAGGACTTATTTTAATCGGGCAAAAATCATCAATCCAGATTTATCAAAATTAAGAGGTTTTATGCGATATCCAGTCTGAAAAACTGGGCTTTGCAATTCTGTCCGTATGTCTGTGTGTCTGTGTGTGTGTGTCTGTCTGTCCGTGTGTAAACACGATAACTTGAGTACCGTTACAGCTAGGTTGATGAAATTTCATATATAAGTATTTTATCAAAATCGTAGATCCGTATCAACTTTTGAGCGATTTCCAATAACCGGAAGTGGTACTTTTTCTACTTTGAATTTTTCAAAAGCCTATAACTTGAGTACTATTTCAGATAGATAAATGAAATTTCACATGTAAAAGATCTAATTCTCTACCTTCTTTTAAATTTTGAGTAATTTCCATTGACCGGAAGTAGTAATTTACGCTACTTCCGATTTCTCAAAAAACTAATGTAATTTTTTAAAGTACTAATAATATTGCGCACTATTATGCACTTTTTATTTGGCGTTCACTTGGTGTGCAATTCTTTTGTCTACGAGATTTTATTCTATTTTTAAAAGTTTAAGTAATTAAAACTCATGTCTATATTCCAATCTATATAAGTATATTCGAGAAAGTTTTGGGGAGATCACTCCCGGTTTATTTTATATTGCAATGTTCCTAATTTTTATATAAACACAATAGAAATAAAGTGACGCTTTTATTTCGTTCGTAGGGACAAAAAGGATTCATATTTAAAAGGGAAACAAAGGTTAATACTTTTAGTGGGCTCGAAATAAAGCAATGACCCGCGTTCACGTTATATGTTGGTCTTGTCTCCCCTCAAGAGAAAATATTTAGCGATGATTGTTATTATTTATTGGTTTAATTTCTTTTCAAAAGTTTGCTATAGCAAAAAAAAAATTAAGTTTGAGGCTCGTCTTTTAAGGTCAACGAACTCAAAATGTCAATGATTTAAACCGACTTCCTGTCAGTAACAGTTCTCTCCCCTTGTCCGTTAGTCCAGATGTTATCTCCCCTGGTGAAAGTTTGAAACAAGACATACCTCAAAGTCTTGAGAAGTGTGCAGGAACCACTAATGACATACCGTCAAGGGCGGGGGATCTAGAACCACCAGGGAGGGGGGGGGGGGGGTCACAATTGAAGGGGGGGGGGGGGGCGTTACCTCCTCATTAGCCACAGATGTCACCGGATACCTACAGCACGGGTACCAGCTGATGTAGTTTAAACGTTCAGGACTTTTTAAAGTGAACTACTTGACTAAAAGCACTCGGTCCTCCCGAGTAGCGGCCCCTCGTCTGCCTGGCTTAGCTCCCCAGCAACTACCATCACTCCCCCATCCACTACCATCACTTTTTCTACCGTCATTTTCCCATTAACCAACCGTCCATGTCACATCAACTACCATCACTTTTTCTACCGTCATTTTCCCATTAACCAACCGTCCATGTCACATCAACTACCATCACTTTTTCTACCGGGATTTTCCCATTAACCAACCGTCCCTCTCACTAACATACAAGATACCATCATTCTTCCATCTATCTACTGTCACTCCCCCATCTAGTCACCGTCCCTCCCACATCAACCTACCATCACTTCCCCATCAACCTACCATCACTTCCCCATCAACCTACCATCACTTCCCCATCAACCTACCATCACTCCCCCATCAACATACCATCACTTCCCCATCAACCTACCATCACTTCCCCATCAACCTACCATCACTTCCCCATCAACCTACCATCACTTCCCCATCAACCTACCGTCCCTCCCACATCAACCTACCATCTTTCAACTTTCAACCTACCATCACTCTCACCAACATACCATTCTCCTGTGTCTGCCATAAATCCCCATCAATCTACCATCACTCTCCATCTACATACCAACCCTCAGCCATCAACCTAGCATCTCTCACCCACCTACTACTATTGACCTAGTTAGTACCTAATTAACACCTGGCTGATAATGACTAGAGTCAATAGACCGTAAATCCAGGTAAACTCTACAGTGAGCCTGGGGAACTAGCATGCTACAGGTAGCCGAGTGCACTAGCTTGCTACAGGTAGCCGAGTGCACTAGACTGCTACAGGTAGCAGTAGACTTGCTGCTCCATGGTCTGATAAGTTAAAACAAAATCTAAATCTATATATATTTCTTTTCATGTTTGAAAATTTTATTCTGCATCTAATTTAGTTATTTACAATTTGCATTCATCAGCCTAATTAATGTGTCTCTAACAACGAAAACAACAATTGGTTGTATAGATTTACAAACCATTGCATCAAAACATCACACCATTCTGAGACTAAATTTCTTTGTCCTATAAACGCGACTACACCTGCTTCAAAACCTGCCGATCGCCTGTATTCAATGTATAACATGAGCAGATATAGAATATATGACAGATGTTCCAATATATTGGGATACATTTAAAAATGCGTCATAATTTCAAATCGTAAACAGAATCTGTTACAGCTTCAAAAGTACAGTTGATGTTGGTTCATGTCTTTAAAAAATTCCATCGATAAGTTACATTGACCTGCGCTTGATGGTAATTTATTTTTTACTAGAGGTGTGAGGTGGGGGATGGGGGTGTACGCTTGATATCTAGTGGCTTTGTGTTTATCCATCGATTTTGCCTCGTGGCTTCCTCTAACTGTTCCATTTTAGATGGTGCCTCGTGGCTTTTTTTTGTACCACTGTCCATAGTTTTCTGTTTCCCTTCTTAAATAAAACGTCGCTGTTTAAAGGCTGTCTTTCGACACACCATTTATATTGCAGACGGTGAATACAATTAATTCAATAAAACCCTACATAAATTGTACTCAATGAATATATTTCTTGAACACTGATCTGGTCTATACGAGTCTGTCTGTGACGTCACATCCTGTGGGCGAGATGTCACGGATGCTCCAGATAACAGGGCGAGATGGTCTGAGGGCGAAATGACGCGAGAGGTTGATGAGATGTGGGGATGTGGTGGTGGCTGGCAAATGGGAAATGGGATGATTTCATTGGTCGGATAGGCAGGTGTAGAGCCATGTGATTATTTTATCGTTTGAATTGAACTCTGATAAGTGAATGGTAAAACCTGGGACAATTATTTTATTGATTTGATCGAACTCTGATAGGAGAATGGGATAACATAAAACAATGTTGTATTGTTGTATGGGGGGGGGGGGCTGCAATTATATTTTGATGTGGGGGTAGAGTAGGTTGGTTGTGAATCGTACATTTGGCCGTGTGCGGTATGTTAAGTTGTATGTTAGGTCGTTTAAAATATGGTTGGTTGTGTGACGTATGACGAGACGTGTGACTTTATTGATGTGATGTGTGGTTTATCGTGTGACGTGTGGTTGATCATGTGACCAATGAATAATCCTGGGCCATATGACTTGTGAAATTAGATTGGAAGTGACACACCGGATATGACGTACATGCTAGTTTGTGATGTTTGAACTAAGTGAATTGAGATTATTTTAATCATAATTCAGTATTTGGAGCGTGAAGGGGTTAATAGATAATGTATAATTTAAGAGTATTATTATTCAACGACAAAGCACAAATTGACAACGTTTTTTTCCCCATTGCTTCGTGTACCGAGTTATTTTTAGTTAGGTAATAGTACACTTCACAACATATCTAAAATGTTGCCATTTTTATTTTCACGACTTTGTAACATTCATTACCTCCGAGTCATTAAAGATGACTTTGTTGACTTTGTCGACTGACCTTTCTATGTAGCTCAGTCATGTAGCTACACCAAGTCTATCCCGGCATGCACCATTAGCTGCATGATGTTGCTATTGGCTGAGTACATCATTACTGGATCAGCTCACCATGAGTTTTCTGGCAACCCTCGCCTAAACTTTGAGCTCGCTGAACGTTTAATGCAGGGATAAAAAAATATCAAAACTGTCAATTTGCCAAAATGGTTGAAAAAAGTGCCGGTTCTGAATTTTGGTGTTCTCCGTCGTGTTCTAGCTTATTACTAGACGACCTGCGACTTATTTTATGGCACGCAGAAAGAACAGATTAATTTTCAGAATCTTAGTCACATGTTTTAGAACATAAACCACATGTTTTAAATTAACCAGTAACTTATATTTTTATAGAAAGAAAACTTGAGGTTTAGTAATTAGTACAATTATTGATTAGATATTTATAAAACTTTCACAATAATAACTATTGTTTTTTTTGTATAAAAATACAACATGATGTATATTAGTGAGAGTATCAACGTAATGTGCACTAAAGAGATTGACCATGTACTGGTTGGTTTAAAATATTTTGGCCATTATCTGAATCCCCCAAACAATTATACCAAGTAGACTTAGTTATTTTATTTTTAACACCACGACATAAAAAGTACATACAATATGACATATATAGCTTGATTATCACATAATAAACACTATACTGTAAGTAAATAGGGAATATTTTTTGGTAACACAGTGACGGGCTATTAGCATTTTCCTATGTTGTTGTTTTTTATGTTGATCATTTGTTTGCTTTTTGTGTAGATTCATTGTCTTGCCTGGTGTATGTAGGTGAAAGGTTAAGAATAAATAGTCTCCTATTAGAGGACATCTTGCAAATAGTTATAACGTATCTTTCTTTACAATGTATGTGATAAAATAGCCGTAACAACTAACAATTGGTGTAATTGGTGTAACTGATGTAATTGGTGTAATTGGTATACAGAGATAAAACTCTAACGGTGAGCTCACCCATCAACAGACGTCTGAAGTTTGTTTACTCACGCCTTGGTTGTCCTGTTTACCTGTACTGGTCGCCTACATTTTGTCCACGTGGTGTCTACCTGTTGTCCACGTGGTGTCTACCTGTTGTCACGTGATGTCTACCTGTTGTCTACATTGACAAGGTGTCCAGGCACCTTTACCCTAAAGTTAGCTTATGATAATTAGTTCTAATTTAACCCCCATGAGTAGGTAGGGGGGACCAAGTTCAGTCGACCGTGAAATTAGCGTGCAGGTGTCACTGTTAGCTCTAGACTTAACCAGGGTCTAGCACGCACGTGACCGGAAGTTGAAACAAGGGGCTCACACCGTTAACCTACTACAGAGCTGGACACAACTTAGCCTAACCCTAATAAATGACGTCATTCGAGGTGCGTGAAACAGAGGTGAATGACCCCCAATACTGCTGGCTCTAGCACCTACATGCAGTGACTCATTAAACCAATAGGTTGATGAATTATTTATTTTCTTAAATTCTTACACTATGAATGTACGTTGTGGAGTACCGGGGTTCTATTTTTAGCTGTCAAAATGGTGCCACTAAACCAACAATTATTGTGTTTAAATGGAAATCTTCAACAGGTGTGCGAATAGTGGGTGGCAAACATTGTCAAGGTACAAAATTGAGATTGAACTAATAAACACAGCATTAAGTAAAGAAAAAATAAATGCAATAACCGGGTTAATTAGAGATTGTTTAGTTTGAATATTGTCCTAAAACACAGGTATGCCTAAAACACAGGTATGCCTAAAACACAGGTAGGCCTAAAACACAGGTAGGCCTAAAACACAGGTAGGCCTAAAACACAGGTAGGCCTAAAACACAGGTAGGCCTAAAACACATGTAGGCCTAAAACACAGGTATGCCTAAAACACAGGTATGCCTAAAACACAGGTAGGGCTAAAACACAGGTAGGCCTAAAACACAGGTAGGGCTAAAACACAGTTATGCTCACAATTTAGGTATGCCTAAAACACAGGTATGCCTAAAATTTAGGTATGCCTAAAACACAGGTAGGCCTAAAACACATGTATTACTAAAACACAGGTATGTCTAAAACACAGGTATTCCTAAAACACAGGTATACTTAAAACAAAGGTATACCTAAAACGCAGGTATGCCGAGTTCAAACATACCTGGAATACCCGCTTTAATCCAGGCTCTGACTGGGGCTGACCTTTCGGTCTAGAAACGATGACCTATCTCACGTGACAACCGACTTTTAGACCTGAACCGAGAGGTCAGACTACCCTGACCTTACTCATCGTCCACTAATTAAAATGCTCTCACTCTCTAATTACTAATCATAATTAAACCCAAGACTCCTAGAGTCAAAACACATGGGACATATCACGGGATGACATCCTACAGCTTAAAGCATTTATTAAACCTTTTTAAAATCTCACTAAAAAATTAACCCTTGACAGCATGAAATCCACGTACAGTTGTTTCACCTTATCGCCGAAACCAAACACCGTATTTATTTTTCCTGTGTTGTCTGTGTTTGAACTCAGTTGTCTTCTCCTGTTATGTTTGGTACTCAATTTAAATTAAAGTAAAGGGGGTTAAATGTGAAGTTATTCTACAACCAGATTAGATGTAATTTACTTACATTGAATATATAGTGCATACAGACTGATGTTTTTTTGTTAGAAGACAAATATGTAGTGACTCGAGTGACGGTCAGTGACGCAGTGACGCTGTGCTGGGCAGGGCATCTACCTGTTGAGGTAACTCAGGTGTTCACTGGGAGGGTGCAGGTAAGGTGTGAAAAGGGTAGACAATTTGGCAGACTTTTGACAGACTTTTGGCAGAGGTAAACACACAGACTGACAAGCCGGCGTGTTAGATGTGAAGGCGGCTTAAGTGGTGGGTGTGTGGAGGAGGGTGACTGACAGGTGATGAGACATACAGGTGGTGACACATGCAGGTGGTGAGACATACAGGTGGTGAGACATACAGATGATGAGACATGCATGTGGTGAGACATGCAGGTGGTGAGACATACAGGTGGTGAGACATGCAGGTGGTGAGACATACAGATGGTGAGACATACATGTGGTGAGACATACAGATGGTGAGACATACAGGTGCTGAGACATACAGATGGTGAGACATACAGGTGGTGAGACATACAGGTGGTGAGACATACAGGTGGTGAGACATACATTGTGGTGAGACATACATGTGGTGAGACATACAGGTGGTGAAACATACTGGTGGTCAGACATACAAGTGGTGAGAGATACAGGTGCTGAGACAGAAACCCATCATTAGCTAATGAGCATCTTCTGTCCTGGAATACGAACTCGGCATCGTTTGAGTTAGCAGTCAAACGCTCTCCCGACCGACCACGCCGTTCCCATATATTTGATGCAATGTTGATAACTCTAGATGGTGATACACATATAATTTAACACTGATATCTCCAGGTGGTGACATACAAGTGATAAGATAACAGTGATGATAAATACGACGTGTTGGTTTAGAAAGTGAATGATAACATTCCCCCTGGCTACGGTTGGCTGGTTTCCTTATGTAACATTCAGCGTACAGGCTGTAAAAAGTGCAAACAGTCAATTAGATAGTTTAATTAAAATGTTACCCTGTACGCCACCCTCGGTGTCATGTGTCAGTGTTTATGTCACGTGATGAGGTTCTCTGTTGGCCTGGGGTGTTTTATGCTGTCCAACAACAACACAGTTCTGCACGGGTATGCAGGTGAGGGTGGGGTCAACACAAACATCGTTGTGTAGAGAGAGGTAGGGGTGCACCATGCATGGGGGAGTGGGGGGAGGGGGTGGGGTCAACACAAACATCGTTGTGTGCAGAGAGGTAGGGGGTACCCCATGTTTCTTATCTCATCACCCTCTCTCTGTTTACTCACCCTGCACGTGTAGCAAAGGGCGTGAGTCGTCACAACAATCACCTGGGTAACCTGACGGCTTGTACCTGGATGTCCGCGAACCAAGGTCGGCTGGTGAAGGTGAGGTGGTAAACAGGTGTCCTCAGGTCACCTCACCTGAAACATGTTTATATATATATATATATATATATATATATATATATATATATATATATATATATATATATATATATATATATATATATATATATATATATAATGCCATAACACTATAGCCTAACAGAGGCGTAACGACCCCTCCCGGCGCCCGGGGCGAACTTTCAGTTTGGCGCCCCCCATATATATATATATATATATATATATATATATATATATATATATATATATATATATATATATACACATATATATATACATATATATATATATATATACACATATATATATACATATATATATATATATATATATATATATATATATATATATATATATATATATATATATATATATATACATATATATACATATATATACATATATATACATATATATATATATATATATATATATATATATATATATATATATATATATATATATATATATATATATATATATATATATATATATATACATATATATATATATATATATATATATATATATATATATATATATATATATACATATATATATATATATATATATATATACGTGTGTGTGTATGTGTGTGCGACAGTCTGAGAAAAAAATTAACAATTACGCTGATTGTCGTTCCCTAAAACTTCACTGGATGCCAATAAAATTCCCCTTAAGTTGCATTATCCTTTAAAATTGATGATTAGTAATGTCAGAAAAAAATTTAAATTGTAGCGGTGCTAATTCGTTTAGCACAGTCTTTTAATGATTCACGATCGGATTTTGACTGTGTGGACGATACAACTGTTAAGAAGGGTTCGGTGATTCCAAGAAGTTAAGAACCACTGCTTAGGGTGTAGAAGGTGCAAGCTTATTGGGTCTACTTTTGGGCGTATCTTTAGAACAATTTCGATAATTGTAGGCCTATATTACAATTGTGAATTATCAGTTAGGTTAAACAAAGTAATAATTAGTACCATATACTAATTTTCTTCTCTCTTAAAATTTTGGCAAAGAGTGTCGCTTCCCACCCACTCGCTCCGAGAGTCTGGTATTTTACTGATCGGATAGCGATACAAGAATCCGTGATATTTATTTCTCTTTAATGCAGTGATCCAGGCAAGATGTAACGCAATCAAGTAAAAGTATTAAGTGACCCACCATCTTGCACAAAAATGTTAGAGTGGATTTTAAACGTCACTAACTCCTTTTTTTATGTTACACAATCGCAAAAGACGCTTTAGTTCAATGTGCTTTTTTTTCTGAGTGATATCAGTTATTTATTCCTTAATCCGGTGTGAATTTTACCGATTTTAGTCTTCGAAAAAGCGCCCCCCCCCCCCCCGATCTAGGAAAGCTGGAAAGCGGTTTTTCCGGTCACTATTTCTTATGGATATACGTTTTACAGTTACACAATCAAGGTAGAAATCAGTATGCAAGGGCTCTCAGCCGTGAAATTTCTTTACTTTGACTGTTTATAATTCAAAACTGCAGCTTAAAATGAACTTAGATAATTTTTTTCTACCCCTTTTGGCGCCCCCCTAGGGTCGGCGCCCGGGCCGGCCGCCCTCCCCGCCCTCCCCTAGCTACGCCTCTGTAGCCTAAATAAAACTTCCAGTGCATCTTGCAACTTCTAACTTATGTGAACCTACACTATACAATCTATATAGACACAAACAAAAGAAAATTATCGGCGAACCTTATTAAATTGATAAGAGGAAAATATTTTTCCTTTATTTATATATTTTGTTAAACCGGTCTGATTGTATCTTTTAGAATTTAGCCTATCATGCGTTATGAACAAATGATGAGTTGAAATAACAAATTTAGCCCAGAAACTAATAGAGAATGACAAATCTTTTACACAGAAACTAATATTGTAGAGGTATAATTATTTAGCCCAGAAACTAATATTGTAGAGAAATAACAAATGTTTAGCCCAGAAACTAATATTGTAGAGAAATAACAAATCTTTAGCCCAGAAACTAATATTGTAGAGAAATAATTATTTAGCCCAGAAACTAATATTGTAGAGAAATAATTATTTAGCCCAGAAACTAATATTGTAGAGAAATAATTATTTAGCCCAGAAACTAATATTGTAGAGAAATAACAAATGTTTAGCCCAGAAACTAATATTGTAGAGAAATAACAAATGTTTAGCACAGAAACTAATATTGTAGAGAAAATAAATCTTTAGCCCAGAAACTAATATTGTAGAGAAATAACAAATCTTTAGCCCAGAAACTAATATTGTACAGAAATAAAAAATCTTTAGCTGGGGGCTGCGTATTTTATAGGTACGGGCGTGTCTCCCTCCTAAGTTTCTCAAATTACAGGTAGATGCACTCCCACTAATAGCTAGGTACACACGGGCAGGTAAATCGCTCACCTTAGAGTTCCCTGCACCGTGCCGCAGTAACGACTAGAGATAAGCTTGACTTATCTTTTGCTCCTTATCAGCAGTTTTAGTTTTATTTATATTTTAATTTTTCAGCCACATATATCTTTCTATCTCACTACATTGTTTACATTGCGGGTTGAGATTCTAGCACCTTTCAGTTTTTACCAGCTAATTAATTTATATTTATACATGTACTTTTTAACACATATTGCTTCACAGAGGGGGGCCGGTTTAATTAAAGATGGGGCGCCTCGTTTCCTCAGAGCCATACTAATCTAACTGCAGTTACAACAACGTTCACAACAAGTCTTTACTGCTTTTCTCTTCTGAACATTTCTATTTTAAGCTCATGATGAAATTACATTGTTGTATAATAGTGATGATGGGTATAGCCAAGAATTTTTTTCTCCATAATGCGTTGATGGTTTTAGAACATAAGGGTGTATAAATCTCAGGGGAAAACCTCGAAAATTGGAGAAGTCTAGTTCAGGGGAAGCGAAGTTTAATCAAAACCACTTGCACTGTGCACGGTGTTATACGATTATTGCACTCTCGGCTTAATGGGGTAGAGGTGGAATTAATGATCTAGCCAGACACAGTTAATTAATGAGTTTGGTAATTAAGTGATGAAAACTATGGGGGTGTTTTTCTACGGCATAACTAACAAACACAATAATGTTATGATTATAGTCTTGCAATATATATCACCTAGATATTATACAATGCCTGCACTATACCATTAAAAATAGTTTTAATGTTTAATTTTTAGCTAACAATTCTAAAGGATTTAGGTGTACACATGTCTTAACAAAATATTATTATACAATATCTTTATAGCTTTTAATTCTTGCTCAATCTGTGGCCAAACAAAAGATTTTTTAATCCTGTGTAGCCTTACACAAGAGAGTTTTTACTACACAAAAATAAACAGTCGATTATTATTGCAAATTTGCAAGTAATACAAAGTAAACATCGCAGAGTTGAAGTACATGCGCATTGCTTCACGTGTTTCCGGTTGTGTTCGATCTGAATTCATCGAACTCAATCAAAACCCACCACTGCTGTGAAATCGATCATCATCGAACTCGATCAATACAGATCATTCATTCAGTTATGTACCGCAATCAGCAGATCTCGTCGTTACTAAATGGTGCTGATTGGCGAATCGATCAAATCGATCAATCGATAGCCAGGAATGTTTGGTGAGCGGCAGTTTTGTCTACACGTGGGGTACCAGAGGTCAAGGGGTCAAAGACACACAAGGTCACGGTCACGTGGCCTAGACTAAACAAAAATATTTGATGAGGATGGGTTGAAGTATATCAGTGGTGATTGTGTTACACTGCGGAAGGGGGGGGGGGGTGGGGGGGCTAGGATGGGTTATTGTTAGCGTGTTTAGGATAAGGTTTGTTATGGTAAGAATTGTGGGTTAATGGAGGGGTGCTAGGGTGAAGTTATGTGGTCTTCAGTCAACTGTTCCAATGTTAAACCACAGCACTAGAGTCATGCTCTACACACAACGGCACAGTACAGGGTTACAGTTAAACCCGAAACTCAGGACCTTAAGCTTGCACTGGTTTAACATAGAAGTTCAACCATTTCCTGATTTTGTTCAAAAACTGAAGTCACAATCAGTTAAACCTATTCACGATTTAACCCACCCCGTTAAACCTATATTTAACTCTCTGTTAAACTCTGACTTCATTCAACTCCGTTAAAACCAGCAATGAGTAGACTCCGTTAAACCTAGATCTCCTTCTAATACACTGTGCCTACGAGTTAAAGATAAACATGGCTAGTAAATCTTTGGAGATTCAACACTAGTAGGCCATTACAATCTCACTGACAGGAGAAGGGCAAATAACTGCTGACTACTGTATATGGCAAATACTACTGACTACATTATAGGGCAAATACTGTTGCCTTCTGTATAGGGCAAATACTACTGACTACGGTATAGAGTAAATTACTGCTGACTGCATTAAATGGCAAATATTACTGACTACAGTATAGGGCAAATAACTGCTGACTTTGGCATACAATAGAACACACAGATTCGAGAACGTTCTAGTGCCGCCACCTGCCGGCATCTGTCAGCGTGGTCGAGGTTTGTGCTTCTATTTTTAGAACTCAATATCGTTCGACACGCATTCCAACTGCGCACTCTAAAAATAGACTTCATTTGTAAATTGCACGAGAGCCTGTGGTGAAGTAGACTTCTGCTGTGGGCAATATTTTTTGGTAGAATTTCTCTCGTCTGCCCAGATGACCCGCTGTGGAGGGTTTGGGATTGCGCCAAACCTGTCATGATTAGCTTGATTGAGATCGATGACGGCCTCGATAGATCTGGTCCTGGGCTGATCTGGTTTTTGTTCTGGAATTCCCAGCCAGGCACGTTCGATCACGTGACCTTTCGCCGTGATGAAAATCCTGACTTCCGTGTCAGCAGATTTTTTTTTTTTGGTATTCCATTACTTACAACTAAAGTCATTAATTACGGACTAATAACAGGCAAGTTATGACGTTTAAAAAAAGGAAAGTACATATCGTTCCTGAATCTGCAAATAGTAATATCTTTTAAATGCTTATTCATTTTATCATACAAAATTTATTAAATTCTAAACATTTTTTTTCTTGTCTGTATACTTTTTTGACTTTCTTGATTCGCATTTGAAAAGTTATCGTGTATGGCTTTATGAGATTTACCCCTTCAACCCACCCCGCCCCCCTGCCCAATACCCCCTTCTTTCCGTCGAGATCAGTCACCCCCCCCCCCCCCCCAAGTAGGAGTTGTGGTTGATGACGACAGACTAGCGTTAAAATATCTACAGCAGGTGTGGGGGTGAGGCAAGTTTCGTGGTCAGTGGGGAAGGTGCGCTCAGCAGACGACGAAAGATGCGCCTCGGCAGACGAGACAAGGACTTCCGTCAGACGAGGGTGAGCGGGTACGCGGTGGGGCCGCCACCAGGGGGGGGGGGGGGGGGAAGCTGTACTTAAAACGTCACTCAAGATGGATTCTTCGAAAATTGGCCGAACGAGCGTCGCCGGGGGAAAAGTCTGGAACCTGTCCAAAAATTTAACGGTCTAAAAATTTCGTTTCGGTTGTAAACGATTTGTGTTTTGTGGTGCTGGGTTTCACACCTTACGACTTTGTTTACATCTATTGTCATGGAAACGGTGCAAGATTGCTTACTTCGGTTGAACTCTAAAGGTTTACTTTATACGTTTGGCTTTAGCGCAGTGGTGAACAGACAAATCTTATTGTTGTATTCCCTCAATACTCGAGCTATTCTTCTAGTTAACGACGTTTACTTAACATTTATTAAGAGCTTTAATTTTAAAACACGTCAACATTTTAATGTACTATTAAAACGGTTTAATTTTTCCCTATTAAATTCTTTTGCGGCAATGAAATAGTTTTTGGACATGTGAATCTAGACAGGTGTCAGCAAAATACAGCGATGATAAAGTTGTTGTAGATGTCAGCAAAATACAGCGGTGATAAAGTTGTTGTAGATGTCAGCAAAATACAGCGATGATAAAGTTGTTGTAGATGTCAGCAAAATACAGCGATGATAAAGTTGTTATAGATGTCAGCAAAATACAGCGATGATAAAGTTGTTGTAGAGGTTCTAAAACCTGTTGCCACAGCCACAACCTACTTTAGTAAACACAAAAAAACCTCAAGCTTTCATTGAAAACTTAGAGCCACGCTGCAAACATGGACGGCCAAAAACTGTAGCTACCAGTACATTGCAATCATAGACGTCTGCCGAAACCTATAGCCTCAATACAATCATAGACGGCTTAAACCTATAGTCTCGATGCATTCATAGACGGCTGCTAAAACTTATAGCATCGATGCAATCATAGACGGCCAGCCAAAACCTATAGCATCGATGCAATCACAGACGGCTGATAAAACCTATAGCCTCGATGCAATTATAGACGGCTGGTAAAACCTATAGCCTCGATGCAATCATAGACGGCTGGTAAAACCTAGTCTCGATGCAATCATAGACGGCCAGCTAAAACCTATAGCCTCGATGCAATCATAGACGGCTCACGTTTGATATTTTTCTACGCACACGTGCCAAGAACGCTACCACGCAGGATTCACTAGATAAAAAATAACTCTTAAGCACAAATCCAGAAAACGAAATTTTCTTTGAACCAACCCTGTGGGTTAGAGCTGTAGTGTTGCACTTTAACTTTAGAGTGTGATTTTTGTAACTTTGTGATTAGGTGGTGACTACACCGATAGGATTACCTCAGTATTGATCATGATTTATGAATATTAATCCCTCATCCATTGTCCTCACAACTAATGCTCCATTCCCCAACAATAATCCCCAAAACTAGCGCAGACTTCTAATTTCTCAACTCTAAAGTATTCTTAAACGCCAATCTCTGGACATTTCTCATAGCTAACTCTTAAAATTAAGCCATCAATACAAAACACCTATATTGATGCCACTTTTTAGTTCTCCAAAACTGTATTTAACACTAATCCTGAACACTAATCTTCAGAGCTAATCCTTACAACTAATCCATTAGTACTAACCCTCTGATAGGCGGTCATCACCTTAAGTGATTTCTCACAATCGCCTCCAAACGTGTGTGTTTATATATGTGTTGGTATATTCATATGTAAGTCTGTGTGTTCATATGTGTCTTCGTGTTCACATATGGGGCAGTGTGTGTGTGTGTTTGTGTGTGTGATTACATGTATGTGTGTGTGTCTATTTAAACTGCTAGAGCCAGAAATAAAATTTCCCAACTCTATGATGACTTCGTTTACAGTTCCATGAGGGGTGGGGTGAGGGGGGGGGGGGTGTGCAGTTCCAGACCGAGAAAGTGAATCAATGAAAGACGTATCCAGAATGTTTTCTCTGGAAATATTCACTGGGAGACTCAGCGGTCAAGGCAATCATAGAATATTGACGCCATGCTAGTCTAGATAGCCATCATCTTGTGACGTCATTCTGGTCAAGATTATTATCTTTTTGTTTATCACCCTTTTATGGCGTCATAGAGGTTTAAATAATCATCTTCTGGTGACGGGATAGTGGTCTAGATAATTATCTTTTAGTGATGTCATAGTGGTCTTCGTGTCGGTCTAACCATCAGTAGTACTCACTACAACCGTGCCAGATTCGAACCCCGGTCCCACCAGCGAAGCTCACGTGTGTGTTCTTATCAACTAGCGTGTCAAGGCTTTGCTGACAAATGCATAAAAAATTTCGGTCAATATTTTTTTTTCTGTATGCGAAGTTACACAGAGATTAAAATGTTAATCTCTTAATCCCTTCTTAATCTCTGCCATAATATGAACACTCCATTATCATCGACCAAATACTTCTGTAACGTTTACAACAGCTTCATTTTTGCAGCTAAATGAAAAATGACACACAATCGTTAGTGTTCGATAATTATACATAATTGGATTTCAGTTTAAATATAAAAAGAATTTTTTTTTTAAATTCTACGTTAAAATAGTGCCTGCAACTACGGGTCAGACAAGAAATCCAAGTCCGATAATCGGTCTATGCAAGGGAAGATAACTCCCGGAGTAAATAAAAGTTGGAAACTGAACTTGAATTGATCGATTTCACTTCTCTCCCCTGGTGAATTGATTGCTTGTATTGACAAGTTTGGTTAGAGGCGAGGTCATGGAACATTGGACGTCTTTGTTAGAGAATACTCTAATGGATGGGACGTCATATAACACATGACGTCTTTGTTAGAGAATGTTGTAGTTGAGAGGACGTCATTTAACACATGAGGTCTTTGGTAGAGAATACAGCAGCAGTAAGACGTCATATCGAAAATGACGTCTCTGTTGGCGATATTCGTGGAGGGGAAGTCATATAACATGTTGCCTTTTTGGGGTGCACCGTTACACAAAATTGTTTTGGGAAAAGT
Source organism: Physella acuta (assembly GCF_028476545.2). Classification (NCBI taxonomy): domain Eukaryota; kingdom Metazoa; phylum Mollusca; class Gastropoda; family Physidae; genus Physella; species Physella acuta. The sequence goes on from NW_026731537.1 coordinate 3,491,521, forward strand.
TCGGATCTTGGAACACCAACGTGACTAGGGAGGGGGGGGGGGGCGAAGGTTGGGTGTGTGGGAGAGTAGGTTGGTAGTGTGGGAGGGCAGGTTGGGAGTATGGGAGAGTAGGTTGGTAGTGTGGGAGAGCAGGTTGGGAGTGTGGGAGAGCATGTTGGGAGTGTGGGAGAGCAGGTTGGGAGTGTGGGAGGGCAGGTTGGTAGTGTGGGAGAGCAGGTTGGGAGTGTGGGAGAGCAGGTTGGGAGTGTGGGGAAAGCAGGGTGGGAGTGTGGGAGAGCAAGTTGGGAGTGTGGGAGAGCAGGTTGGGAGTGTGGGAGAGCAGGTTGGGAGTGTGGGGAAAGCAGGGTGGGAGTGTGGGAGAGCAAGTTGGGAGTGTGGGAGAGCAGGTTGAGAGTGTGGGAGAGCATGTTGGGAGTGTGGGGAGAGCAGGGTGGGAGTGTGGGATGGGAGGTTGGGAGTGTGGGAGAGTAGGTTGGTAGTGTGGGAGAGCAGGTTGAGTGTGTGGGAGAGCAGGTTGGGTGTGTGGGAGAGCAGGTTGGATAGTGGTAAAGTAGGTTGGTAGTGTGGGAGAGTAGGTTGGTAGTGTTGGAGGGCAGGTTGGGAGTGTGGGAGAGCAGGTTGGGAGTGTGGGAGAGCAGGTTGGGAGTGTGGTAGGTCATGTTGGGAGTGTGGGAGAGCAGGTTGGGAGTGTGGGGAGGGCAGGTTGGGAGTGTGGGAGAGTAGGTTGGTAGTGTGGGAGAGCAGGTTGAGTGTGTGGGAGAGCAGGTTGGGTGTGTGGGAGAGCAGGTTGGATAGTGGTAAAGTAGGTTGGTAGTGTGGGAGAGTAGGTTGGTAGTGTTGGAGGGCAGGTTGGGAGTGTGGGAGAGCAGGTTGGGAGTGTGGGAGAGCATGTTGGGAGTGTGGGAGAGCAGGTTGGGAGTGTGGGAGAGCAGGTTGAGAGTGTGGGAGGTCATGTTGGGAGTGTGGGAGAGCAAGTTGGGAGTGTGGGAGAGCAGGTTGAGAGTGTGGGAGAGCATGTTGGGAGTGTGGGAGGGCAGGTTGGGAGTGTGGGAGGTCATGTTGGGAGTGTGGTGAGAGCAGGGTGGGAGTGTGGGAGAGCAGGTTGAGAGTGTGGGAGAGCATGTTGGGAGTGTGGGAGGGCAGGTTGGGAGTGTGGGAGGTCATGTTGGGAGTGTGGTGAGAACAGGTTGAGAGTGTGGGAGAGCAGGTTGGGAGTGTGGGAGGGCAGGTTGGGAGTGTGGGAGGTCATGTTGGGAGTGTGGGAGAGCAAGTTGGGAGTGTGGGAGAGCAGGTTGAGAGTGTGGGAGAGCATGTTGGGAGTGTGGGAGGGCAGGTTGGGAGTGTTGGAAGGCAGGTTGGGAGTGTGGGATGGGAGGTTGGGAGTGTGGGAGCAGGTTGGGAAATCAGGCTGGCTATCAGGAAATGAGTCTGTGACTAAGACAGCCTTTGTGCCGATACGGCCATGTCCGGGCGGTAACCGGAATCTGAAGGCAAACACGTCCCGTGATCCTCTGTTGACCTTGACTGGACGGGCCGCGTTATAATATAAGATGGCGATTTTTATTTTAGTTTCAGCCAATCGGGAGGGAGAATGATAACCACGTGATCTACGACAGGGTAAATATGGCGTCTGTGTTTCCCCTTGTACCGATCGAGATTGTACTTTGATAAAGATTAACTAGGGGAGAGAAGTCAAGTTGGGGATAGGGGAGACAACTATTAAAAAAGAAAAAGAATTCGAATGAATGATTGTGGAAGGGAGAGAACTTCACGTGACTTAAACTTAACAAATTGAAAACATTTTAAATGTTTAAAGCCACGGTAACATAAATATTAAGTTGATGTTACCGGAATATATTAAAATAAATAAATAATAATTGTTAATACTAAAAACATCACATTAATAAACATATAAGCGCTATAAATGCAAAATGAATGAGGATTTGTAGTTTGTGTCTTCATTTTACCGTTGAAGTTTTTGAATTGATAGCTTCGCAAAATTTTTGCTGAATTTATTTGTTGGAAAATCCTTGGTGGACATAAAAACTGCTTTTAAAAAAAATTCACCTTGAAAGCTGGAGAGTGGGTTTTCTCCAAAATGTAGTTCAGTTGCATACGGCGAGAAAAAAATGTTTTATTTAACGCGGTCCACGGATCTTCCGCACTTTACTAAGCTCGTTGTCTGCTAATTTTGTCTTTAGTGCTCATCATCTGCTTATTTTGTCTGAAGTTTCGTGGCTTGCAGCGAACATTTATTTGAACTGTGTCGAATTAGATGCATTGTGTGTCAGTGCAGACGATTTCTTAAAGGAAGCAACAAAAGGGTGTTTAGTAGTTAGCCTGCCGTTCCACTAGTAGTTAGTCCTGCCGTCTCTACAGGACTTGTAGTCCCACTAGGACATAGTCCTACCATTCCACTAGGACATTCCTTATCAGCTGTCCTTGTCTGTCTATAGCCAACTGTCAGCTTACCTTGACCTTTAAACCACGCCCCTGAGGTCTTGATGTATCGATGGCCTGTCAGTCTGGGCCGTGTACTCTGCCATGTGGACAAGGTTCAAGGTCAGCGGGTCACGTGACTCAATCTCCGCCACAGCAGACCCCCCCCCCCTCCCAACCATCTCGTCCACGACAACACATGCATCTCGCATGTCTCTCAAGTCTTGTGCATTTCATTATTTTTTTAATTGGATAATTAAGCACTGTCATTAAATCAGGCGTGTAACCTAATTAACCCCTCGTGGCTGATTCTCTTCTCAACATAAACAAGCCGTGTGTGTGTTCTTATGATAATTGATTGTTGTCAATCATTGTCGGGACGGGGGGGGGGGGGGTCGGGATGGCCAGAACAATTCAGAGATTTTAAAAATTAGAGGAGTTGGGATAGGCCAGAACAATTTAGAGATTTTTAGCAAATTAAAGGGAAGTAAATCTTGGATTAGCTCAAGGGAAACACAACAGAATAGTTTACACAGTTTAAATCGAGGGCGATTAAATGGGCGTTAAGTGGGGTTAGTTAAGGGAGGGAAACTGAGAATAGTTCAAAATTCGCCTTTAATTAACGCTGATAATTAAACTTAGTGTGTGTTTGAGTTCCACGGATCAGTTTTGTTTTTGCTGATGTATTTGGTTTTATGCTCATCGGTGATTAATCAAGTGTGCCCGCAAACCCCCGACCCCCCCCCCCCCCCCACACACACACTCACATACATACACACACATTAGGCCTAAATAAAAATAGATAACACAATCTAAGCTGCTGTTCTGGCACCTGACCAACCTCCCCCGTATTCTCGTTTCTCCAGTGGTAAGTTCAGCCAACATTTTCTGTTCTGGGAAATATATGTCCTTTAGATTGCTTACACCAGACAGCTTACACCACCATCAATCAGACAGCTTACACAACCATCAGACAGCTTACACAACCATCAGACAGCTTACATCGCTTTCAATCAACAGATTACACCACCATCAAACAGCTTACATCGCCATCAGACAGCTTACACTACGATCACTCAACAGCTTACACAGCCATCAAAAAGATAACACCCTACTGTCTGTCAGTCCACTGTCCGACATCTCTCCATGCCGCATGAACCTTCCCCTGCACGTCAGCACCTTCCTGCTGTAGGTAGACTTGCCGTAGTTGCATCACAGGGGCGATAAGTCCTGCTATCTTCTCCAACACTGAGTGTTGCGGGCAGAGCAGGGGAGATAAGATGGCGAGATGTGAGAAATAAAATGGACGCTGATGTGGAGTGACAAATTAGACTGATACATGCGTGAGTGGGTGGTGATGTGCCGGAGTTGATATCACGTGATGAGCGTAAGTGTTGGGGAGGGGAGCTGGAGTGGAGGTTCGTGTGTGTGTGTGTGTGTGTGTGTGTGTGTGATATGTTGTGCGGCGGATAAATTCTATGATTTTACAATGTGTGTTCTATGCAAGTGTTGTGTAGGTGGGTGTTGTGTGGGTATTGTGTGGGTGTTGTATCGATATTATAAGGGTGTGGTATATATGAGATTACATGACGTTGACAGAATATCAACAATATAAACTGATACAAAACTGAAGATTTACGTTGATAAAACATATATCTTAAAATACATATGCGGTGTTGTGCATCTTTAGTTTTGAGTTTAAATTGTTTTATAATATCTTTGATTATGGAGTTGGAAACGGCTTTTAAAAATATTGTATATCAGTAAGGATTTACAAATTGTTTGTAATGTGTGTCTGTATATTACCAGCATCATAAATTGTGTGTGTGTGCGTATGTGCGTGTGTGTGCGTGTGTGTGTGTCAGTGAGTGTTATCAAATTATCCAGTAGAGACGTGCACAATTTCCCACCGTCCTAATACTTTGCCCAAAAACCTACATTGAACTTCTGTAAACAATTTAAAGCCGAACCAGTTTAAGGGCAGACAACCAGGCGAGTTTGAGCTTTAATCCTCTGTAATGTAAGCCTAATCGTTTTGCTCTAATTACTGATTATTCGTGCTTAATTAGGGCGGCCAACCGGAAGTGATGGCAGTTCATCGTCGGGCCGCCAGTTTACCGGAAGTTACTTTGATTCACCGGGCATTGTGGGAACTTTTCTTCTGAGCTAAACAGGGGTAATGTGAAGGGAAAGGTTTTATGTGTGTGTGTGGGGGGGGGGGGGGGGCTGGACAAAGTTAATCTATTGCACGTGCATCTGACATGTATACATTGTTCATTTTTTTTTCTTTAAATTTAACTCAACAAACACGCACAGATATGGTCAGCTAGATTGGGTTCATTGAGTGAAATCTATTGTAGTTGTATTATAACTTCAAGGTGAGTTGTGTTCGTAGACTACGGACAGGCCATTACATGCTGCAAATATACGATCAGTTGGATTTGTCTAACACATCGCCATGTAAAGTGTGAGAATTTAAATTGTGTAAGTTGTGTAAGCTCTGTAAAGCTCTGTAAAGCTCCGAGTTTACCTGTCAGACCTAGATATTTAGGTCTTCGTACATAATCTCCTGCATACACTATACTCTAATACTGATCTAACACAGCACACACACAATACAAATATAATACACACACAGTACACACACAGTACACACACGGTAAACACTCAGTCTACACACAGTACGTGTACAGTAATTACATAGCACACACATAGTACACATACAGTACACACAGTATACACACTGTACACACATTACACAGTACTGAAACAGTACACATATAGTTTATGTACAGTAGTTACACTCTAGGTCTACTCTCACGGTGAGTAAGACAACATGGGGGTTAGGGTGAAAGGGGGGAGGGGAGGGGGTAACTCGAGTAACTTTACCTGTAGTGTAAGACATGTTTAACTCCCCCTGTGTTTTGATTGTAAACTGTTGAAAATTCTTCCGTGATTTGATAGCGTGTTGATTAGACCCTCGTAAGTAAACACTGACTTAAGATGGCCTTCCCGGGGGTAAACACTGACTTAAGATGGCGGTACCCGGGGGTAAACACTGACTTGATGGGAGGGGGGGGGGGTACCATCACTGATACCCGGGGGTAGAGTTTTAAAATACTGACTTTATTTGGGGCACCTTAACTGACATCCGGAGGTAGTGTTTTAAAGAACTGAATTAATGGGAGGGGGGTGGGGTACCATCACAGACATCTGGGTGGGGGGGGGGGTAGAATTTTAAAACTCTGACTGGTGCAATGTTCATTGAGTTCAAGAGTAGAAGAGCTCAAACCATCAAGGTCAAGGTTATGAAACCCGAACACTTGCATAAACACGGCGTCGTCCATCAGATCTGGCATCCCTCGTCAGATTTCCCTGGGGTTCACTGTCCCGCCCCTCCCCCTCCACCTGCCCCCACCCCTCCTAGACCTGTAACATGTGGGTTCTAAAGTTTACACCATCTCGATGAATTGAATTCAACTCAAACGTTATCACACACGGCTGGTGGTGAAAACAATTTTTTGGGGAATCTTCAAGTACCTAAACGTCACCTGGTGGCTACTCTTTAGCACACCTGTGGTGAGGAGGTAACGTTACCATCGCCGCTATACCACATGACTAGACACAAACAGCAAACATACCACATCAATATGAACACAACTGTAGGGTGGATAGCTGTATACCTGTATAAAAATTATACAGATTGTATCGGTTTTATAGATTTCGATTTGGTTGATTAGCAACACGCTAATGCACATGCAGCGTTGTCATTCATCCTCCCACTGCCTGGGGCCAATCGTGCAACATGCTAATGCTCATCAGACATCCATGTGCTAATACACCTGCTATATAACACTATCCCTTCTGTTCAGTTTACACCTCCAACCAGCAGCCCACACCTCCAACCTACAACCCACACCTCCAACCTACAACCCACACCTCCAACCCTCAACAACCCACACCTCCAACCTACAACCCACACCTCCAACCTACAGCCCACACCTCCAACCTACAACCCACACCGCCAACCAACAGCCCACACCTCCAACCAACAACCCACACCTCCAACCTACAGCCCACACCTCCAACCTACAACCCACACCGCCAACCAACAGCCCACACCTCCAACCAACAACCCACACCTCCAACCTACAGCCCACACCTCCAACCAACATCCCACACCTCCAACCTTCAACAACCCACACCTCCAACCTACAACAACCCACACCTCAAACCCTCGACAACCAACACCTCCAACTCTCGACAACCCACACCTCCAACCCTCGACAACCCACACCTCCAATCTACAACAGCCCACACCTCCAACCCTCGACAACCAACACCTCCAACCCTCGACAACCCACACCTCCAACCCTCGACAACCCACACCTCCAATCTACAACAGCCCACACCTCCAACCCTCGACAACCCACACCTCCAACCTTCAACATCCCACACCTCCAACCTACAACAACCCACACCTCCAACAAACAACCCACACCTCCAACAAACAACCCACACCTCCAACCAACAACCCACACCTCCAACCAACAACCCACACCTCCAACCTACAGCCCACACCTCCAACCTTCAACATCCCACACCTCCAATCTACAACAACCCACACCTCCAACAAACAACCCACACCTCCAACAAACAACCCACACCTCCAACCAACAACCCACACCTCCAACCAACAACCCACACCTCCAACCTACAGCCCATACCTCCAACCTTCAACATCCCACACCTCCAATCTACAACAACCCACACCTCCAACCAACAACCCACACCTCCAACCAACAACCCACACCTCCAACCTACAGCCCATACCTCCAACCTTCAACATCCCACACCTCCAATCTACAACAACCCACACCTCCCACCTACAACCCACACCTACAACCTTCAACAACCCACACCTACAACCTTCAACAACCCACACCTACAACCTTCAACAACCCACACCTCCAACCTACAACCCACACCTCCAACCCTCAACAGCCCACACCTCCAACCTTCAACAACCCACACCTACAACCTTCAACAACCCACACCTACAACCTTCAACAACCCACACCTACAACCTACAACCCACACCTCCAACTAACATCCCACACCTCCAACCTTCAACAGCCCACACCTCCAACTAACATCCCACACCTACAACCTTCAACAACCCACACCTCCAACCTACAACCCACACCTCCAACCTTCAACATCCCACACCTCCAATCTACAACAACCCACACCTCCCACCTACAACCCACACCTCCAATCTACAACAACCCACACCTCCAACCTACAACCCACACCTCCCACCTACAACCCACACCTCCAATCTACAACAACCCACACCTCCCACCTTCAGCCCATACCTCCAACCTACCAACAGCCCACACCTCCAACCAACAGCCCACACCTCCAACCAACAGCCCACACCTCCAACCAACAGCCCACACCTCCAACCAACAACCCACACCTCCAACCTACAGCCCATACCTCCAACCTACCAACAGCCCACACCTCCAACCAACCAACAGCCCACACCTCCAACCAACAGCCCACATCTCCAACCTACAGCCCACACCTCCAACCTACAACCCACACCTCCAACCAACCAACAGCCCACACCTCCAACCAACAGCCACACCTCCAACCTACAACCCACCCCTCCCACCTACAACCCACACCTCCAACCAACAGCCACACCTCCAGCCGTGAAGACACGTGTTACTGACACCCCTCAAGTACTCTGACATTTCTGCCTCTCACCAAATTACTTGGCGCTCTGTCTGTGTTTTGCCTCACTAAGATTTACTCAAATGTCTTGTCTGTCTTTGCTTTTTGCCTAGCTTACAAAAACTTATCTATAGACCTATATATTACAAATTATAGATTTTGAACCAACCGTTGTTCAACTGTTGGTGCTGTTATTAATAGGTGGCGTTTCTATCAACATCTACACATTTAGGGCTTTTTAAAATTGTTCAGCGGTTCGAACTTTTACTAAGTTTTTCACATTTTAGGAATGCGTTAGCTATGCTTATTTAATTATGAGCGGTATTCTTCAACTTCTATAGTTAAAATCTCTCAAAATATTGAATTGGATCACATATGAAATTTTATTTGACGTGTTCACTTTATTAAAATTACTATGTGTGTGCGTGGGGGGGGGGGGGATATAAAGGGTGAAAAAGGAAAAATCGAGAATTTAAAAAAAAAACTTTGTTTAGGATAATTATACACCAATTAAAATCTTGCTATTTTAACGCCTAGCTAGAAATGTAACCCTTGTTCACATTCAAGAAATTTCTCTTTGAAAGCGGAGCTCTGTTTGTTTGTTATCTCCCTTTCACGGACTATATCAACCCCTCTATGAAGCGTCAACTGAGAGGAGTTCACGCCCCTGGCGTCCCTATCTGTACAGAAGGTATTCGGTAAAAGAAAATATTGTGCTGGAACCAACAGCATTGTTCATCATCGCGATCTGTTGAGTCTGTTGGTGAGATCAAAGGTGAACTCGGCCAAATGCTGGCATCTGGTGGGGATAGAAATATATCCATCTTCCAGGTCTAAAATAAACTATCATATATATATATATATATATATATATATATATATATATATATATATATACAGAGAGAGAGAGATAGAGAGCTGAGAATTATCTGTCTTAATAGCTTACTCCATAAAATCACACAGTACTTGTTGCCATAATTGACCGGCAAATGCCGGCCCGTAGCCGGCAGCACAATTGTCGAAATTCTTGACCTCCATCTCCCTGGCCGTGTGAGATGTTGTAGCTTGTCGCTGTGTTGATTGGAGTGGTGTCACGTGGTGATGGCTGAACTCTGGGAGGGGGCGGGGAGGGGGGAATGTCAGGGGGTGGGGGAAGTGGGGAATGTCAGTGGTTGGATCTGTATCTCCGTTGAACTCGTGAAGAATATTCCAGGCGCTCTGTAATTGGATTCACCCCCCTGTCGGCTTCCCTCGTCAGTTTGTACTCACCTTTTGTTTATCACGTCACTTCCGATAGGTTAGTGACCTTAAAGAATGAACGCACTGAATGAAGTTATCAACAGACTAGTGTCATTAGACCTGGTTCAAATACTGTGTTCACGAATCAGCTGTTCGTTCAGTAAATCTCAAGATTATGTTGTCAAAACGGCGCCTGTATTTCAGTCTATATTTAAAGAAGAAGAATTTTGTTTTTATAATAGGATATTCTTATCATATGGATTTTGTGATTTGTATTTGAAATCTTTGAAATATAACATTGATTCTATTCTTTGATAGTTGGTTTCAGTTGGTTGGTAAATCTATTAGGTCATAGGCCAGTTTAGTTATTTAATTGGTCAATAGGTCATGTTAGGTTGACCTAGGGTCTCATCTAGCTGTAGCCACCTCTAAGACCTCACTCTACCCCGGTCTGCTAGACACCCAGCATCCTTGCCTCCTCCCCAACCCCATCCCCACTAGAGTCAGATAGGTCAACTTGGCACCGTTCTAAAGAATCGAGGCCGGGGACCGAACCCACGACTTCCACGTTAGGAACCTTGTGTTTCACTACCCGATCACGATGTCCGACAGTCCAGCATAACTTGTGTTTCACTACTCCATCACAATTTCCGACACAGTCCAACATAACATTCTGTTAAATTCAGCCACAGGAATCCCTAATCTGATAGTCATCCATACGAAGGCACTCAGGCAAACACATTCTTTTAACTTCATTTCTACTGCTGTCAGTATAAACTACTTGTTATCACAATCTACACAACACCTCTACCACTGTGAGAGTAAAATAACTGGAACCATAGTTTAACTAAACACCTTTACCACTGTTACTGAAAAAAATAAACAGGCATTACAGTTTAACACCTCTACCTTTAAACTATTTGGTACCACAGATTAACTAAACACCCCTACCTTTAAACTATTTGGTACCACAGATTAACTAAACACAATTCTGGCGTTGATTAGCTGGTCGTCGTTGAGCATTAAAAAAATCATTCTAGTAACGGAAATATGCAGCCTGATCGCACCAAAAAACAAATTGCCAAAAACTAAATTGACTAGTGGCCCCATACACAGGTAGACGAGCATGTGCTTGTTCAGGTAAATATAGCCCCCAAAAATAGAACACGGGTATCATGTGACCACCTGAGCGTTACGCAACCAAAGTGAGACTTTTCTCACCTGCGACAAATTTACGTCGTGAATGAGAAGGTCTTTGATGTAACACCACGAAAAAATACCGCCCTAAAACCACCCAAAACTCACTCACCAGGATGTGGACATTTCCGGGGCAATGACCTCACGGGTGGAGACCTAATGGAAGGTCAACCCAAGGTCAACCGTTTTTGTTGACTCACACCGGGCCAGTGGCAGGTGAATGGAGTTGGTGAGTACTGGGCACGTTTTCACGTGCAGTGCTTTTTCATATGAGCGCTGTGATTGCCCCCCCCCTTCCCAGTTCGTCCTTCTATGCAACTGCAAGTGTCCATCATCGCTGTCAAAGACAAAGTCACATTACCAACGTACAAACATTTGTGTCACAGTTGTCACAAACTACATTACCAACGTACAAACATTTGTGTCACATTTGTCACAAACTCACATCACCAACGTACAAACATTTGTGTCACATTTGTCACAAACTACATTACCAACGTACAAACATTTGTGTCACATTTGTCACAAACTCACATCACCAACGTACAAACATTTGTGTCACATTTGTCACAAACTACTCACCAAAGTTCAAACATTTGTGTCACATTTGTCACAAACTACTCACCAACGTTCAAACATTTGTGTCACATTTGTCACAAACTACTCACCAACGTTCAAACATTTGTGTCACATTTGTCACAAACTCACATCACCAACGTACAAACATTTGTGTCACATTTGTCACAAACTACTCACCAAAGTTCAAACATTTGTGTCACATTTGTCACAAACTACTCACCAACGTTCAAACATTTGTGTCACATTTGTCACAAACTACTCACCAACGTTCAAACATTTGTGTCACAGTTGTCACAAACTACATTACCAACGTACAAACATTTGTGTCACATTTGTCACAAACTACATTACCAACGTACAAACATTTGTGTCACATTTGTCACAAACTACATTACCAACGTACAAACATTTGTGTCACATTTGTCACAAACTCACATCACCAACGTACAAACATTTGAGTCACATTTGTCACAAACTACATTACCAACGTACAAACATTTGTGTCACATTTGTCACAAACTCACATCACCAACGTACAAACATTTGTGTCACATTTGTCACAAACTACTCACCAAAGTTCAAACATTTGTGTCACATTTGTCACAAACTACTCACCAACGTTCAAACATTTGTGTCACATTTGTCACAAACTACTCACCAACGTTCAAACATTTGTGTCACATTTGTCACAAACTCACATCACCAATTTTTTTGCAATAGTTTTTTAACTCGTTGCAACAGTGTTGTAGATTCTCGAGTTGTTTTTTTTATATTCCACTATATGTGTTATTGTGCGGGACTCACCCCACACCCTACCCCTGAAGATCTTTCCTTAGCCTTCACCCGCAGTATGTTTTCTCGACCTTGACCTTGTTGTTTAACGACTCACTTGAAACGGTTTAAAAGTAGCACTTACAACAGTTGAACTTACTTTAGTGCACTCGTGAGCAGATGACGTGGGGCCAAGAGTTCAAGCTAGGGATTTTATGTTCTGTATTTAATGGAGGCAAGCGACACCCTTGGTAGCACCCCTACCCCATGACTAACACCCCTGACAAGCCTGTTCACAAATCGTCGTACTGACAACATTTGCTTGCACCCCTACGCCCTATTTGCATCCCGAGTCTTTACTAGCCCCCCCCCCCCCCCCATACACACACACTCACCCACACACACACATTCTCTGTCACTTCATCAAAATCGCACACACCCTTAGCACCACCCCCAAGATTTTCCTGACTAAAGCACACCCCAACCCTCGCCCCTACTCCCCTAGAATGGTTACTCGGCCTACCTCCCTAGTGTCGCTGCTCCCCTCGAATGTTAACTCCCCCCCCCCCCCCCACCCACGGGGTAAAAACAAATGAGTTGTGATGAAATGTAAACCTAATCTCTGAGAAATATTTTTTCCCTGACGAATTCGGTCACGAGTTGTTACCGTCGTTCTGATGGTGCCAGCCTCCAACAGACTCTGGCAGCCTCGAACTGAAACAAAAAACCCTTCAAAGCGAGGCCTGACACAATATTTACGAGCACATAGTTATGCGGCTGATGTGGCTGTCTCCTAGCTGTTGCTGTTCATACACTTATCGTCTTGGTGTCTGAGTGTGTTCGTCTGAGTGTAACTGTGTGTCCGTGTGTGTGTGTGTGTAACTGTGTGTGTCCGTGTGTGTGTGTAGCTGTGTGTGTGGTAATTGTGTTTGCCCATGTGTGTGTTGTGATAAAATTATATGTGTCAGTGTGTCCGTGTGTGTGTAACTGTATGTGTGTGTGTGTCTGTGTGTGTGTGTAGCTGTGTGTGTACGTGTGTGTGATGTGATGAGTATAAAGGTTTGGTGAGGAGTAAATGAACGTCTTGATTCGCCTCTAATTTGTGCATGTACGGTACAGATGTGTTTACCCTAAATCTGTCGACAAACCTTGCATCAATGATAAGACATTAAGACACGTTCAGTAGCGTAGGCAGGGAAGTGATGTGGGGGATTTAGTTACCCCCCCCCCCTCACGTCTTCCCCTCTCCCTTACCACCAAGTGGCAGTTGTCAAGTATCGGTTAACAAATGTGAATCTTATAACACCCTCTATAACAAAATCATGTCAATGTAACGATAATATAATAAAAGTAATTAAAGCTACGAACATAAATAGAAAATACTGTGATGATAGTATTATGTTAAAGTGAAGGATTGTCGATATTTTCTTTTTTCTCTGTGTATACGCTCCGTACAAATTCTTGCCATGCTAACCATAAGCCGCCATGTTTTCGGGAATTCCCAGACATAGCTTTGGGGATTTCCGTTCTTTGCCTATTAGATGACATCTATCTTCCTGTAATTGGTGGCTATCTGTCGTCCAACGAACCGTGAAATAGTGCCTGAGGTACCAGACTAAAAATACCATTCTACAGATTCTCGTGTTCCCGCGGTACCACACTGGCCCGCTGTTCTAGAGCTTAGGTCTGTAAGTCATTCATCAAAATTAATTCTACAGACCTTTACATTCTTTCTTTATCGAGATCTTTGGGAGTAGTTCCCGGTTTTTGCCAGGCGCCACGGGTAATGATAAGTTGGAGCATTTGCAATCCGTTCACCTATCCGACCTTTAAGCGGCTTACTATATTGTTGGCCATTGATACTTATATTGTTATCCTGAAGAATATCATACCAGGCCATTGTTATTGTTATATTGCTTTATATCGTTGTATCATCCTAAAGAATATTATATAAGGCTATTTGCCCTGTTTTTCAATAAAAAAAAGCACTGGCCCTAATCAACGACCGACAACTACATCTTAAGAATTACAGTTGGTGTTTTAATTCGGGACTTTATTTCCGGCCATTTTATTTATGATTTTAAAATAGTGTGACGTCAATGTTGGACCAAACGTCTACACCAGCTTCAGCTGATCAGCAGGAGCCACTCCCTGAGCCACATAGACGCTGGCCCTGAGCCACATAAACCCTGGCCCCCTGAGCCACATAAACCCTGTCCCCCTGAGCCACATAGACGCTGGCCCTGAGCCACATAAACCCTGTCCCCCTGAGCCACATAGACGCTGTCCTTCTGAGCCACATAGACGCTGGCCTTCTGAGCCACATAGACGCTGTCCTGAGCCACATAGACGCTGGCCCCCTGAGCCACATAGACGCTGGCCTTCTGAGCCACATAGACGCTGTCCTGAGCCACATAAACCCTGTCCCCCTGAGCCACATAGACGCTGGCCTTCTGAGCCACATAGACGCTGGCCCCCTGAGCCACATAGACGCTGTCCTGAGCCACATAAACCCTGTCCCCCTGAGCCACATAGACGCTGTCCTTCTGAGCCACATAGACGCTGTCCTTCTGAGCCACATAGACGCTGTCCTGAGCCACATAGACGCTGGCCCCCTGAGCCACATAGACGCTGGCCCCCTGAGTCACATAGACGCTGGCCCTGAGCCACATAGACGCTGTCCTTCTGAGCCACATAGACGCTGGCCTTCTGAGCCACATAGACGCTGGCCCTGAGCCACATAGACGCTGGCCTTCTGAGCCACATAGACGCTGGCCTTCTGAGCCACATAGACGCTGGCCTTCTGAGCCACATAGACGCTGGCCTTCTGAGCCACATAGACGCTGGCCCTGAGCCACATAGACGCTGGCTCCGTGATCCGCTCCTGCCCGCGGCTCCTAAATACTTTCATGGTTTTTCCGTTACAGCCTGTTTCTGTGTCTATCTTCACTCAGTAAACCCACACATCCATTTATCCGGTTGTATCCACTTATCCACTTACCAATATCATTTTGTATCGATCTGAAATGGTCTTTATATAGACAAGGCGGCCCAAGGTCAAGGCCAGGACATTCGTGAAGGTCAATCAGCTGATGGTATACCCATGTTCTCTTAAAAAATTTCCAAAATATTTTCTAGAGCCTTATTTTTTATTCTTTTCCAACCTCCTGTACGTGTTAAACTATCGCGCCGACCTTCTAACTTTGCACATAAAAAGTTCTCTGTGAAAGATTGTGTGATCTCTGTTCTGTTCATACCAACGTTTAAAGTAGTCTCCCTTACCTGCCTCGATCTAGTCAGTGTTAGAATTAGAGATAACTCCACATCGCGATTCTGATTAATCCGGAGTTATCTTTCCTTTTGATACAAACGTGTGTGGGAGATGTATGGGTGGGGCTGGTGTGTTTTCAGTAATGACATACTCCCTATGGTGACTATGTTGTCTGGTATGTTCTATTTGTTATGTAAATCTAAAAAAAATTATCCAATTATTTTGAAACAACAAAATGGGAAATTTCCGCTAGTTTAAAAATAGCTTGTGAGTGACGAGACTTTTAAATTACACATGCGTCATCCAATTGTTTTTAAATTGACATGAGGGGGATGGGGGGGGCTACTTATCTTACTTGTCACCTTGCAGATAACCCCCTACCCCCTTTTCCAACCCCCCCCCCCTTACACACACACACGTCTAATGACTCCCATTATTGATGCTGGGCGTCAACCCGTATCTATTGCTATTTTTCATACCGTACACGACAAGGGCGATAATCCAGCCACAAGGGAGATAATTATAAAGGTTTAAAGTTATGTTCTTGGCGTCTAGGGTTTGGTTTGTCAGTTGAAAGGTATGCAGTTACGCAACCCGTAGCACATTCTCAAATGTTTTTATGTCTCACGCCTAAAAGTAGAACAAAATTGAGCTGTCAAAGGTGAGGGAGTTATCTGCAGCTTCGTGAATGTTATCGAAAGTAAGGTGGGTTTTTTTTAGTGGTGTCAGTAACGATTTGAACTCAGGTGTGTGGTGGTTAGCAATCGGGTGCTAACTCACTGAACCACCTTTTTTCCATCCAGATTGGCCAAGTATATTTGGAGCCTAAACCACCGACCCTACACTACACTACTTAAAATAACAAACAGACACAGGCATCCAACAACCAATTTAACTAGTGAAACCGTTATCTTAGGTGGGGATAGAATCTGCAATCATCCGTCAGAGACTCTCTCGCACTACATCTCTGGAAGGGATGGTGTTTTGGTAGATGACAAACTTTTTTTTAAACTTACACCCAAAGATCGTCCATTAATATTTTAAATAGATATCAGGTACTCTCATTTCACAGTTGACAATTCAAGGTTCACGTTTCAGTTCACCCTTCACGCATCACATAACCACAATTACATAATAACGTTTTTTTTACATTCGCGCTTCACTCTACACTTGAGTACAACGCACGACACCACACTCACACATCAGACAATTGTGTGCCTACATCAACTACTCACCACCAACCTCACACATCAGACAGTTGTGTGCCTACATCAACTACTCACCACCAACCTCACACATCAGACAGTTGTGTGCCTACATCAACTACTCACCACCAACCTCACACATCAGACAGTTGTGTGCCTACATCAACTACTCACCACCAACCTCACACATCAGACAGTTGTGTGCCTACATCAACTACTCACCACCAACCTCACACATCAGACAGTTGTGTGCCTACATCAACTACTCACCACCAACCTCACACATCAGACAATCGTGTGCCTACATCAACTACTCACCACCAACCTCACACATCAGACAATCATGTGCCTACATCAACTACTCACCACCAACCTCACACATCAGACAATCATTTGCCTACATCAACTACTCACCACCAACCTCACACATCAGACAATCATGTGCCTACACCAATACTCACCACCAACCTCACACATCAGACAATCATGTGCCTACATCAACTACTCACCACCAACCTCACACATCAAACAATCGTGTGCCTACATCAACTACTCATCACCAACCTCACACATCAGGCAATCGTGTGTCTACATCAACTACTCACCACCAACCTCACACATCAGACAATCGTGTGTCTACATCAACTACTCACCACCAACCTCACACATCAGACAATCGTGTGTCTACATCAACTACTCACCACCAACCTCCAAGTTAGCTCACACATCAGACAATCGTGTGCCTACATCAACTACTCACCACCAACCTCACACATCAGACAATCGTGTGCCTACATCAACTACTCACCACCAACCTCACACATCAGACAATCGTGTGCCTACATCAACTACTCACCACCAACCTCACACATCAGACAATCGTGTGCCTACATCAACTACTCACCACCAACCTCACAGCTTACCTTTCCTGCTCACTCACCTGATGAAAAGATCGCCTGCTGTTATTTACTCACTATTCATTTTTATGCACATTGTACTCAGCTATTCACTGTAAACATATTTTACTATCCCTTCCCATTTTAACCATATTTTACTCACCCCCACCCCCCAATTTAACCATATTTTACCCCGTCCCCACCCCCCATTTTAACCATACTTTACTCACCTTCTTTTTCTTTGAACAAATCTAACGCTCCCTATTTAAAAACAACACGTATCCACCCCCCCCCCCCCCCCCCCAATTAAAAACATGTATCCACCCTCCGAATATTTGAACTCAACGTTTTTTACTCACCCTCTGCATTTTTTACCCGAACTTTTTTTGCTTAAACCTTTCACAGTGGGTAAAATTGTGGTGTTTCAAAAATTGTGGTGTTTCAAAAATTGTGGTGTTTCAAAAATTGTGGTGTTTCAAAAAATGAAAACAAATATATTGTTTGTATATTGCTGTGTCGAAGATTTCTTCTACCAAGAATGATGCACACTGCACGTGTGCTATAGCAAGTACCATACAACAGATGTGTGTATTGTGTGTTTGTGTATTATAAAAGATACCACACATTGTTCTAACATTAGTCACCTCTGATAGACATGATTCAGATCGTTTTTAATTAGTGGTTACTATTTTTACATTGGTGCAATAACGTCGATTTATTAACCAACGTGTTATCCATCTATCCATCCATTTATTTATTTATCCATCGATCCACTCATCCACGCATTCATCTGCTCATCCATCCTCGCTTCCGTACACGTATCCATTCATCGGTTGATCCATCTATCCGTCCGTCCCTCCATCCATCGATCTATCTTTCCATCCATAAATCCGTCCACCCATCCATTCAACCATCCACCAATCCACCCACCACACTACTCATCCATCCATCCTCAACATACAGCCCTACTGCACCTCCTAATCCAGGCCATGTAAACATACATCCAACATATTCCACCATCCTGTCTGACCTAGATATTTCTGTTGACTGTACGGCTGCTCCAGGTGGCTCCCCACATCCACAGGAGATGTGGCATTTCATTCACACCTCCACCACATAACGCAGACGTCTAATTTTAGACATGTTTCACAAACCGGCCTCATTACTTAGTGGGATCAGAGAACCGGTTCAAGATCTCGTTTGTAGTTATCAGAAGCCGGCATTCTTGCCACATCTGTGCCCCGCTACTAAAGAAATAATCCAATTTCACATGGCGTTTTTTACACTACGTACGGTACAGCACATTTCGTGTCTTACGGTATATACGGTAGAGCATATTATACTGCTGGCCCATAAATATGATTTCAATTATCTACAACTGTTTTCTGAGCTAAAATTGATTCGGGGCAGGTATTTTTATTATGTTGATGTACTAGTTTTTAACTCGTGAGTGCGCGGGTTTAAGCAAAGCTCTTTTATAGCTGTTGTTAAATTTTGTAAACATAGTTGACGTTTAATTGAAACTTCTCGCGTTTTTTTTTTTCAAATACTCTTTTTGGTTATAAAATTACCTGCTGTTAATATTTAATTCATATTAAACGTGCATATACTATCTAGGGTTTCTTTCAGAGTTTTTTCTCCGGAATGGGGCTTTTGAAATTTAATTTCTGGGAGGGGGGGGGGGGTGGGGATGTAGACACTGGTTAAAGTATATATTTTCTATAAAATAAAAGTTATAAAATTGAATGAGCTATGCCCCCCCCCCCCCCCTTGTATAGATGCGTGAAATTAGCTGTGGTACCAACAATTTCAATCGAGGTTAGGAATCACTAGTCTTTCAAGAAGCGGCTCCGTGTCTATGCTGTTGCTGTAGTTTCTATACCTGTGCAGTGATGGTGTTCTGTGTACTTTATAGTTTACTCTTCGTACTGTGTAATACTTGAAGTGCATAGATTACATATGTATCGTTCTATAACGAGCGCTTTGATCGATGTTATAATCTCGGATTCTGTCTGTTTCATTAGTTCGTGTCACATTGTACTACTCAACTATTGAACGCCGGTGTTTTCATTAAAAGTCAAACATCTATCCATCTTTAATCAAACCTGTGTCTCCGCGTTTCGACTCTTTCATAAATTTCGGCTCCTGTTTCTACTCTTTAAGATTTCAATTGTTACACGTTAATCTACTGCTAAAATTCAATTGTTTCACACCGATATGTAAAGCTTTGTCAGCGAACCTTTCCTTACATTACAGCACGTTGCGTGTACGATAAATGTTACTATTTACCTTTTAGTATTTGTGATGCGACCTCTAGAACATTACAGCGTACTAGCGGAACTAATATCACAGGATGAAATCTTGCCCTAACACCGGCTACACCAGAAGTCGCAGAGCTTTATGAATAAGTTCCAGACTACAATGTATTGCCTCTTCACCTTTTCCATACCCCCCTTCACCTCCCCTCCCACCCGTTTTTTTTTCCATCGGGGCCAGAGATCTCGTTCATACCTCCAGACAATACGGCCCAAATCTAAAAATAGCTCCACCAGAAACGTCATGATCAGATCCTCTGTCTCCTTCACGTTCAGCAAACTTTGAGAACGGGAAAATCCGAAAGATAAACTTGACGGTGCGCACGTTGCCCTCCCCCAATCTCACCTCCCCCCCCCCCTCCCCCGCACACGGCTCACCCACCTATCAAGCGGCACTAAATTTCAGGAAGTATCCCATCAGTGCGCATGCGCGAACGATAGTGCCCAATTAGAAGGTCTAAAGCGTTGATAGTGGCAATGAATTGCTTTGATAAAAAAAAGTTTCATCATGTTGAATTTGAGAAACATTCAAAGAAGTAAACAAATAGTTTACTCTAGTAAACAGATATTTTACTCCTTACTTACTTGTTAAAAACATACCCCATTAAACAAGGTCGCACCCATTGTACAAGTATTTAATGTAAATATATATTTATCTTGTAAACATAACATAATTGTAAATGCGTTTTATTATTTACTTAACGTTGTAATTTGTTCGATAAATAAATAAATATCCATTCAGAAAAGTACACCAAAAATTTTAAAATGTAATTCATCCTTACATTTTAATATGTAATTCATCCTAACATTTTAATATGTAATTCATCCTTCCATTTCAAAATGTAATTCCTGCTTACATTTCAAAATGTAATTCCTCCTTACATTTTAAAATGTAATCCATCCTTATATTTCTAAATGTAATACATCCTTACATTTTAAAATGTAATTCCTCCTTACATTTTAAAATGGAATTCATCCTTACATTTTAAAATGTAATTCCTCCTTATATTTTAAAATGTAATTCATCCTTACATTTTAAATGTAATTCATCCTTACATTTTAAAATGTAATTCCTCCTTACATTTCAAAATGTAATTCCTCCTTACATTTCAAAATGTAATTCCTCCTTAAATTTTAAAATGTAATTCCTCCTTACATTTTAAAATGTAATTCATCCTTACATTTTAAAATGTAATTCCTCCTTACATTTCAAAATATAATTCCTCCTTACATTTCAAAATGTAATTCCTCCTTACATTTTAAAATGTAATTCCTCCTTACATTTTAAAATGTAATTCCTCCTTACATTTCAAAATGTAATTCCTCCTTACATTTCAAAATGTAATTCCTCCTTACATTTCAAAATGTAATTCCTCCTTACATTTCTCAACTTACAGATTCCACTGGGACAGCACACTGAGTGAAATACTTCGGTCCTACCTTGACCTTGATGTGACCCCACCCTGGTCTAACCTGACCTTGAGGGAGATGCTCATCTACAAATCTGGGCCCAGCGCGGCCGACATGAGCACCATGACGGGGCTGCCGCTGGGTGTGGCACGGGAGGAGCTGGTCAGGTAACTAGACGGGTATCACGTGGGGTATCTGGTTGGGTCCCTGCTGGGGTATCTGATGGGATATCTGGTGGGGTCTGGTGGGATATCTGGTGGGGTCTGGTGGGATATCTGGTGGGGTCTGGTGGGATATCTGGTGGGATATCTGGTGGGGTCTGGTGGGATATCTGGTGGGGTCTGGTGGGATATCTGGTGGGGTCTGGTGGGATATCTGGTGGGGTCTGGTGGGATATCTGGTGGGATATCTGGTGGGGTCTGGTGGGATATCTGGTGGGGTCTGGTGGGATATCTGGTGGGGTCTGGTGGGATATCTGGTTGGGTCTGGTGGGATATCTGGTGGGGTCTGGTGGGATATCTGGTGGGGTCTGGTGGGATATCTGGTGGGGTCTGGTGGGATATCTGGTGGGGTCTGGTGGGATATCTGGTGGGGTCTGGTGGGATATCTGGTGGGGTCTGGTGGGATATCTGGTGGGGTCTGGTGGGATATCTGGTGGGATCTGGTGGGATATCTGGTGGGGTCTGGTGGGATATCTGGTGGGGTCTGGTGGGATATCTGGTGGGGTCTGGTGGGATATCTGGTGGGGTCTGGTGGGATATCTGGTGGGGTCTGGTGGGATATCTGGTGGGATATCTGGTGGGGTCTGGTGGGATATCTGGTGGGGTCTGGTGGGATATCTGGTGGGGTCTGGTGGGATATCTGGTTGGGTCTGGTGGGATATCTGGTGGGGTCTGGTGGGATATCTGGTGGGGTCTGGTGGGATATCTGGTGGGGTCTGGTGGGATATCTGGTGGGGTCTGGTGGGATATCTGGTGGGGTCTGGTGGGATATCTGGTGGGGTCTGGTGGGATATCTGGTGGGGTCTGGTGGGATATCTGGTGGGATCTGGTGGGATATCTGGTGGGGTCTGGTGGGATATCTGGTGGGGTCTGGTGGGATATCTGGTGGGGTCTGGTGGGATATCTGGTGGGGTCTGGTGGGATATCTGGTGGGATATCTGGTGGGGTCTGGTGGGATATCTGGTGGGGTCTGGTGTGATATATGGTTCTGGTGGTGTCTGGTGGGGTATCTGGTGGGATATCTGGTGGGATATCTGGTGGGATATCTGGTGGGGTATCTGGTGGGATATCTGGTGGGGTCTGGTGGGATCTGTGGTGGGGTCTCTTGAGGGGTTTCTCGAGGGGGTCTCTCTTGGGGTATGGTGAGCTATCTGCTGGAATATCTGCTGGGGTATCTGCAGAGGTATCTGCTGGGGTATCTGCGATGGTATCTGGTGTGGTATATGCTATTATTACCGTTTTCTGGACAATAAAACAGAGAACTGTAAAAAGAAAACAACATGTTCTTAAAATAAAATAAACACATCTAGTCCATTCTATCCATTTCGTCTTTAAAATGCCTTAACGATGATATAAACATAATTAGTTTATAATTAAAAAGGCCATGGGAGCGGACGCAGCATAAATTACTTAATTAACATAAATTAACGTCTGCACAAATGTGTGGCACTACAAGATGGCACTGACCTCAAATAGATCCTGAGTTCACATACAAGTGAAGTGGATTTGAACTCGTACATAAACTCATACATAAACTCATACATAAACTCATACATAACCTCATACATAACCTCATACATAACCTTATACATAAACTCACACATACTCATACATATACTCATACGTAATTTCATATATAAACCCATACATAAACTCATACAAACACTCCATGACCTATGTTAAAAAACCCATGCACTCTATTCTTTAACTTTATAGCTTAAAGTAGTCAGCAACATTTTGTCTGCAGGGTGGGGGGGGGTCATGGTTTATGATCCCGATTACCTCTAAAACCATAGGTTGGCTGGAGTGTGTGTGCGGGGGGGGGGGGGGGGGTAAGATTTAGAATCCAAATGAGCTCTACAGTACCTGTGTTTACCATAGACTAGCTGGTCTGTGTCCAGCACTTTAGATTGGTGAGTAGACAAATAACCACAGCTGTTGTCTGCTACTCATTGCAAGAACTCCTGGGGGTTGGGTGGGGGTAGGGGGTGTTAAGGTGAGGTGTTGGAATGGTCATTTAAAAACAGTTTTTAACTTTTGAATAGATTTATCATTAGTTAGAACACTCACACATACATGTGTATTTACTAATGATAAAGAAATATATATATATATATATATATATATATATATATATATATATATATATATATATATATATATATATATATATATATATATATATATATATATATATATATATATATATATATATATATATATATATATATATATATATAATATACATATATAATATACATATACATATACATATACATATACATATACATATACATATACATATACATATACATATACATATACATATACATATACATATACATATACATATACATATACATATACATATACATATACATATACATATACATATACATATACATATACATATACATATACATATACATATACATATACATATACATATACATATACATATACATATACATATACATATACATATACATATACATATACATATACATATACATATACATATACATATACATATACATATACATATACATATACATATACATATACATATACATATACATATACATATACATATACATATACATATACATATACATATACATATACATATACATATACATATACATATACATATACATATACATATACATATACATATACATATACATATACATATACATATACATATACATATACATATACATATACATATACATATACATATACATATACATATACATATACATATACATATACATATACATATACATATACATATACATATACATATACATATACATATACATATACATATACATATACATATACATATACATATACATATACATATACATATACATATACATATACATATACATATACATATACATATACATATACATATACATATACATATACATATACATATACATATACATATACATATACATACACATACACATACACATACACATACACATACACATACACATACACATACACATACACATACACATACACATACACATACACATACACATACACATACACATACACATACACATACACATACACATACACATACACATACACATACACATACACATACACATACACATACACATACACATACACATACACATACACATACACATACACATACACATACACATACACATACACATACACATACACATACACATACACATACACATACACATACACATACACATACACATACACATACACATACACATACACATACACATACACATACACATACACATACACATACACATACACATACACATACACATACACATACACATACACATACACATATACATATACATATACATATACATATACATATACATATACATATACATATACATATACATATACATATACATATACATATACATATACATATACATATACATATACATATACATATACATATACATATACATATACATATACATATACATATACATATACATATACATATACATATACATATACATATGCATATGCATATGCATATGCATATGCATATGCATATACATATACATATACATATACATATACATATGCATATGCATATGCATATATATATCTATATATATATATATATATATATATATATATATATATATATATATATATATATATATATATACGTGTGTGTATGAGCGTGTTTGTGTCTATATAGTCAGTACTTTGTTTATCATTTATCATTGACCCCGAAGCGCGTGAGTTCATGACTCCGTCAATGTAAGCCCCGCCCACTCACCTGTTCCAGCCTTTGTCCCACGTGATCGATATGTCGCGGCAGGTAAGTGCCCCAAGATGCCAGACGAAGTAAAGATTTCTGCCGAGACCACAACCAAACTGGCACCTGGCCCGGCAGACGTTTGATCCCGCCGTAATCTGGACGAGAGACAAACGGAGCTGAAGTTGCCTTTGAAATCGATCACGGAAAAATTCCTCAGGAGAATTCCGTTGGTTGATAGTGGTTGTTTCCGGCCAGCTGGGGTGTATGAGTGATCATTCATTATGTGAATGGTATCACAGGGTATCTCACAGCTTAAGGAGTGGGTGATCGGATGAGAAAACGCACCACTGCTAATCCGAAAGATTCTGAGCCTACCAAGCTCTGATGGGTACCTTACTCAGGTTAGAGAAAATTAAGGCGGCTGGGTACAATGCTGACGCTGCTATTCTTTTATAATCAGAAGCCATTAAAATAGATTAAATCTACTTCACCTGCCCCATGCGTCTTGGCACTAATGGGAAAAGACAGCTTAATTTAATTTAAACCAAAACTGTAACTGAACTATAAAAGCTACACATGATCATCCCCCCCCCCCCCTCCCCTTCAACCATAAGTAAACCAAAACATTAAACAACCAAAACCTAACCATTAACCAAAACTTAACTATCACGTGAAGTGTCTAACCAATCAGCTCCAACCGTATATTTTTTCCTCCCACAGGCGGTCCCGGTTTCTCCCCCAAGAGGACGAGTTCCGAGGTACGAACCACTACAGCAACTACATGTACACCATCGTCAGCTACCTGGCCGAGAGGATGTCGGGAAGGTCATGGAACGACCTTGTCAAGGTGCACGTGCTGGACATACAGAACATGAACGGCTCGTTCTCCCCCGAGGGCATGGGTCACATCGACGCCGCCCTACCCTACAGGTTCGACCCCACCCGACACGCAGAGTTTGAGGTCCAGAACAGGACGCTGTTTAAGTAAGTGATGTCATTCTGTCCGTCAGACTTTAGTTCGTTCTCTCGATCTCAGAGGCGTAGCGGCCCTTTTTTCGATATGCACCCCCTCAAGATTTCGATTTACACCCCCTCCCCCTCAAACTTTCGAGTTGCACCCCCCCCCTCAAGATTTCGATTTGCACCCTCACCCCCCTCACCCCCCGTCAAACTTTCGATTTGCACCCCCTCAACCTTTCAATTTATTTTTCCAACCCATTTTGGCGCCCCCTAAGGTCGGCGCCCGGGGACGTATGTCACCTCCCCCCCCCGTCCACCCCCCGTCCACCCCCCTCGCTACGCTACTGCTCGATCCTGACGTCATCGCATCGTTCGGTATGACGTCATCACGTTTTGTCCATTAAAACTCGTTTAATGCGTCATTAAGTTTCGCCAATCTAACATATCCGTTTATTATCTGGATGCGCCACTGAGCAGATACTGAGCGAGTGAAAACACCAACAAATGCATACAACGTCCTATGCTTATAAGCGCCATTTACACAGACTTGTAAGAATAAGACCTCCAATGCTCTCATTCGTGTAATCAATCAGCATTAACTTAAGTTCTATGAATGGCTAAATGTGACGCTTATATCCAGTGATGTAGCTATACAGCTGTTTATCCTGGTAACCGGTAGTTACAATGTGGATACTGGTTAGTGGTTACCAAGGTCAACAAATGTTAGTGGCGGACTGGGGGAGGGGGTGGCGGATGGACACTGGTTAAAGTATATATGGATATAACATATATTTTTTTTCTTTTTCGTCCGGGGGGTAGTGAGGAAGTATAAGTCCTCTTGGGAGGTTGGGGGGGGGGGCGAAATGATGCCTAAAATAACTGCTGGCGCTTGTTATGTTGAGATGAAGTTTGAATTTCTGGCATGGTTTCCGGTGACCCCATGCAACCAAAAGACGCTGACTCGGTCTTTTAGCTGGCTACACCTGGGTCTAATTTAACTCTAGTAAACTAAAAACAACAAACGGTGTCTCGTGATTCCATAAGTCAGTGGATGTCTTTTTAGAAGTGGGAAAGGTCAAGCGATGACGTCACGAGTGCGCCGCCATCGCTCGGGTCAGCTGACGTCACGCCAGTTATGTAACCGGAACTTCCCGGAATTCCCCGTAGTCCAAGATCAAACCCTGCACGTGACATCGCTCAACTTCCTGTCCCAGTGCCAGATGTGTCCTGGGAAATTTAATTACGGCGCCACCAAAAAGAATGATCTCCCCTGCTATTCTTTGAGGCAACATGGGAGATAACCTCGGTGCTGCACGCTTGGTGCCAACAAATAAATATTGACCTCATATTTGGTTCTTGAGTTTCTAAACAAATTGTCTGTGTCTTATACATCACGCACAGAATAAAATGCCGTATGTGGTGCGTTGGTTTCGCCTGGGAACAGCCAGAGGTGAGGCTGAGGGGGAGGGGGGGATGGTGGAAGGGGTTGTCGAACCTGGGTGAAAAATATATTGTTTTAAACCTGTATGGCACATTCTGATTAGAGTCCACACCTTGCTCTGGCTACTACACTATAGACTATCACACAAGTAGCATTTCATAGACAATCACACACGTATCATTTGAC
Source organism: Physella acuta (assembly GCF_028476545.2). Taxonomy (NCBI): domain Eukaryota; kingdom Metazoa; phylum Mollusca; class Gastropoda; family Physidae; genus Physella; species Physella acuta. The sequence goes on from NW_026731537.1 coordinate 3,519,189, forward strand.
GGACTATCAGCCAAGTATCATTTGGCACTATAGGCTATCACACAACTATCATTTGACAGACTATCACACAAGTAGCACTTGACATAATAGAGTATCACACAAGTAGCATTTGACACTACAGGCAATCACACAAGTAGCATTTGCCATTATAAACTATCACACAAGTATCATTAGATAGACTAAATAAATGACATAAGTATCATTTATTTTCATATTTGTATCATTCACAACTTACCTTCTCTGCTTACTTTCACCATAGCCCTGATCCGACTTATTTATAGTTGATGTATCATCTTGGCCTAATTTCAGTTGAGCGAAGATTTATAAAAACCTATCACAGCTCCTCCATCCCCGTCAGATATAAAGATGTATACGATTGGCTACAATAATGTACGCCTTCATGACGTAACGCGGCCGTTATTGCATAATTTAAACACTGCAGCTGTTGTGGATTAGGTTATCTTTATAGCCACTTACCCTCAAAGGCTGGTTAGGGTTAAATCTTAGTGTATCAGTTAAGGTTTCCAAGTGAAATCTGCGGTCTCAGACAGAAGTAATTAGTCCCGTCTGTTGACAGTTGTAGTTAATGGTGGTCGTGTGTCTCTGTGCTGTTGGGTGGGGTATGGTGGGGTAGGGTGGGGCATGGTGGAGTAGGGTGGGGTAGTGTGGGGTATGGAGGGGTAGGGTGGGGTATGGAGGGGTAGTGTGGGGTAGGGTGGGGCATGGTGGGGTAGGGTGGGGTAGGGTGGGGTTTGGTAGAACAATCTGCGATGGTCATTGGATAGGTCATCGGTCATGATTGGTCAATGTAAGATGGTCACTGGATGTGATAGATACGATTGAACAATCTATGATGGTCATTGGATGTGACATGATGGTACAATGTATACTCGTCAATGCGATGGTGATTGTATATCAGATTTACATTTAACTAAGTTATTTAATCCCTCTATACACAACCTCCATGTTATTTTCTCCCATCTAAAAATATTTAGCAAGCCGCGCAGAAAGTACACGTTCCGATTCAATATACCCAACCTACGGTAAATCAGGTGTAAAATCTTTTCTATATAAAAGTGCTGATTATTATGTACCAAGTGTATTTATCTACTTCATATGCACATCGAAACTCCGAGCCCTTGATCCTGTTTTCTAACCCAGCACACAGATTAAAGCTTTCTAAACTTTGCTTGAAGCTTTTAACAATGCCAATATACCAATACAGTCAAGTCCATCTGTGACCTACTTAGGTCGAGTCAGGTTCCATTTTTATTTTGACATTGTATAATACCTTATATGGAATGATTGTGTAACTCCTGGGGTTTTTCCACTGTCTTATTAAGGTGTCTAAGACGTAGAAATTTTCCATTAAGATCTGATTGAATGATTCTGATCATATGACCCTCCCAACCAATGGCTACATGAGTTGAGGATGACCTCCCCTGTGGCAGAAGTCTTTAACTGCCCCGCACACTCGCCACACGTGGCAGTTTACCTTGATCAGGCCGTCTACCTTGATCAAACAGTCTATTAAGACCATTGCCGTCCATATTGTCCGGCAACAGATTCTGACCATTTGAACGTGAGAGAACTTAAGTCCTGTGTGTGCTATGCTTTCTTAAGTTGATTTAGTCTTCTAGTATAATATTACTTGTCGCCAAGTAATTCTTGAAGCTATAGCAGTGTTGTGTGGCCTGTGGCTATTTTTAGACAGTGTAGAAATCTGTGATAGTGTTTTTTCTTACATTTTGTAAGTTGGGTTTTGATATTTTATACATTAAATATTTTATCTAGTTTAACCTGGTGTTCTGCCACAACTGTGTTCGCTTATTAAAGGTTGTATGCAGATTGGATGAGTGTTAATTTCAATAGTATCACTAGTCTTCCCTAGACATCGAATTCGAGCCCTAGTGTGTCATTGTGTTAGTGTTCATCCATTTAGGCTGTAAGGCATTTGCATATAACCCCGAAAAAAGAATCCGGGGACGTTCTCCTTCTATCTGGCTGATAGATAGGTAAACGTTACACCATCCAACAAGCTGCATGACGTTTTATTCGTTGATATCCTTGCAGTTGGTGCCGAAGTGTCAAATCACACATTTTAAAATCTCTTTTCAAGTTTTAAACACCAAGTCTAGGTTTGTGGGAGAAAAATCCTCGATTTCTTTGACTTGTGAAAGACGAATATTTGTTCAGATAAAAGTGATATGTGCGTTGGAGATTAGCAGGCCCCGCAATCCTTGCCGTTTAGAGTTACGTCCCTTAAAATGTTGACTGTGAGGCATTCTGGCACAAACGATCGTGACTTTAAACAAAGATGGCGGACGATTTGATGTCCAATTTCTCTCTCGTCAAACATCATCTTGCTGACTCAGATCTCGAGAGATCTCGGATCTCGCGTGATCTCAGGAATGTTGACTACTTGAGCAGACGTAGAACATCTTCAACTGCGATTCTTGATATTTATTGCCCCTTCAGAGAACTTGGATACGAACAACACCAACTTGTAAAAGTCGGTCAAATGTCTACGAAATAAAATAACAATGTTTATTTTAGGTTCTTTTAATAGGTATCGTCTTCATTTTTTTTCTATTTCGTTCCTTTTGGACCATACGACCATAGGACCTCTGTCAAAGCATTCCACTCCCCACGATATCTTGTCACTCTTTTTAGCTGTTCTTAATTCCCTCCTCCATTTCGGCATCCTCCTTAATTTTATTTTAGAGTTAACTTCATAATTACAAATTAATTACATAAAAATAGTTATTCATATAGGCCTAAATATTTGTTTGCCTAGATTCGCAAATAGCGATACTTCAACTCATAAATCAACTCCAAAGAAACCGTTGTTAAAATGTTATCGTTGGCCATTTCAGCTCACTGAATAAGTGGGTAATTCCGGTCACAGGGAATCTTAAAAATCGCGATTAAAAAGAAGGTGAAACGCTACGGATAAAAGCAAATCTAAGCTACGTGATAAAATGAATGGACTTGAATATTGTGTGGGTCTATGTTTACTTCTAAGTTCTTTCTTCATTCACCACATCCATATGTTTGCTTAGCGTACAAATCCACGATACTAGAATGTAAACCGGGTGTTGGGTACAAAAAGTTGAAGTTTTCAACGCTAAACTTAATTTTTTTTTTAACTTTTTTTTTTCGTATGAGCGTTGGCCTAGTTTTCCATGTTACGATCATAAATTCCTGGCTGTCTGCATCAAATTCAAAAACCAAACCCCAAAAGCCATGGAACAAACGCAACATTTGATGCAGTCTAACATTTGATGCGGCGATAAATAGCAGACGGCAAATGACTTTACCACCAGGGGGACGAGCAGACGACATGAGCATTTCATCAAGACAAAAAAAACCTTTGTTTGAAATTAAAGACTGAATTCCTGAAATAACATCAGCGTTTATTAAAAAATAAATAACGAACACTCTTCGCATGCAGTTTTTATCTGAAGTTTCATTAAGATATGGATGTTTTGTGTACAAAATATGGCTGTTTGATGGGTGGGAGAGTTGAAGATTCATCTTTATAACTGTGTACAAGTTTTTTTATTGCTTTGACCTGCATACTTGTGTGACCCCCTTTTTTCTTTTTTATAAAAACCGATTTCCAACTAACACATACAAAAAATAACGATTAAGATTTTAAACAATCAGACCAAAGCAGGCTAAAGAAAGTTTAATTTTCCGAAACTCAGCTCCTGTGGACAAGTCGCATAACGTACCTAAGCGAGTGTGGTCCATTCATTAGACGCAAATTAAAATAGATCGAATATGTCACGTGACGAACTCAGCTCCTGGGCGAGGCGCTAATCTTAACGACCACATCAGCCCTGATGTATGCTGGGTGGAATAGCCCAGCAGTAAGGAATAAACTAAGAGAAACGACGGCACGTAGGTGTTTACACCTCAGCCACTAGATCTCAGAGGGGAAAAACAACGGATTTAACTGTGCCAGTTTCTCTATTATCTATTGCCGTAGTTTTCAAGATATATATATATATATATATATATATATATATATATATATATATATATATATATATATATATATATATATATATATATAAAGGCCTATATATTAATTTATGGGATATATATATATATATATATATATATATATATATATATATATATATATATATATATATATATATATATATATATATATATACATATATATATTAGTAGCATTTAAAAACACATAACAGTTTTCAGTGTACTAATAACAAGAAAATAAGCAAGAATTTCCTTCAGCTTTATTGATAAAAACAAAAGCTTTTGTCGCCTCAGAAATCTCATTACATTTTGCGACCAAAACTTCACATTTTTACAATTAAACTAACTCTGTTGGTGACTAAATGTGTGTAATAATTACATCCAAGGCATCAAAATGAAATGATTCTGCCTTTCAGCCTCCACCCATTCGAAAGTGTTGGGTCTCTGATGGTTTCAGCTGGCGATATTGTCAAATGGCTCAGGCATCTCATCCACGTTTTAAATGACAAGGGAGACGACCCAGAAATAAATCAACTCATCAAAGACGCTTTTCAAACGTGGGTTGCTGTTCCTGAAGGACACCAGGAATCTTCTGTGTCTCACGATTCTGAAGTGGCGGAAGGTTATGGCATGGGGTGGTACGTGTCTACATACAACGGTGAGCAGAGTTTTATATTCATAAGTTAGGTTTAGGTTTATGTTTCAATTCGAAAATGTAAGGGTGTGGCGCTTCTTCAAAAACGTTTTGCTGAAGTAAATAAAATGGTCATTTTATATAAGTGGTCGATTCTCAAAATTCAAATAAAGTGTTCAAAATATTAAATTCTAGAAAACGTAGTAATTACTAGAGATCTAATTAATTAAAAAGTAATTATTCAAAATATTTAAGAAAAGCTCAATCTGAACTAGACCTAGACTTTCAAATTAAGTAATATTAATTGTTGTCTCGGCAGACTCATAATGACATTATAAAGTGATGTCTAAAATTGTATTAAAAATGAATTGACTAACAAGATGCGTTACATATATTAAGTCTATACTTCATGTCTCACAATGTTGAACTACTAGAAAAAAACAGTGTTTTTAAATAATTTTTATAAATGGATAAATAATCTATAAATAGGCCTATTTGTTAAAATAAAAAAAATATAACATTTACACTGATTGTGCTTTGATGAAATAATCGCCTTACTTATCACCTTATTTATTTAATTTTTTTTAATAAAATTTATTTTATTTCAGGTTTTAAAAGGTTTAAGTTCAGCGGCAGTTTGTATGCCTACAACTCCCAGATTTGGCTGTTCCCTGAACAAAAATCTGGCATCTTTATTGCAGTGAATGGACCAGGAACCGATCAATCCCAGTATGCTCTTGACAGCATCATGTATTACATCTCAGACATTGTTCTAAGGAAAACCCCTTGGATCAACAAAACCCAGCTCTGTCCAAATAAAGACGCAGATCCTGAAATTGACCCTGAAGGTGATGACGCTGCTCCTTTACAAACTAGAATAATCCAGTATTTAGCCCCAGTTGAAAATTATATTGGCACCTATGGCCATGGTATTGTAGGAAATGCTGTTGTTGAATATACCAGCAGTAAAATTTTAAGGTTGAAGATTGGACAGAATTTAATTGGTGAATTGATACCTGATGGCTCTGAAAGCAGAATGAAATTTTTGGCAACTGGCGCTCTGCTTAACACGGAGGAATGGAAGGATGAGAAAACTGTGGAGTTTTTAAGTTTGGAGAGCAACCGTTTCACGATGGTTAGAATTCACATCAATGATAAATTGTTCTATGAGTTTAAACGAGGTTCGTTGTTTGAAACAATGCTGGAGTTAGCGGAGGCTGAAGACGAGAGACTTCTACGAGAGCACCACAGTACTGCTACGGTAACAGTGCCCCCCACCACCAATGACAATGTACATGTCAGTGATGTACATGTGACACAACCATCTGTCACTGACTCTACGTCACATGTAGACGCCAATGAAAACGAACATGCCAGCGACCCCCATACAACTCAACCAATTGATACTGACACGTACCCTACAGAGTCTTCCGAAGTCACGGATACTGTTGACATATACACACCTCAAAGCCTTGAAAATGAAATCACGAATGAAAACGACGTCGAAAGCACAGAGCAAACAGGCAGCCATTTCTCACATCTAGCCAGCAATGAAATCCACCCCAACGAAACTGGCCATCACCATGGAGACACAAAACACATCACCAGCGACTTGTCTGGCCACAACAATGAAATACCCCCGTACAATGTCAACGTACCAGACACTGAAGAAAAAGATCATTCTACAAATGATCTTGACAAGATCAATACTCTTAACCCCGATAGCCCACAGAGCCACGAACCTTATTCTGATGAGGAAGTTGAACAAAAAGTTCGAGATGATGCTAAAAAAGTGAAAGAAACTGAGCTCAAAGCTCAAGAGAAGAATACAAAGGGAAAAAACTCTGGTTGTAAAACAGCAACAACCAACACATTAGTTTCACAGTGTCTGCTTTTCTTCCTAATAGTTTGTTGGCATTTACATTAAAATTTTAGCTTGTTTTTAAACTTGATGACCTCACTATTTATTTCTATACATTACTTTCATATTCTCATTGAACTTATTGTTTTTACACTTTTCAAAATTAGGAAGTAACATACTTTTACTTTTGTCTAATGTTAGTCTTGATCTAATAATGAAATTAAAAAGCTACGGCTTAATAATTATTAGCAATTTATAAATTTTGAACCTGTAGTTAATTGTGGTTTAAATTGCTAAAAATATATTCTTGGTAAGTACTTAAGACCTATTTAAATTCTTGTAACTGCATTTATAGTAGGCCCTTTTAGCTATTAAATTTTGTTAGAGAATGTGTACAATATAATTATTGGCTAAATTCAGTAGCTTTAAAAAGTCATGTTTTCTAAACTATTTGTTTACACAATTATAATTATTTTTTTTACATCCTAATTATGCTAGATATGTCTGTGATTAATTATGAAACAAAACTATAATTTAATAAAAACTAAAAGAGCAGACTTCTAAACGCTAAAAGAAATATGGATTTCTTGAACTGTTCACGTTGTAATACCTTTAATGTTAGTCTCATGAAATCAAATAGTCTCTCACCTTCCTTCTTAAATTTGAAATCAGTTTCAGAGGGGACATTTCAAATATCATTCCCAGTGGCCCTGAATCAGCAAAGTAACGGCACAGTCCTTACTTTTGGTTTATCTTGCTCATGCTTTCATGCCATTGACACAAATCTCAGCCCACTTTACTTATAAAACTTAAAATAATTTAAATACAGAATTGTTTAAATAATACCAAAGATAATTTTAAAATCTAAATTTAATACAATATTGTAATGTTTCATCTTGTGAATATTTTGTCATTTAAAAATGAAAAAGCTTCCAAATTAAGATTTTGTTTAAATTAATGATAGCTTAAATTTGATACTGTTTTTTTTGCTGTAATGTCATTAATTTACTGTAGAATAACAAATGTGATGAAAATATTTTTAAAATATATGAAGTATGTGTGTTTGTAAGTAAAAGAATGTGTGATTTCAATATTTCTTTTTTTAAACTCATTACGTTCAAGTTGCTATTTGTTATTTTATCAAGTGTACATATGTCTTATTTTACTTTTAATCAACTTTTTTTCCATTTTTTCAGCACATTATTTTACAAATTGTCTGGTATGTTAGTGTTTTTAAAACAAATATTTTTCCATGCTTCAAATGGGCCTACTGTTTTTAAAAGAAGGATTATCAATGTTTTGGATGCAAGGTGTTTACAAGTATTATGTAGAACAGCAACATTTCAATTTGTACATTTTTTCACAATAAAGGCCTATGGTTTTAGTTGTACATTTTAAAATTCCAATTTAAATTATCCAAACTTTGTTCATACTAAAGCTAAATTTGATGAGATAAAAATGCAACAAAAATGATTAAATTGTTCATAATTTGTCTTTACACTATACTTTTTACATAAACTTTTTATGTGTTTCCTAATTATAAATTCATCATTCGTTTTGAATAAAAAATAATCTTTGAATTAATAATGTGAATTTAGTTGTTTTTAAAAACATAAATAATAATTAGTTTTTTTTTCAAAATAATTTTTTTTTCAATTTTTATAGTAGATCTATATCAGTTGTTGTTTTTAAACTCATCAAATTTTGTTTTGCCTGTATAGTTACAATAATTACATGATTTTGTTCAAATGCAAAAAATAAAAATGTAATGTTTGATGCTGTGAATGTGATGAATGAATAAAATTGTGATCATTTAAATTAATTGTACAGTTAAGATCAAATGTTTTCTCTTGGTGCTAATATTCTACTAATTGTTATTTATTTCTCGTCAACATTTTTTTGCTTTTGAAACCATTTGTCCTTAAATAATGAAATTATTGTTTATATGAAAAGCTAAAATGTTTTTGGTGAAGAAAAAAGTGATTTGCCTATTTAAAAAAATTTCTATAATATATAATTTTAATAAACAAAGTAGATGATGCTCTGTGTTTAAAGGGAAGGATAATCTCTAACATTTAAACCGTGAAGTCAAACAAATATATTTTAAACAAGTATTTTAAATTAATGAGCATGTACGTGCTAAAGACATTAATCAGAATAGAGTCTGAGACTTATGGTGAGCACTTGTTTGCTCTACTGTTAGACCAGGCTACACCATAAACTGTTCATTTAATTTTAAGCAGTAAAGATTTTTAACAATGCATTTCCTATCTTTACTTACATTCTTTAATGTTCAGAAAATGCTATAATCACGATGTTAGTAATACTGCTTTTTTCAAATATTATCCTTTCTTTACTAATGTATTTTGTTATTGTAATTTTATTTTAAAGATGACACATTTCTTTATTAGTTAAAATTCTTTACTTATGTGGAAGCTAGCTGCAATTTCCATTAATACTAATGGAAATAGTGTTTAAAAATAATTTTATGATTCGAATTTAGTAATTCTAGGTGTATTTATTAATTTAAGTGTACAAATTTAGAAACTAATTGAACTGATTGTTGGATTAGAACAATTAGTGGTCACTGAAACAATGGTGCTTGGGCTGTAAATATTTTTATCAAAGTTTGCCCTTCTGGGGAGGGGGGGGGGGGAGGGGGGAATGACCTTTATGAATGAACTCTCTGAACTCTGTGTGTGGAGGTGACTTCATGAATGATAATTGTGTGGGGAGAATGACCTTTATGAATGAACTCTCTGAACTCTGTGTGTGGAGGTGACTTCATGAATGAAAATTGTGTGGGGAGAATGACCTTTATGAATGAACTCTCTGAACTCTGTGTGTGGAGGTGACTTCATGAATGAAAATTGTGTGGGGAGAATGACCTTTATGAATGAACTCTCTGAACTCTGTGTGTGGAGGTGACTTCATGAATGAAAATTGTGTGGGGAGAATGACTTTTATGAATGAACTCTCTGAACTCTGTGTGTGGAGGTGACTTCATGAATGAAAATTGTGTGGGGAGAATGACTTTTATGAATGAACTCTCTGAACTCTGTGTGTGGAGGTGACTTCATGAATGATAATTGTGTGGGGAGAATGACTTTTATGAATGAACTCTCTGAACTCTGTGTGTGGAGGTGACTTCATGAATGATAATTGTGTGGGGAGAATGAACTTAATGAATGAACTCTGTTGTGAGGTATTGACCTGTATGAGTGAGCATTGTGGGGGGGGGGGGGGGGGGGGGGAATGCATTTTATAAATGAGGACAATCACTAATTAAAGTTGTTCTCATTATTACTTAAACTGTAACACAGCAGACCAAGGTACACGGATTCCAGTTTGGTCTAAACCATAGTACTTGAATCTGTAAACTATTTTGGTTTTTTTCAGTTGGCCAACTTTCACTGTAAAGTAGATAAAACTATTAAGTCTTATTTCAGTTGGCCAACTTTCACTGTAAAGTAGATAAAACTATTTTGTCTTATTTCAGTTGGCCAACTTTCACTGTAAAGTAGATAAAACTATTTTGTCTTATTTCAGTTGGCCAACTTTAGATAAAACTATTTTATTTCAGTTGGCCAACTTTACTGTAAAGTAGATAAAACTATTTGTCTTATTTCAGTACAATTTTACTGTAAAGTAGATAAAACTATTTTGTCTTATTTCAGTTGGCCAACTTTACTGTAAAGCTGATAGAAATGACTAGAGCATTCTTGATCATCTATCCTTAGTCATAATCCTTAACCAAACTATTCCCCAGCATTAATCCAAAAATAACTTAATCTAAACTCTAGACTTAAAAAAAGGTTGGACAATATTTTTCAATAAAATAGCATTCTAAAAAGTGTTGTTGAGCACAGGTTTAAACTTTAATGAAAAGATCTTTTTAAAATGCAAATTCAGCAACTTTGATTAGGCCAACATTAATTTTCAAACTGCCTTCTCTTTAATTCTATTGTAACGACAGCCAATAATGCCTAAATTCTATTTGCAAATCTGAATCTAAATTTCTCTCCAATTTTCATTACTCGATATAATTTTGTAAAGCATAATATAAATTAACAATCTGTATTAAATCTAACCACTGCAAAGAAAAATATTTCAGACCAGTTGTGTCGTTACAAAAATGGTAGGCCTATATAATTTATTATAATCCTGGTAGTTTGTAGACTGGCTCAAGTTATTTGGGATCTCCAACTGTTTCATGTGTATGCATGCATACAAAACCTTCCATCCTATTGTTTGATCTCTGTATTCAAATTGTGTATATTCCTAGCCACCAACTCAATGAGATATTTGTTTCCTTATTTATGAACTTTGCTGTTTTTGATTTTAAAGTTTTCTTCAACCAGCTGTAAGTTATATCTAGACCTCATGTTTTGCCGTAGCTATCATGGAACTTTTGCTGCTGATTTAATTGTGACATGCCTTTTTTTTTAAAGGTTCATTTTCTAGTATTTAAGTTATTTTAAAATTTACATTTAAAAGCTCTTGAGAGTATCCATTACATATGCACATAAATTTTGTTTGAAATGGAAATGAAATGTCATCAATGTATGCTGTACTGTTTTATTTCCTACTGAAACTGTTGAATAACCACATGTCATCTTGTAGCTACATAGGTGGTAAGTTGTTTTTGTTTTTTTCTTCTACAAATTTTCATTCAAATGTAAAACAAGTTTTGTCAGATTTTTTTTTAAAGCAAAATAAAATTTGTGGTTTTCTGTGATAGATCTATATTCTAACAAGGATGTTAGGTCAAAAAAACTTTGCTTTGTTTCTTTTCTTTTTTTAAATTAAAATTTTAAAGTTTCAGCTTTTCTTTTATGCATTGATGTTTTAGGATTTTCACTGATTGTAATACTGTCAAGTTGTTTACTGATCAATTAGCTTAAAACACATATTTAGTCTTTTTGTTTGTGAAAATATAAAAACAAATCATATTATATTATGCAGTTTCATTTCTTTCGTTTATTTTATCAAATGACCATTTCTTTATTTAATACAATAAAAAAATTTAAAATTGCGTGAAGTATTTCTTGATTTTATAAATGGTACCCATTATTAAAATCCTGGAATGGTGTAGCTAATGAGATGTGAACTCCAGAATGGTGTCTGCAGTTTTGTCATAGTTCCAACATTGGTTAAAACTTGCCGTTTCCATGAAATTCTGTCAAAAATTATTCAGCTTGTACACAATACACATGAACTGATCCAGGTGAAAGTGGCAGAACTGACCCACATGAAAGTGGCAGAACTGACCCACATGAAAGTGGCAGAACTGACCCACATGAAAGTGGCAGAACTGACCCACATGAAAGTGGCAGAACTGACCCACATGAAAGTGGCAGAACTGACCCACATGAAAGTGGCAGAACTGACCCACATGAAAGTGACAGAACTGACCCACATGAAAGTGGCAGAACTGACCCACATGAAAGTGGCAGAACTGACACACATGAAAGTGGCAGAACTGACCCACGTGAAAGTGACAGAACTGACACACATGAAAGTGGCAGAACTGACCCACATGAAAGTGACAGAACTGACCCACATGAAAGTGGCAGAACTGACCCACATGAAAGTGGCAGAACATATCAAATATTAACTTTTATGAAAAACGTTACAACAAAAAACTAAAAACAAACAAATAATAAATGATTTATTTTGCTTTATTTTTTTCAGTTTTTAATTAATTATCTGTCTTGATTTTGTTTTTTCATCATAGCAGTAAACACAATAATATTACACATGACTGAACTATGGTGAAGTGAGAGTGGGGAGGGGCAGGACCATCACAAAGTGTCCAGTTAGTCAAAAGATTAAAGACTTATTAAACAAACAAAAATTGCATCATCAAGAAAGCAGGCAATCAAAAATGCACAAGCCATTAAATATTTTCATACTCTTTCTGAAAAAAGAAATTCTTCAATCTGCACCTCCCCCCTCCCCTCAAAGCTATGTACAATGTTTAAACCACTGATTTAAACACACAAAAATGAATCAAATGTATAACAAGAAAATATGTTGTGTTTGAAATCACACTCAAATGAAGGGCCATGCTTATTCATGTAAATATGAAAACTAGATTTTCAATGGCACCATAGTATAAATATTGTGTGTCCACATTTGATTAATATACAAGAAAACTAAAATAAAAACAAACCAAGATAGAATGAATGAAATAAAAGCAGTATATCACTCTCATTATAGAAGATGATACCAGATCAGTAATTGCTGCATCATCAACATCCAAACTTTCTTGTAAGGGTCAAAGGGAAATAATAGATTTACCAGGGGGAGTTCATCAGAGTTCAGCAGCTTATATTTTTTTTATATCAGGAAGAATTTTTTTCATAAAAATCATTCATGGCTGAGTTACATTTAATGGTGATCCACCGTTTAAGCTATTCAAAAAATACATATCTTTTTATTTTTAATCTTACTTCAGTCAGTTTAGTTTTTTAAATACAAGCAAAAACCATTGTGTGTCTTTAACTATAACAAAAACAGTTATTAAAGCATGGTGGTTCAAACAAGATTGAATACTTCCTGTTGTCTGGACTGTGTGGATAACAAACATTTCTCTAGAGTGGTTGCCCCTTACCCTAAGAATAGGTCACAATGTGTGTAAATCATAGTATGTCACTTTAAAAAATAAAAGTTTCACAACACAAGAAGTAAAAAATAGGACCTTAAATTTAAGGGTGGGGTGACACTTCAGTATTATATCTATTTCCATCATTATTTTAAAAAGAATTAAGATTTCATGAACTTCAACATTTTATATCATATAAATTTACAATTATATCTTAATAATACAAGTCTCAAAACAAACAATTTTTTAGAAGACATTAAAACTCTACATCATGAAATAAATAATTCATTTAACTGGACTGTAATTAATGAGACTAAAAACTGTCATTTGACATTTGAAAAACTGATGAAATTGGTTTTAAAATCTTAAAATAACATTAGCTTTAAAATAATTTAAATAAATTAACTAGTTTAACCAAGCTTATGTTTAAAATAATTGAAATAAATCATCTAATTATACCAAACTATGCACTTGAACACTGCCAGCCACTGTTATATCTTCAACCACAATAGCAAATACAAGAACAGGCTTATAATGCTACATACAGAGTATACATATTTACAGCATCTAGAGGCAGCCCAGTCTCTAGACAATCATGAGTATGCTCACATAAGTTATGATATTTATGACTGGATATGAAAGCACGAAGAGGTTTATATTGGATTTTTCTTAAATGATGGCAAGTACATACAACCCAGCACATGTACACATCAGTGTGTGTAACACCTACACAGGTGTGTGGAACACCTTAACAGGTAACACAACAGGTGTGAGAAACACCTACACTGTTATAAAATTTCACCTTGTAAACACAATTTTCTGAAATGTTCTAGGTACATCCCCTACATTTACTACTAACCCTGTTTTTTTGTTCACTGAAAACCTTACACCACCAATCAATGGTAGAATTTGTTTTTAAAACTAACTCTGCAAGAAATTCTTTTAGCTACAATAGTTCCATTTAGCAGAGAAATATAAAACATTGACCCTTATAAATGGGTGACAGTTCAAACACAAGACATATTAGACAGGAGATTCAAACAGAATTATGCACAGATTGCTTTTAGCATTTATACACACACAAAAATCTGGTTAGCATAGAGCAATATATAAATGATCTCTGACAAAATATGAACATATACTGTTGATAAATCTATTTGTTCATTCCAAAACAATGACCAATGTAATATACTTAAGGCTTTGGATTCCTTTAATACATTTTCAAATGTTTCTTAGAATGACAAGGCAGTAGTCTCATCACAAAATAGTTTTCCCAACTACAAAAGGCCACATCAATAAGTCACTTCACTCATTCATGCCCAACATGACAGAGAAAACAATGTCACACAAATGAAGAGATCCACAGGTCATGGGCTAGCAGGGATAAAATAAAAAACTCAACAGGTGGCCTACCAAACCAAAGCTACATAAAAATTTAAAACAACTTACTCCTTAGATGTGCTAAACATGGTTTAAAAAGTAAATATTATGGCAGAGTTTACTAAAAGCTAAAAGTCTTTGGGGCTTAAAATAGAAACAATTCAAAACAAAAACACAATTGAAATGCTGTGAATGAGTTAAACTATGTATCAGAAGTCCTATGTCCCTATGTGGGACTCTGCTGCTAAAAACACCTGGAAATATTGCTATTTACCTTACCACTTTTCAAATAATTAAAACAAATTATAAAACAAAACATGTACTAAAATAATGCTTTGAAAATTACTGCCAGAAAACAAAAAAGATGGTTTAATTTTAAAGCTGTTTCTACTTATTTTCTTTTTAAAATACAGACGAGCATTTACACATATCTAGCTACCATCAGTGGCTTCAAGTTTGGTTTTAATTGAAAAGAACAGGATAATACCCCACTGTATACAACAATTAGGATGTTAAGTAAAAGAATATATATACCAATATTAGAGAACACAGGGTCAAATCTTTGTTAAATGCAAAAAAAAAAATTTAAAAAAAAAGATTGTAATTATTTTTCGAGTGCCAGCATTTAGGACATAGGACTTGTAAGGTTAACTGCATCCAAAAAATGCATCTGATCCTGCATGTAGATAAAAAGGTCTATAAAGTGTGACCCTCTAACATCTTCTGTGCTTCTATCACTCACACAGTTGGCTTGAGCAAGGCCTAGGAGAGTTCAAGCCAATCCATCACATATGCAAGGATACCAGAAGAAGTGTTGTATGGCACTTGAATGTATGCAAGGAGAAATGTTAGCATAGAGTGGGATAACAACAGGGAACAAATGCATTCACAGAAACCTCGACTAACGGGACAAGAAAGTGTAACAGTCACACTAATACTGGTCCATTTAGCTTCATCTTACTTATTCAATGTACTTGGCTTGACAAATTTTAGAAAACAAATGTAAATCAATCGGTTAGGTTCTAACAATTTTCATAAAGTCACTGGATGTATTTTAAAAATTTACTGCAAATGAGTCAAATTTTGATTGAGTTCACAAAATGGTTTAAAAAATTGCTCATTAAATGTACAATAGAAATATTGACTGAAACAACATTGGTCTTCTTTAACAACAGAATGTTTTCTACGTTTAAAGACTGCCAGCACATAGCAAGGAATGTCGTGAAGCACATCAAGGGAGCAACGCAGGCTAAATTCACTGGGAAAAAGGTGGGGAAAACACACTCACACTGGAAGACAAACTTAATGCAGTATTTTTTTGGTACCCCGATTTAACTAGCACTTTCACCTTGTCAGAGAAGGTCAACAACCACACAACAAGAAACAATGGTGGACAGACAACACAGAGTTTTTTCTACAACCCAGAGAAAAAAAACTTTGAAGTGCAGCATCGGAATGCAGAGATTGTAGTGGAATTGGTTGATAAATAAAATATTTGGGCAGATTTTTTTCCAAACCAGCCAAAAACACTGTCATGAAATCACAGCTGACGTGGTCTATGTTTGACTCGTTTGAGCAGTTGAGACAAGAAAAATAAAGAAAGATCTTTCAATCAATGTGTTCACAAGAGAGCAGAGTTTGAGATTACATAGTTATCACATGACAATGTACAAAGAGAGAAAAAAATCTAGGTCATGGTGACCACACATTGAACTTGCATATCTCCAAGTAAACATCATTCTTAAATAGTGTTATCTCCAATTTTTCTTCTCAATATGTTTAAAATATTTTGAGCAAATGACTTAGACAATGAAATTAGCACATGATTATTTCTTTATACAAATTTTTCCCCTTGAATGCAAACCTGGCAATAGTGTATAAGTTCTCTCCCCTGTGATTATAATAGCTGAGGTAACTCACAAGCTTACAGCAAGCTTTAACATGTCCTACAACAAGGATACTATTATGGTTTGTTTCTTTCAATTAGAAATATTCTGGTTTTTGCTTTGTTTAAAAAAAAAGTAAGAAAATATCACGTTTTTTTTTGTTTAAAAATATATTGGGTGGTGTGGTGTGTGTGTAAAACATGTCACATCCTCCTCCGTACAAACACTGCTCTGTGAGGCCTTTGATCAGTTAAGTATAAATAGATGGTATCACAAAAGTCTGATTAAGGATTTGCTGCTCAAAGCATGCAATATGCCGTTTGATTACAAATTTGATGCCGCGCTAATTTTACTGGGCACAACAAAAGGTGGCCATTGGTTAACATACATCAATACATCTTCTCTCCGTCATCTTTCTATTTACATTCAGTCATATTCAATCAGAAACAACTTCTTTCTTCTATTGTTTGACCCTAATGTTAGTGAAGATACCAAGTTTGGAGTTTTCGTTACTTTTTTAAAGTGCTTTTGATTGCTAGTTTTGTTCGTCATACCAAGTAAAATGTTTTCAAGTTTAAAGAGAACATACTAGTTATCCTCAGAAATACTGTACAAATAATTAACAGAGCATCAATTAAAATCTCTTTACATCAAGGCTTCACGTTTGATAAAACAAAAATAAATAACATACTAGGGAAAAAATGTTCAGAAAGTAATAATACAAAACAGCTACAAGTAAAAAACGAGAAAATTCCTTTCAACACAAAGCTTAGTTAAATTCAGCACTTGGCTAACAACAAGTACTTTGTTACTTAAGTAAAAAATAATCTTACCAAATCTAACAGATGACTTGATAAAACAACAGCAGCCAGTACACATTGGTTTCAATGTAATTTTCTTCTACAGAATTTATAGCATGTTTGGCTCAACAAATTATCCTACTGTCCCCTACAATAGAAAGAAACAAATGTACACCGTCCTAAAGGCTGAGACTAACTGGAAATGTTTATCCTAATGGCTTCACTGACCAGCAGTAACTAGTTAAAATTACTTGTCCACTAATTACAAGAGTGTATAACACAGCTTAGCATCTGCTTAACACATCAGATATGTACCAAGTGAAAATTTGTAAACTTGCTTGTTTTTCGATATGTGTTAATCATTTTCTTAGTAATCAAGTATACATTGGCGGTCAAACAATTTGGGAATGTACCTTTTAGGGATCACAACGTTAGGGAAATATTTTTCTTACCCCCAATTTAAATACGCTCTTTTTTTTACCTACATGTTACTTTAAAAAACTAAAAGGTATTTTCTAATTTGAAAAATGCAAGTTAACAAAGATAAGTAAACTATGAGCAAACATTTCAGGACAAATGAAAGAAAGTACATTTCTAGAGCGGGTGTCTTGATTAACAAAAACTTGGACCAAATGATGAGTGAAACAAAAGTCATGAGCCTTTACATATTTACACAGTGGCTAGAGTTGAGGCAAGAGTTCTAACCATTTATGGAAGCTGACCAAGGAATGCAGAAAGAAACAAAGAAAAAATGCATACATTATGAAAGTAAATAAAGGACAGTAAACATAAGTAACTATGTAGAATGCCTGTTTTAACTCTTGTTATTTCTGGAAGACCTGACACAATCCTGACTCCCTAATGCCATATTCAGAGAGCTACCACTTAGTATATAAATTAGATGCTCACTCAAACTCTACAATAATACAGATTTGCAGGAAAAAAATTCAACACATTTAAAATAATTTCAAACAACAATAATACATTTCATATTACCCAACTTAAGTGCTTTTTTCTTGGTTTTTCAAGTTTCAAAAACAAAAAATAAATATTTGCTTTAAAGTGTAATGCCTGTAAGTTACTTGAAAACTGAAGTTAAAAAAAAACAACCTTTCAATACTTGCTGGTGACACTCAAGTTTAAAAGGACCAAAACCAAGTAACATACAACAACATTAGGGAGCAATAAATTATGTGTTGACACAAATTTGTTCCATAATCTCACAACTTTTGAACCTAGTCACCACTTCATAAGATGCATACAAGAACTGAAATTAGGGGCACAAGGGGAGATAACAAAGAGCAGCAGAAAAAACTTGCCATTAATTAATTGAACAGAATAGTTATCTTCTAAGCAAAGTAGCTTGACAACCATTTAAAATGTGTATATTGTATAGTTATTTGTACCTAACATCTTTGTGCCTTCTCTAATTTGTAGAACTGACTTGTCAGATACCAGTGCACATGAATACTTTAATTCCTAGGTGTTGTGGATCATGTCCTTGAACAACACACAATAGACTAGAGTTGGATACAGGATTCTTTAGTAATAGCAGCATAACTTGACTGAAGGAGCAGCATAACTTGACTGAAGGAGCAGCATAAGTTGACTGAAAGCCATCAGTTGACTAAAGAGGCAGCATCAGTTGACTGAAGAGGCAGCATCAGTTGACTGAAAGCCATCAGTTGACTGAAAGCCATCAGTTGACTTAAGGAGTAGCATCAGTTGACTGAAAGGGCAGCATCAGTTAACTTAAGGAGCAGCATCAGTTGACTGCAGATGCAGCATCAGTTGACTGCAGGTACAGCATCAGTTGACTGCAGGTGCAGCATCAGTTGACTGCAGGAGCAGCATCAGTTGACTGCAGGAGCAGTGTCAGTTGACTGCAGGAGCAGCATCAGTTGACTGCAGGAGCAGCATCAGTTGACTGCAGGAGCAGCATCAGTTGACTGCAGGTGCATCATCAGTTGACTGCAGGTGCAGCATCAGTTGACTGCAGGTGCAGCATCAGTTGACTGCAGGTGCAGCATCAGTTGACTGCAGGAGCAGTGTCAGTTTGTCCTCTGTCACAAGTTGAGTAGGCGAAGAGCATGTTTCATGTATCTAACTATCACAGGTGGTTCTGAGTGAAAAGTTAACGTTCCACATGCGTTGTCCAGAAGTGTGAAAAATTCTAGAGAGGATGAACAGAACAGATCAAATTATAAATAAAACGCACAACCACTATTAGTTCACATATTAAAAGAAAAGATATGTAACTGACCACCTTAAGAATTTGTTTAAAGTTTTCCCATGCTAAACCTCTAATAATAGCCATGTTTCTAATAACAAAATAGATCTAGCTGTATTAAAAAAAATTGTTGTATAAATTATAAAGTTACAAAAAAATATTGAAAATAAACATTGAAATTTAAACTTTTGAATACTTCAGGAACAAAATTTGTTATGAATATTTTCATAGGTAAAATCAAATTCTTAAAGGAGAAATTCATGTCAGCATCTAGAATGGTCTGAGAGTAATGTGTACCTTCTAAACCCTTGGCCTCAGCATCTGCCTGGTCCCAGAGCTCCAGAGCCTTGACCATATGACTAGTAAGAGCAAAATATCTTTGAGTGACAGTGTGAACTCTCTGTTGAACACTGACCATCCCACTGGACGTTGGAGGAAGGGCTGTGCCATTTGGTATTTTACCTGACACCAACTCACAGCTACCCTGAGAACACAATGTTGCATGGGTTTTTTTTATATGTATATAAACAAATGTGTAATGTTTCCAAACATAAATCTTGTATATCATTATAACAAATCAAGTAAGTTTGTAGACTTGTACATAAATAAGAAAGAAAAAAAAACTTCACCAACAACAAAAACATGATCAGTGAGAGACATGTACAATTTTACAACAGTACTGAAATAATTTCATGTCTCCAGAAAAAAAAAATCTCACTTAGCACACAAGTGCATGGAAATAGCTACATGTAAAAATCATGGTCCTAGTAAACAATCTGTTTATTTATAAGCCCTAAGTGTCAAGTCTACCTATGAAACGTCATAAAACATGAAAACACTTGGATTTTTAAGTGACCATAATAACTAGATCCCATGGCTAAATGAACACTTGTAGTCAACAACAGTGGGAGGAGATAAAGATTTACCTGAGAACTAACACTGCCAGCAGGGGAGGGGGTGGGGGACATGGGGGATGGGGTTCCAGTACTGTTTTTGTTCTGGTGTGGAGAGGGGGCGAAGGGCTTTGATGTGGAGTTGGCTGTAGCAGGTGGGCAAGTCTGGAGCTGAAATGTAAACAAATAAGATTTGACAGGTAAGTAACAAGCCACTCCCCCCACAGATTAAGGTAGTTCAACACTAGGTCAAGAATATAAAGACTTTACCTTGCTTTGTTCTGACTCTATCACCTTCTTCAGCTTGCTCACTTCAGGCTTCCTCAGCCTGTACAGTCTATGATTCAGGTAGGCACGCAAGCGGATTCTGGAAATACAGGAAAAACTGACATTGGAATTTTTCCTGAATTTTTCCTGAAGTGTATACCAGTGTGTACCTTTGTTCAAATGATTACAACACAGACTAATCTAAGTACCTACTGACTTGCAGAGAAAACAAAGCACTTGTGACTTACATTAATACTATTAACTTTCTCTCCCTATCACTTGACTCAGGGTTGGAGCTGCTATTGGCTCTCAATCTGATCACATATCTGAAACAATCAATACATTTAATCAACTAATGGGATTAAATTAATAAAAAAAATAGAGCAGAGGGTAACAGAAAAATGGTATTGATTGCTGCAACAAATGTAATGTTTCATAGTTGTTCATTAAATAAAAATATCCATTTAACAAATGAATCAAAGAAATTGCACACAATTCAATTCACAGGTCTCTACTTTGAAATAGAGTGTACTGCTGGTACAGTGGCCAGTAGTGCAGGTACAGTGGCCAGAACTATGGTACAGTGTAATATACAGCTGGTACAGTGGCATGTAGTGCTGGTACAGTGGCCAGTACTGCTGGTACAGTTGCCAGTACTGCTAGTACAGTGGTCAGTACTGCTGGTACAGTGGCCAGTACTGCTAGTACAGTGGTCAGTACTGCTGGTACAGTGGCCAGTACTGCTGGTACAGTGGCCAGTACTGCTGGTACAGTGGCCAGTACTGCTAGTACAGTGGTCAGTACTGCTGGTACAGTGGCCAGTACTGCTAGTACAGTGGTCAGTACTGCTGGTACAGTGGCCAGTACTGCTGGTACAGTGGCCAGTACTGCTGGTACAGTGGCCAGTACTGCTGGTACAGTGGCCAGTACTGCTGGTACAGTAGCCGGTACTGCTGGTACAGTGGCCAGTACTGCTGGTACAGTGGCCAGTACTGCTGGTACAGTGGTCAGTACTATGGTACAGTGGCCAGTACTGCTGGTACAGTGGCCAGTACTGCTGGTACAGTGGCCAGTACTGCTGGTACAGTAGCTGGTACTGCTGGTACAGTGGCCAGTACTGCTGGTACAGTGGCCAGTACTGCTGGTACAGTGGCCAGTACTGCTGGTACAGTGGCCAGTACTGCTGGTACAGTGGCCAGTACTGCTGGTACAGTAGCCGGTACTGCTGGTACAGTGGCCAGTACTGCTGGTACAGTAGCCGGTACTGCTGGTACAGTAGCCAGTACTGCTGGTACAGTAGTCAGTACTGCTGGTACAGTAGTCAGTACTGCTGGTACAATGTAATATACTACTGGTACAGTAGCCAGTACTGCTGGTACAGTAGTCAGTACTGCTTGTACAGTGGCCTGTACTGCTGGTACAGTGGCCAGTACTGCTGGTACAGTGCCTGAACTGCTGACACAACAAACAGACAAAAAATGTGAATTGCCAAGGGATCTGAACAAATCTCATTTCTCTAATATACTCCCTGAGGCAGCTAGGAATATTAATGAATATGGATTTGTTTTATTGCCAGTCTCAGTGTGGAGTCAGAGAATCAACATATGGTTTCCTCTCTCATAGACATTTTTTCTCACTGTCTCTGTTTTTAATCAACCCATCTCAGGCTTAAATTTTAAGAATAAATCCTTCTGATATAGTACAGACTTAAACTCTCTCAGCCAGGAAAAAAGTACTGTTAACCCACTTCCCTGGTTCAAGTGCTCAGTGCAGTGCCATTAAGATTATTTAAAGATTGATGGCAGAAACACAGAGATAATCAATAATCAGCTACAATCAGTAATCTTTCCTTAGCCAATCCCCAAATGGGTAGATGTGAATCAGCTAGGAAAATGGGTGAGATTATGCAAAGGGACAGGGAATACAATTCTGGGCTTGCTGTATTTATGGCTGCTATAAATACCAACAATTCACGAGGAGGGTGGGGTGTGGGGCAGGGGCAGTGAGATAAAATGCTAACAAAAATTTCAATGAATATTTTTCAGTTTAAGATTAAAATAATAATAAATCCATTCAAGTGTTTGTTTTAAAGCATGTAGAAATGCCTCATGTTTTAGGTGACTGGATCATAACCACAGCAAGAAAAGTGAACTAAAATAGCAGCATATTTTGATTGACAGCTCTTAAGACACTTGACTGGTCATGCCACTTTAACGGTGGCGCAAGGAAGGGAAAGCAGCCAGTTAGCATCTGGAGTTGTTGTGCATGCATTCCATAGCGAGGTATGTACACGAGCGGCTCGTACTTTAACCCGGATTGTGTTGCTTGTGCTTGTTTATATGCCAAAACCCCGGGAGCTGTCACAGACTTGCTGTGTGGGATACACCGCTCATTACACACCAGCATAGGGGCCGATAGATAACGGGGGTTGGAACCTTTTGTTTCAGTACAATCCATTTTTTTAAACAACTCTAAACAACATGGGACAACGTAAACGATTCAAATATACGCCCACTGGCTTAACGCTAAAACTGGCTACCTCCGTTTGGTTTCAGACATGTGGCTACATACACATGAAACCAACCCGCACACCAAATGTTTTTAGGCGACGCAAATCTTAGTGCCAATCGGTGAATCTACAAAATAGTTCCAACGAGAAAAAAAAACTCCGGGTTTGTTTTTTTTTAAATATAAGAATCTATGTGATAAAAAAAACTTATACGGGAAAACGGGAGTACATTATAAAAAAAATAAACATGCATGACGTCATACTTCCCGCTCTGACCGATTTGTTAAGGTCATGAAAGTGAAGCAGCCGTGAATGGCGTGGTCCGTCGACACTACGAGCGAGTCTCCGGTAAAGGATTGAGATGCACGGTCCACCCCCTTTCCCACAGCTTCCATCAACAGTTATCATGCGCTACATTCGGCTGGGAGACAGACCGGACACGTGACCTAACGGATCATCTTAAGATGTCCAGTTCACGTACGCGACGGTCAGAGTGACACAGACGGAGTTGTGGGGGGGGGGGAATAAACCATAAATAGATTACATGGCGCTGGTATAAACTGTCGGGCAGTTACACGGCTATAAGGTGGGGGGGGGGGAGAGGGGTGGCTACAGGTGCTGGGCCGTGGTGCATTCACCACACACCTCTGCACCAGTGGAGGCGACCGTTTAGTGGACCATACGGTGGTCAGTTTGTCCAACAACTCGGCGCCACTGTGATGTAGTCAACAAAATACAGACTAGGCCCTAACAATGGCTGGGAGAATCTAGCCAATCAGAATCGTCCAGACAAACGTCAGCGGGAGATGCCAAAAGTGAAACCAAGTGGCTGGATGTTTTGTTTACATTGCCCATTTATACAAACGTTTCAGGGCGATATTACAAAATGACATGCTACTGGTACAAGGGGATCGTCTTCTATGTGTAAAAACTGGGTGGGAGGGTGTGGGATAGGAGGATACTAGACAAATAGCATAAAGAAGGCTAGAGGAGAGGTTTTTTTTTTTAAAAAAAACAGCAGGCTAGTAATCATTAGGTGTCCCGTCAAAAAGTTAGGGGCAGTAGCCCGGCCACAATTTAGTAAAACTTTTACTATAACTGAACTGGTATTTCTATACAAATGTTTGTTTTGAAACTACAGGCTGACATCATCATTATGTTTAGAGCAAAACAGCTTCACCTGCCGGTAGCTTAGTGTTAAAGACCTATAGTGTACTACAGGACTGTTCAAATAGCTCTTAGGGTGTGTACAAGTCAGTGTACCTTCCAGACATCTTTTCCAACGAAATGGAATTAGTCCACACCCCCCCCCCCCCACACATGAATCAGTGTCTGGTAGAGTGGAGTGTACAAGTATAAGAGCGTTCTGTAGAGTGGAGTGTGCATCAATCAGTGTCTTGTAGAGTGTGTACGTGTAAGTATCTTGCAGAGAGGTGTGCAGCATATGTTATTAACCACAAGAGTATCAGTGAGTTCCTCTAGCTGGTAAACAATCAATAAACACATCCACAGCAGTGATGCAAGTCATACCCTCCCCCCCTCTACACTCAAAAATACCACAAACATTGAATTACCTTGACCTTCTACAAAGGTCAATAGCTACACTTGCCTATAATGATTGTTATTACAAGCAGGCAGACATCTTGTTTCCACTAGCTCTGACAAAATACCAGCAGGGATACTTACTGCAATAAGTTGGATGTGTCATTGTACAGGCTATAACTGGCATTGAGGTCTCGTTTGGTCTGCTCCATGGAGAAGCCAGCCAGAAAAAAACTCAACCCAGATCTCAGGTAGGGTTCAAACCTGGCCATTTTGTCTTTCTATGGAACACAAACAAAGCAGCTTATTAGTGGTCGTGGTAATAGGAGGGGAGGGGGGGGGGGGCGTCGTGGTAATAGGAGGGGAGGGGGGGGGGCTGGGTGACACTGTCAACAAGAAATGACATGAAGAAAGCTGAGGAGGATTAAAATGGGGAGCAGATGGGAGAGGACATAAAGAGTATAGGGAGAGCTAAAATGAGGAATGTTTGAAATGGAGTGGGGGTGTAAGGGTATGAAAGGGTTGGAATGGCACATCATTATAACTCAAGATATCTATTGCAATATCCCCAGCCTTAAAACAACTCAGTCTATTGTCTTTTAGATAATCTGGATAGCTACATTTTGTTAAGTGTGAAACAACCTATGGAGACATAAGCCCAGCTATCATTCGACATGACTCATAGAACATAAAAATACATCTCCCGTGATCAGAACATTTAAAAAGTGATCTTTGGGGAGAAAAACATTTTTGTTAAATTATGATCCTATCCTAATCGAAATAATGAGGCAAATCAGGGTAATAAGGTATGCATGGATTCAGGTCTGCTAAATGTCTGGAGAATAGGCCATCTGGCAGGGGAAATAACTTACTAGGTTGTCTGCATGATGCTTGTGTTCTTTAGCCCTGGCCAAATAGTGTTCAGTGGTCTGTAACCTGAGGACATAGGTGTGGTTCTAGTCATTCCAAGTATTCTTAATTAAAGCCTAATTAACTAATTAATCTTGTTGATTACATTTTTATCAGAGGGGAAAATAGGATTATGTTTAATGAAGTTTATATTCAGTTTGCTCCTCTAGATCAGGGGTCTCCAAAGTTTTCAGTCCGAGGGCCGCATTAAGTATCAAATTTCAGTTCGGGGGCCAGTTTCTTCGAGGCATGTCTTTGATTTTTTTGGGCGAAGTTCCTCAGCCATCACCAACAAACGCTTTTTCCGTGGACAAAAAGATCTCAGCGGGCCGGATAAGAGGACCTCGCGGGCCGCATCCGGCCCGCGGGCCGTAGTTTGGAGACCCCTGCTCTAGATGAACTTACAAAGATTTAAAAATTGTTATGTAGCTTAAGGTATAACCCATAGTCAAAAGCAGGATCCATGCTGTTTAGATCAATTTACATCATTTAACTATTTATAATTAAAAACATTTTCAAAAGATTAAGTTTCACTAAAGATTACTTACTGAGTTTCAATAGGAGATGGTGGTGGTAAGTTAGTGGGGCGAGATGATGGTGCTGATCGACTGCTACTGTTGCCATTTACATAGTGATTGAACGGGAGGCTGCTACTCTCTGGCCCATTTGTCACTGGGGTACTGGTCTGGAATTTTATTAATATGGAAACTTAATTTTCAAACAATACAGCCCAAGTTGGTGAGATTCTTCCTTTCTTTTTTTCAAATAAATGTACCAAAATTCTTCAACTTTTTAAATGAGGGTTAAAATCCTTGCATGTACTTTTTGTTAATTTTATTTTAAAATGTCATTATTTTCCAAAGTGTGGTTAAACTACTTACTTTTTCAATGTTATTATTGTTATTGCTGTTTTTATTGCTGGAGTTTGATAATCTTCTGGTCTTTTTAGATGAAGAGGAGTTATGGCTACCCTTGCTGGAGGTACTATTAGTACTGTCTCTACGGTTCCTGACAGGTGTGGGCTGCTGGGGAACGCTCCCACTCTTGTCACTGTAAATATGACATCAATCATGATGTGTAACTAACTGGCATAGCTGGTATGTTTTAACAAAAAAAAAAATAGAAAGGGATCAGCTTGGTATAATGTTAAGGATTTAAAGGGATAGAAAGACTGTATTCACACATCTTTTAGGCAGATAAGCTTATAACTTTAATTATAGTCTAATGTATTTATGATGAATTCATTTCTTAGGCATAATTGTTTAAATCAGAATCTATGTGGAATTGTCTTAGACTGAGGAATCAAATGGCCCTGCCATGCAACTTGAGCCTCATTAAATAATGTATGTTGTTCAAGAGCTAGAATTGAATGAAACACAAGATAAGTTTTGTTGAATAGAATACAACTTCAGAAAACAAAGTTAAACATCATGACAGCACATTAATGAGCCACGGATGTTTTATACAGATTCACCTTAAAAAAAAAATAGATAAATTAAAAAAAAACAAAAATATACAGTGGTGTTCTGAAAATGTTGAGTAGATTACTGCAATAGCATAAGATTATTTTAAATGACCATTTAGATAAATCTGCCCAATATCTTAGAACATAAATCAACAATCTGGTTTATAATAACAGAATATGTGTACAGCAGCAGATACCATATGTTTTTACAGCAAAATTATTTTTTAATTAATTCAATCTTTTTTATAAAATAAGTGTACATTTTTTTTTAAATTAGAGCATCTAAACATATCAGGCATACAGAGAGGGGGGGGAACTGATAATTTCAAGATAGGATTCAGGTTGAAATATAGAAAATTGAGATGAAAATAAGACGTTTAGGAAATCTATACTTACTTGGACATATCTTTTATTTTCTTAGATACAGATTCATCATCACTATCCATTTTTCGTTTCAACACTTTAGATTTTTCCTTTCTTGAGGCATCAGTTGAGTTGGCATTATTTGCAATATCAGTAGCAGGCGTGGATTTGGAGAGCGACACATTAGAATCAGCCAGTTTATGATTGTGGGAAGACAATGCTGAATTATGGGACATATTGTCAAGTTTGGAACTGTCAGGTGGTATGGAAGATGAAAGTTCTGATGAAGACAATGCTTCCAAGCTGGAAGATTTGCTGGATTTAGGAATTTTGTAATTATGGTTTGACAGCGGAACACTGTCACCTCCACCAGTGTCAGATTTGCGTTTTGTGGTCTTGAATGCTGGGGAGGAGGTGGTGTGAGAAGCCCGCGGGTGAGCTGAAGAACTGCTGGCACCAGCGGCTTCGTTCTCTCTAATGCTGCTGTTTACACTAACACTTTTCACATCTGAAATGGGCGGCACTCGAGTTTCTTTCAAAACATCTGAACTCACTTCAGGTTTAGAAGAGAACTCTGTGGGTTTTGTGTCTGCCACAGTTTTTACATTCCGAAGTTTATCTTTCTTTTCCCTCAGCCTGCGTAGGTTCTTTTCAGTTAGAAATTTTTTTCGGATATGAACCATTATCCGTGGTTGACTAGTCCCATCTTCACTGCGGGACAGTGTGACAAAAGGTGGGTTGTTTGAGGCTGAGGTGTGCACTGGCGCAGGTGAAAAGGAGATCCGGAATGAAGGCAGTGGTTTGGAGGAATCAACAGGTGGAGGTGAGTAAGCATGGGGTAAAGGTGAAAGTAAATTAGGTGGTCGTGATATAGACTCCAGGTGATCAAGAGCGGCTGCACTTTCTGTTGGCAACTTCTTTTTGGATTTCCCAGAAGTTGGAGCAACTGCCTCGCAGCCTGACGAGGGAAAAGAAGATGCTATCACAGCAGGTTCTTCTTTCCTTTTGTCGTGCTTGATGAGATGACTTGGTGCATTTTTACCCCTGGAGACCAGGGCTTTGGGGTCAGGGTCATTACTGACAGAAGAGTCAGTGAACAGGGTTTTGGTCACCTCCTGTTTACCTTTGCTTGGTGGTTTGTCCGGACTGGGGGTCAGACGATGATGCTTAGGGTCAGGTGTAAAGCCTTCCACATCAATCTCATCCTCATCTGAACTAGATCCTGCCTTCACATGTCTCTTAGGAATGGAACCGTTAGCTGGCCTCTTTTTAACCTCCTTGCTGCTTGGTATAGAATCCAGCTGCTTTGGATCTTTATCACTATGTTTTTTTATTGAAAGCCCATTAAGTTCATTTTTGGATTCCAACAGTTTGCTACTGTCCTCTAAAATACTGTTCTTGCGCTCCTGCTGCTTCTGACTAGAAATGGAAGTACTAGACCTTCTCACAGATGTAACATCTTTCTTTGACACGCTTCCACTGCTCTTCCTCATGGTAATCTCATCATTTTCATCATCTGCGTGATCATCATCTAAATCATCATCAGAAGTTCTGCCAATGTCAAAAGACATTGTACTACACGGCCCAATCTCTTTTAAAGTTCGTTGACGAGTCTGTTCACTCTCCTCTTTGGGTGGAACAGAAGGTGGCGCTGAAGGACTGCTGTTGGAAGCTATGCTTTTACTGGCAGCACGAATAAACTGGCCAAGTCCCCAGTCACGGTTCTGGAAAATATTTTAACATTTGAAAATACAAAACCTGAATTCAATATAAGAGTTGTTTTTACACAGAATTAGGTTTCAAAATTAAATGATGTGTTCTTTAGTTAAACACTGATAAGTTTATCAACAGTAAAATGATGAAACTAATGAGGTGAAAATTTTAAGTGTAGGAACATGCAATAGAAAGCCAACCCACTTCTTGAACGACTGCGGTGGGAGTTCCCACAGAGGCAGGGCCAGGTCTGTAGGGGGGAGATGGTGGAGTCCTCTCTCCTCTCCCTGCAACAGTTTCCAGCCTTTCTTCTTTACCTTCCTCATCCTCACTGCCAGAGTCTGAACTAGAATCACTGCTACTGGAAGAACTAGATGACAACCTTCAAAAAGAAACAACAAAATGTTTTTTCAGTGTGAACAATGGTTTAGAAAAAACAATTTGTAATCACATATAAGAACACAACTTTCTTCAAATGCTTGTCCATACCTTCTTTCAGATGACTTTCTCTGGAGGGTTGCTTTCTCTTTGCTGTCATTACCCTCAGGGTCATCATCATCATCATCAGGTTCTGACTCGGAGCTGGAGCTAGAGCTGGAGCTACTGCTGCTACTGCTGGATGACATGGGGGACTGAACCCTGTAGGAGAGAGAGAGAGAGAACTTAAGACATGGGGGAATGAACCCTGTAGGAGAGAGAGAGAACTTAAGACATGGGGGAATGAACCCTGTAGGAGAGAGAGAGAACTTAAGACATGGGGGAATGAACCCTGTAGGAGAGAGAGAACTTAAGACAGACTGAACCCCAGAGGACAGAGAGAGAGAACTTAAGACAGACTGAACCCCAGAGGACAGAGAGAGAGAACTTAAGACAGACTGAACCCCAGAGGAGAGAGAGAGAGAACTTAAGACATAGACTGAACCCCAGAGGAGAGAGAGAAAGAACTTAAGACATAGACTGAACCCCAGAGGAGAGAGAGAGAGAACTTAAGACACAGACTGAACCCCAGAGGACAGAGAGAGAGAACTTAAGACATAGACTGAACCCCAGAGGAGAGAGAACTTAAGACACAGACTGAACCCCAGAGGACAGAGAGAGAGAACTTAGGACAGACTGAACCCCAGAGGAGAGAGAGAGAGAACTTAAGACATAGACTGAACCCCAGAGGAGAGAGAGAGAGAACTTAAGACAGACTGAACCCCAGAGGAGAGAGAGAGAGAACTTAAGACATAGACTGAACCCCAGAGGAGAGAGAGAGAGAACTTAAGACAGACTGAACCCCAGAGGAGAGAGAGAGATAAAAACTCAATGCAAAACTGCCATTACTGCACTTGTGTGACTTTACAGATACTTAGTTTAAAAAAGAAATGAAACTGAAAACCAACAGTTATTTTTCTTTACCATAGCTATGTATAAACACATTTCTTTACAAAATGTTCTTATAAATGCAACATACATTAACATTGTCTATCACAATAAAGTGTATAAAAAACTTTTTTAAAAATCAATTACTTGTTCATCAAATTGCTAGTTTTTTAGCCACCTGAGGTAATTAAAGAATAGACATTGATTTATTTATTTTTTTTGTATTAGAATCTTTTTAACAACAAAATTGAAAATGTTAATGTCATTATCTTCCAGCTTTTTATGAAGGGGGTTGAGTTTCAGCTGAGGTAGTTCATTATTTTAGTGACAAGAAGTATACGTCTGGAGTGGAGGTAGTATGGTAGAGATAGTGGAGGTGGTTTGGTAGAGATAGTGGAGGTAGTATGATAGAGATAGTGGAGGTGGTATGGTAGAGATAGTGGAGGTAGTATGATAGAGATAGTGGAGGTAGTATGGTAGAGATAGTGGAGGTAGTATGATAGAGATAATGGAGGTAGTATGATAGAGATAGTGGAGGTAGTATGATAGAGATAATGGAGGTAGTATGATAGAGATAGTGGAGGTAGTATGATAGAGATAGTGGAGGTAGTATGATAGAGATAGTGGAGGTAGTATGATAGAGATAGTGGAGGTAGTATGATAGAGATAGTGGAGGTAGTATGATAGAGATAGTGGAGGTGGTATGGTAGAGATAGTGGAGGTAGTATGATAGAGATAGTGGAGGTGGTATGGTAGAGATAGTGGAGGTAGTATGATAGAGATAGTGGAGGTAGTATGGTAGAGATAGTGGAGGTAGTATGATAGAGATAATGGAGGTAGTATGATAGAGATAGTGGAGGTAGTATGATAGAGATAATGGAGGTAGTATGGTAGAGATAATGGAGGTAGTATGGTAGAGATAGTGGAGGTAGTATGGTAGAGATAGTGGAGGTAGTATGGTAGAGATAGTGGAGGTAGTATGATAGAGATAGTGGAGGTAGTATGATAGAGATAGTGAAGAGGGAAACAGGGAGTAAACTATCTTCTGAGACATTCCACAGTTTAATAACGTGATGTAGTTACTTAATGTTAGTTAGAAACTAACTTGTAACCATGAAATGTTACAACTGTAACATTATCCACAGTCTATCAGGTTAAAAGGTGAGCTATCAGATAGCCAGACAATAAGAGGTGACCTATCAGATAGCCAGTGAGCCATCAAGGGGGAACAGGGACATAAGTCATGTTTTGCTATCTTATAAAGACAGGTAATCCTCTGACTGACAGGGTCAAAGGTTAACCATCAAGTAGTGAAGAGGGAACTATATGTGGATATTCTTCTAAATCATTCTATTAGGGGTCCACAACAACAAAGAATAAAACATAAGATTATAAAAGACTTTTCTATATGGTATGAGAGCTGCATTTAAATGTCTAAAATTGCCTAAAATTGCCTAATGAAGTGAGTTGGAATGAATAAGGGGGTAATTAGTATATCTAATCAGCCCACAGTGAATCACTAAACAATAGTTTCCTTGTGGCTTTAGTGTTCCCACTATTGAGATAACAATTGTCCTCGGTGTAATCTTGGTTCTACATTTAAAACTAGATCGCACTCGGCTAACCAAGATAAGGGCAGAGTGGGGAATAGACGCACAAAGAACGCAAATGTTTTTAAATGGAATTATTTTTTTTTCCAGCAACAGAACAGACGAGCTGAGACTAAAAATAATTGTTTGACGCATAATAAACACCAGTCCAAATAACAAAAACCTGTGCGTGTTAAAACCTTCATATTTTTAAACATCACGTGCAATTAAGCATGCTCAGTTTTTTTTTTCACCATCCAAATCCACCTTTCATTCATTTTTTTTTCTTTCAATAAAAATTAAAAAAAAAAAAACATCTGGACAATAAGATTGAGAAACAGGAAAACAGAACCACCGTAGCACCACCAGGGGGAAAAAATCGATTGAATGTGATTAATGGCCTCAAGTTGTGTGATGCATTAAGGCACGGCAAATCATGCGCTGGGGGAGGGAGGGGATGAGGCGCGTGGAATAAAGAGAAAAAAATTATTCGTCGGTCCTGATGAAATGACTGGTGTAAAATTTTAATATCACGCCCGATGGCCCCGGTTATTGTGTTTTTATCAAACCCCATCTACTATTTAGAATAACCTAATTGCATTCATTAATCAGTGTTCAAACTAGTCCCCCCTCCCCCTCCCTCCCTCACACGACGTGTCGCCCTCCAGTATTTGTATTAAACCGCCTCTGACAGTGGTAACTTCTAATAAAGGAATCACGTCCGGCTCTGGGCAAACATCGAGATACCGGGGTGGGAGCGAGGGCTAAATTCAGCTCCGTCAAGACAAGAGCAGGGGGGGGGGGGGGGTGGGGGTGGGTGTCGTGAGCAGATGCTGGGTGTTATGGGTAATAAACAGT
The DNA here is from genome assembly GCF_028476545.2 of Physella acuta. NCBI lineage: Eukaryota > Metazoa > Mollusca > Gastropoda > Physidae > Physella > Physella acuta. The sequence goes on from NW_026731537.1 coordinate 3,552,071, forward strand.
GCTCCTACACGACACGACATTGGCTAATCGATGTCCTCACCGACAGGGAATGATAACAACAGTTGTAGTTACACAGTACAACATCAGCATTTCCTTGTACAGAAACATGTTGTTTGTACGTAATCCCTGTATTAAGCCACCCAAGGCACATGGAAATGTTCAAAAGAAAAAAACTAAGATATTTTTTATAATAAAGGTAATAGAACTAAAGGCCAAACCAATGTATGCGTGTGTGTTAACGAGATGAACAATTATCTGGAGTATGTGCAGTCACGTGCATGCACCGCGCCAACGTCAGCAGTTAATTAATCTTAGTAACCAATGAAAACAAAAACAAGGAAGTTGTCGGGCAGCTGTTTACCAGCCAAAGGAAAATATTTCATGACGGCTAATGGGAGTGAGAAAAAAAAAACTCATTAAAACATGACGGTCGGCCCCACATTTAAAAATAAAAATCTAAGACTATACTAGAGAGTGAAGACAGCGATGGTCAGAAGACCGAGAGGGGCGATCATCCAGTGGTTGGACGTGAACTGACAGATTTCTGACTGTAGATGACGTGTCAAGCCACACAGGAGATAGGGTAATGAGTGATATTTTTTTTACATGAGCCACACACACTAGCACAGCTGTTGTCTTCAAGTTAAAAAAAAAATGTAGTTCATTATTAAGGGAGGGCCGGCAGTCAGCTATTTTTAGCACATTTTTTCTTACAAAATCTTTTCTTACAAAATCAGTTCTGTTCATATTATTTTTTGTGGTTATTTTAATATCTAGTGAACGTGGGCATAGCAATATTATAATATTTTTTTACGAAAATCATGTGATAAGAGTTATACATTTTCACAATGTCACTAAAAATGGTTTTGTAATATATTAAAATTTTCACTTGTTATTTTTTTATTATTGTCATGAGTGAGTTTTGAGAAATTGAAAATTTACAGTATATATGACACTTGTTCACTTGTGACCGATTTCCGCTTAAAATAAATAAATGTGCCCTAACAAATATAGTTACAAAGCTTTGGTTATTTGAAAGTAAAAAAAAAAAATTATCATTCGTAAAAAAAGTAAGTCTTCACTAAGGGCTCCCCATCTCCCTCCATTATACTGGCTCACACATCTGCTGCTGTAGCTGGCATTGAGTTACATCCCCCAGATGGGGATCGACTGTTAATTAAACAAAAATATCCACGGTAGGCCTGTACCAAGTCTTGATATGTAAGGGTTAAGAATACTAGACTTAACTAGACCGTCTTGAGAAGCTAACTTTTTGAAACGTTCGGGAATTCCCTCTAGAATGTAAATAAAAGTAGGCACGAGTTAAGAGTTGACTATGTCAAGAAGACGAGTGGAACAGTTCAGCTCGCATGGAGCAGATGTAGCCTAGTTTCAGCACACTACCGGTAATAGCTGGGAGTGGTGGGGGGAGTGGGGTGGTTTACTGCCTGCGATTTGTCACGCTTTGCTGAATACAGCCTTTCAAAAACCTTTGCCATCCAGCAGGGTCTCACGGAATAAACGGCACACAATTCTTTTCAGCGGTAAACTTCATTAGGATAACGGTTATCGCTTTCAGCCTGCAACTAAGTGCGGGCATCGCTTCTTTGTTTTTCTTAACCCAAAACCTAAACCATTTTGTTAGCTTAATCCAATCCAATATGAACCGGCAGGCCGTGTACCGTACCGAAGCCGGAAAATTGATCTGATGTTGTATCCGTTATCTCTCCGGGTAATTTAACTAAAAGGTACTTAAGAATTCCATTAGTGTGACCTAGTTTCATCAACGTCGTTATCACAGCGCTATGTCATATGATCCGGCCACCCCAAACCTAATCAACAGCTCGTCATTTACACGGATTTATTATTCCCACAGCATACTAATTGGCGTAAACATCGGGGGAGGGGAAGAGACGTTAAAAATTGTGTATGAGCCAATTCAAATGTTATGAGCGACAACACGCGTCTGACGTCATACGGCCCACACCGTCATTTCTCCATTCCCTCCCCCGCATATGACGTCATGTGGGGCAGCCATAAATCTTCTAATTCTGGTTTCGCTAAAAGCTGTCTCCTACCACCACCCACCCCGCCGATATTTTTATGACGTCATGTGAGCTATTTCTAACCCTATATTACGGAATTTTAAATTAAATTTGCCGGATAAAAAACTAATTACTCTTTGAAGCTGTGTATTATTCAATTTCAGTCTTTTAATATCACATTTAATAATGTTTAATACCCTGTTTAATTTTACCTTTATACCCGAGGTCTACAAACAGTGTCTACACGTAGATGGTCTGTGCTGGGTATATGGGGACAATAGTTGACAAACTCGCGACTACAAGACATCATTTGCTGTCTAGTCTGGAAAATTTGGAAGTCCCACCCTCGGGGGTTTGAGCCCCTCAATCAGTAGAGGACGTGGCAGGAATGGACAATTTAAATTTATTCCTCACAAAACACGACCCTTACGACAACCCCACCCCACCCCCATTTTTTTTTCTCACTAGATAACAATTGAGTGGATTTACAGCAATCCAAAAGTGATTTCTCTTGGCGATAGGGAGAGCGGAGGGACATACGTACTGAAGGTCAAGCAAATCAATTTATAAGTACATCTTACCTACGTACCGTACATTGTGTATTTTTTTACCTCGACTAAAGGAGGATTGCATGGTCACCAATGTTTTAACTGAGTTGCCCAGTGAGAGGAAATTTACCCGGGAATGTCCCATAGACGGGCTTAACGGCTTGAGGTTTATAAAGCATGTCAATACCCACACTACCAATGACTGCAGGTTACCATGCTAACACCTTACATTAAAAGATAGGCAAAACAATGAGTCAAATAAAACATGGAAACAACAGGGTTGCATTGATAACCTTTTTCTACTCCCAGACAGAGGTTTTTAACTCGATGAACTTTGACCTTTAACACTAGCTAGCTGTGAAAAATAAACAAGTAGAAACTAAAGCCGGGGTGTCTAAACCTCATGAATGATAAATGGTTTGACTAAAAACGGCTTTCAGCGGTGATATATTTCACAATGAAAAAAAAAACTACTTTAATCAAGTTATAGAGACTATGCTAATAAGGCAAGCCTCAGAAAACTATGAGTAAGCACAGAAGGTCGGGAATACACGAATATTGACTAAATCTATGTCTATGAATTTCCTTAGAAAAAAGAAAACACCTAATATGCTTGTGGCTTTACACCAAGTAAATGGGCACATGTGAAATGAAAAGGGGCTGTTAACGTGACTATTTCAATCTGAAGTGGGGGTTGTAACGTGACTATTTCAATCTGAAGTGGGGGTTGTAACGTGACTATTTCAATATGAAGTGGGGGTTGTAACGTGACTGTTTCAACGTGAAGTGGGGGTTGTAACGTGAATGTTTCAACGTGAAGTGGGGGTTGTAACGTGAATCAAAACCAACAGTGTAGTTCAGTAGAGCTGTTAAGTAGCATAGGCGGGTTTCTAACCTCAGATCTATGTCATAGCCCCCCCCCCCCCCATGAAATCCCACGAGCGCTCGATTATGATGTGTTTACCTAACGCACACTCACGCCCCCACACGCACAACGGTACAGCAAAAATCTCCCCCTTCATGTATTCTAAACATTTCAATTGTCAGCGTTACACCACACACAAAAAAAAATCAAGCAGAAATCAATGAATTTGTGTAATCAATTCAAAGGAGCGTTCAAACGGAAGAGCAATGCATACCAAATGACAGACATCAGCAAGCGTCCTTACAGACTTGTAATGAAAAGAAAATCTGGCACAGTTGCTTCCAGACGGGCCACCTTAAGAGGGGGGATCAAATATGCTAATGCTGATAGAGCTAGGGACAGAGATTTCCAGAAAACCGGAAGAGAGATGGGCGGGGCAGGGGGGAAATACAGAGATGTAAATTACACTGTAGGGGGATTTACTTCTTACAGTTAACTCTGCTTTGTTATTATACGATTATTGGACAAACCGTGGCATGTTTATGTCATTACTCGTTTTAAAGATGGCCCACACGCCTTTAAAAGTCAGTTATAAAAATGTTTAGACTAGCTGGCGTTGTTTTTAAAGCAAATAAGATCGATGCCACGAAAGCTAATTAAAACCATGGCGGCATAACGGAATCACATCGATTTTCTTGGACTGTTTAGATAGTATGCGGCGCGTCAGATCTAGCAGTACTCAGCTGAGTACACGTTTCAAACAATCAGCCTACCCGAAAACTACCCGTCCAACGGCCCCGGCAAACCCGGCAGTAAGGAGATGCCATTCTGGAGCCATACAAAGCGCACTCGGACAGAGATCAATATCACTTCCGATTAGCTCGCTTTTTGTTTTCTATTTGTTTTATTAGTGGGAGATTCGCAATGAGACCCATGGTCGCACCGAATCTCTCACAAATCTCAACCCAGTGCTGCAGCTGGTACAAGAGAACAAAGACCAGGAAAACAAATGCATTTATTCAGATTTTAAACGTCCCTAAATTTACTACGGTAATATTGTCGAGCGCTTAATTTTGTAGGAAAGCATCGGGTCGGCCTCTGTCATGAAACTTGAACTTGTTCGACTCAGCACATGTATGCCCCACGAAGATTCATTATGTGAACCATCCTAGCTGTGTTATGTTGCGAATAAACAGCTCGGTGGGTACGTTTTTCGGTCAAATATTGACATACCACATTCTAACTTTTGTAGACTTTAGGAATTTCATCTCCATTCTCATAAGCCATCTCTAGTTTTGTCTTTAAATAACACATAAAAATGAAATGGAGAGGTTTATTTCTGTTTCATTTTACACGCATTAAGCTGCGTTTTTTAGCGTTTACATTTTCCTAGCCCAACCCACTATCCGTTGGAATGTTAACAAATTGGGAGGAAAGATAGGGTGGGTGGGTTATGTTGGCTTATTTATAGGGCTAGCAGCGTCTGGCTGTTGTGTAAACTACTCACGCCCAAGATTCTCTTTGTGCTGTGACAGCTTGTCTTATCGGTGTAGCTGGTCAACAACTCACGCTGTTAGAGGCAGCTAGGTGCCAGACAACACAGGTGAGAGACAAGGCTACAGGTTTTAATGGGGGGGGGGTCAACGCTGTAACTTCCTGTTTTATCCACGAGCTGTTAGTTTGGCTTCTGGTTTTAACAATGGGCTGTTAATGTGGCTCTGTGCTTTAACTATGGGCTGATACTGGGTGGCTCAGATTTTAACAATGAGTGGCTCACTGAGGCTCCAGGTTATAACCAAGTATTACTAGAGATGTGGCTGGGTTACAATGGTTAGAAGTTTCTTATAAGGAAACTTACCGTTTGACTGGTGCACCTGAAGAAGATTCAATAACTTTTCCTTTCTTTGACTGGCTGGCACTGGTGTTGTCCTCAGACTGGAATAGCAACAGTAAACATTGGTCAAGTATTGCTTACTTTATATTAACCAGTAAACATTGGTCAAGTATTGCTTACTTTATATTAACCAGTAAACATTGGTAAACTATTGCTTACTTTATATTAACCAGTAAACATTGGTCAAGTATTGCTTACTTTATATTAACCAATGCAGGCTAGACTACCTAGCTGTGTACAACTACAAAAGTGAACACAAGGAGGGGGGAGTGGTGTAAAATGTGTTATTGGGAACTGGCGACTGAAAAAATCTTTCTCAATAGGAATAAGGCCATATATTTATTTCAGCGAATATCATTATACTAATTTGATTTCATCAACAACTCTTTGATTCTCCACGCTCTCCTATCACCACCATCACGCCCCCCCCCCCACCACCATCACGCTCCCCTACCACAATGTCACCCCCTACCACCAGCATGATACCCCCTACCACCATCACGCCTTCCAACACCACCATGACGGCCCCACCACCACCATACTCTCCTAACACCATGACGCCCCCACGCTCCCCTACCACCACCATGACGCTTCTCCCCCCCCCCCTCCCCCCCCCCCCCCCCCCCCCACCACAAAGGGACATGTCCACCAAGTAGAAAGTTGTGCCTGCTAGTAGCTATGTAGTAAATTCCACCATAAGTCGTTGCTCAGACCATCGTGAATGTCATTGGCGTGAAAACTGTTAGAAGGTATTTTTGTTGAGTCAAATGTCAAAGGTCAGCGATTGTTTGCACACGTTTCTAGTCTTTGCAACGTCTAACAGATGGGTTGATGAATCTAACGGTGTTAGATTTAGTACAGGTACGTGACACAGATTACAGAATAGATTATTTGGTTAATCTAACGGTGTTAGATTTAGCACAGCTAACTGATAGATTATGGAATAGATGGGTTGGTTAATCTGTCAGTAAAGCTAGCTACACGATAAGCCGCTCATGTGAGAGATGCGGGTACGATGGGTCACAGCCACAACCGTGGAGTGTTTTCATCGCTAGCTTACTCGACATAGAAAATACATCCCAGCTAGATCTAGATGAGTGTTATAAGTTACGAACTTGTGAATTTTTTTATAATCAGTATTTGAACGTAGGTATGCATGCACTGTAGCCGGGCAGCACTAAACAGCGTGAGCCTGTTAGGCGCGGGCCAGAAATATTAAAAACACTGACATTGCTATCGATCCTCTAGGATAGCTAACGAAGATTACAGCCCGGTGTTTGCTCGGGTTAAAAGAGCTTTGGTCTGCTAAACTAAATCCAAGTTTCTCAAAGTACTGCCCATGACAGCTCTCTAGAACGTCATCGGGTGAGAGGGGAAATCATGGTATAATTGCTGGCATCAAGTGGACAGCGTCCAGAGGCTGAGCTTCTAACGAGGGTTGAAGTTTAATCTAATAATAATCACAGACCTCCAGGGTCTGGCCATAACCATAAAATACTCGTCTGTCTTTACTTACATACATAAATAGTATACTTTGTAGTAACAACGTTTCTGCGGGTACTTTGAATTGAGATGCGAGCTAAAACATTAAGCGACTGACGTTATTACGAGATGGGCCTCAAGTATGTGGTTGATATCGATTTACTACAGGGGAAGGTCTATGTGGGCGGGCCGTATAGGCAACAGCCACCATATGGAGCGGGCTCACTGTTTCAATACCAGACGTTACAAAGAACAAAAAGTTCAATAAAAAAAATCAGAAGAAATACGTTGTAGGTTTAGTTGTTATTAATTTTTTTGAATAGTCAAACTTCACTTTTTTAATACTAAACGCTACCGATAAAAGAATAGTAATTTAACAGCAATAGTAGCTGTGTATTAGGTCTAAACGTTACAAATGAAACAGATAATTCTAGTAATAGCACCAGTTGTATCGTTACTAGATCCAGTAACAAAAAGATAATTTAACAATGCCGGTGAATCAGAAAGATCAACACGAACGGTGTGGATTCTGACACCAGTGAAAATGTGTGATTGTGATAGAAGAGAGATATTTGATTCATTGGCGTAAGCAATAAATACAGAGGCTCAAAAGGTCGGCTCTCATTAATGTTATTTGATCTTGCAACCTCTTTCTTTGAAGGCTAGAACTCGACTGATTAGGGAAAGCCGTGTTCACACTTTAGTTGAAAATGTACTGATGTATTGAGGTATTTTGTACCACAATGTAAACCAACTGTAAGGTTGATGGAGGGGGGATGCTGTATACTAACAACATTACTGATACATTTTTTCCCATGTATTACATTTATCCCTCGATGACATGAAAGAATATTTTTTTACTTACCGTTGCTTCGGCATCGCTGTCCTCGCTTAGATCCAAATCCCTGATCAAAACAGAGCTGCTGAAGGAAAAAATACAGGTTCGTTATATGAGAAGCATTGATGGGCTGTTACAATATAAGGATTACAGCTTATGGCGTTTAAAAGGTTTTAAAGCAAGGATAAAAATACAACAAAATATTTTAACCCTTAAGTGGCTGAATTAACTAGACATTGGTTTGTTTATTTCTTTAAAAAAAAAAAGGCAATTTCGCTTATTCCTACATTTAAAAATAGGAAGTACAAATGCTTTTGATATTAAAGAGAACATCTTATTGTAATGGGTCTCTTTAAAAAAAAAAAAACGAGGTGTATTTAAGCAACTATGAGTCCTACATGTGACATTCCACCAGTAATTCGTTGGTTACGCTCTGAGTCTGATCTAGCCTTTATTTACATTCAACGGGAACATTTTCATTGAGTGCGCTATTTGTATCCTCGACTTGAACTAATCAGGCCGCCAAAATCAAACAAAAAGGCTATCCTTTTCATCTCCCACTTGACGTTACCACATCACAGGCCAGGGACAAGTGATACGGGGGCATCACGTGGTGCACGGAACAATGCAGCAGGTGTGGGAGCTGGGGTAGAACGACCTCACCGCACGTGCACACGTCTACCGGGTCGTGAGAGCATACTCCGGTAACGTCTGTCAACCAACATGCTCTTTGATCCTCCCGTAAACATCTAACACCCCAGCAGATGGAAGACTCCCACGGTTTTTAATGGCCTCGTTTGGACAAGATAGTCTCAAGACAGTAGCTTAACACAGTAAAGATACATTGGTCATTATCTAAATCAAACGACAGGTAACTTTTTCAACGAATCTAAACTTTTTCAAGCGACCTGTGATGTGAGGGGAGTGCTACGTGATGGCCGGTGTGTTGGCATAAAGACAAGACAAACACTTGCCCTGATAACTCGACACAGCTCTGCTGGAAGATCTTGAAATAAGTTAAATAGACAAAGGGCGTACATTTCACCTTTACCTCCCACCACAGGCCCCCTGTGTGACCAGGGAGCGTGTATCAAATTAAGTACGGTAATATAAGCCAAGGGAGGGCAGATCGATGGATTAATTATTGATTGACGGAGTGAACAAGTGTGACAGGCTTGGGGAATAGGATGTCTCTCCCCTGAATGTCAACATTGTTGCGTCTGCTAATATATCTCATTAAGTCAAGCACAGTCAAGCGAATACGTGAGAAAAATACGTCTTCCACAAAAAAATTATAGCTCGTGCTTCATCAACAGATAATCCAGTGCTACCCTAAAGACAAAAAATGATGAGCTTTCATCCGAGAATTTATTTAACAACCGTTGTATTACGTTTATTTTTCAGAAAAACGGTTGATAGCAGCTCATCAAAAATTAATAGATCATCTCGAAAATATCAGAAGCCATGAGGATATTTTAAGTGAAGTTTGTATCATTGAACAAATCAAAATGTACATTTGGCCAAGTGTATTATTATTTGAATCACTCGAGTTTGATGTAATAAATGATGATGTATGCGTGTTGGTGCTATGGATGTTAATTTCATAATTCAAATCGCTTTATAACAGGGTTAAACGTATGTGTTCTATCTGGACAAGTTACCAAAGCGGATTTTATGTTCATTTTTATTTAATTAAATACATAATAGGTATCAGAACTTACTTGTAAGTAAATGTTGGACAGGCAAATGTGTTGTGTGTGTAAGGTTTGAGGGAGGGGGAAATTAGAACAGTTCTATTCTAGCCTAGTTATAAAAGGTGTGTACTAGCATCTGAAATAAGTGAGTACTGTATAAAGACAAGAGGTGGGAAGATACTGTACCTTTATGTATTTAAGGATGTAAGGTTCAAAACCAAACGACAAGGAAGGAAGTTTAAAATTTTGAACAAAATATAACAGGACCTTGAGGGGGCCAGATCATATCCAAGAGCGGGATGGGGAGAATAAGAGGAGAGATCTCATCACTAATGTGGGGGTTCAGGGCAGAAAGCCTGGCATACAGGCAGGTTGTAGACCACAAATACCCGAGAGACCGTACCTGAAATACATGCTGTTGGGTGAAACATTGGAGGAGGCAGACGACAGGTTCCCATCTGTTTGACCACACATCATCTCGTCCAGAGTCGAGTTAGGTGTGTTGCCACCAAATCCCCCACCGCCATTGAGATGATGGTACAGATAGCTGCTCATGTCCTGCCGACCGTGCTAACTACGGTAAGCTTTTCGTCAGTGTAATCCACAGAAACAACAGTGGCCAGTAAGACGCTGATGGCATTATGTCCTTCTATCCGTTCATCTTTTGAGTCAATGTTTACATTCAAACACCACCAAACACTGTTTACCAAACAACGCCTTCAGCTTTTCTTAAGAAAGTACATCCACATTTTGCACCATATAAACACCCATCACGAATATCCCCGTGAACATACTGTACGTATAACACTAATGATGAATGTATTACAACTATGCCACAGAAATTCTAATCTAAGTTAAAAAAGAAATCGTATTAATTGATATCAAAGTAAAAGATTCCTGCTTCACAGTTGTACACAAAGCCTGAGTGACAAAATCTTTACAATTCAGCATAACAGCGAGGCTTTTGTTATTAAAATACGGATTTAAAACACCTGGACTTCCTGTTCACAAGCAAACATTAGATAGGAAAGCAACGCATGCTGGGTTATTTCAGACCTGGAAATGTTTATCAAACTACCCGAGGTAAAAAAAAATCAATAGCTTCTATTTCCGTCTAAGAAGAACTAGGCTAGTTCTAAGAAGGCTTGACTTTAAAGCCGCTAATCAGAGAATGTCACGGCTGACTTGCTAGATTTGTGGGTTGCTGGATCGGACAATTCGCGTTACGCAATTTCATCAAGGGAAGGTAAACACGACCAAGATACATATTCGCCTACACAAGTACACGCACAGAACGAGGGTTAAATGTAATTAAATGAGAGATTATTGGATTACACGCCATTAACGTTACCCATTCTATCATGCACCAAGACCACACAAAAACACGACTCAAGTTTGTTTCATTGAAACAAAACATGCATGAAAGGCTTATGAACCAGAAGTATGACTATTTGAATTTTCCCAAAGGGCAACGATCAATGACGGAAACGTAGCAGTGCTCGTGACTTCAGGAGCAGAAAAATCCAATTTATGACGCAATACTGTGGTACGGGAAATGCCAGTACTATTAGTCATGTGACACCTGCTTAAGCAAATAAGTTTCTCTTCTAGCATTTTCCTTGAACCATACGCCTTTCACTATATGTGTGTATATATATATATATATATATATATATATATATATATATATATATATATATATATATATATATATATATATATATATACACATGTATGTATGTGTGTGTGTAAAAATGTACATGAATTCGAAATACAAATGTAGCAGCAAGGATAATATAGAGCTCATTAAGTTAATGCTTTTAACAACATAAACAAGTGACGATTAGGGTCTGCCCGCTAATGAAAATCCCAGAAATAGCACCAGAAGGTAAACAACAGAACTAACAAATGTATTAAAACAATACCCCAATTTACACTAGGTTATTCTTGTGCACTTAAACCACTTGAGAATAAAAAACAGTCCATCAAGACCATAAATGGCAAATAAAAACAGAAGAACAGTAGGAAAACATATCAACAGTTCCATGGTGAAAACTCTCTGCGCGTGTTCCTTCTAGAAGGGATTTCATTTACGTCGCTGCTGCTTACAAAAAAAAAGACACTAGTCTATTCGGCGCATGAATACATAACGCAACGTCAGCTCAGCGCACGCTGGCACTGACGACCAATCCCAGAAGCAATTTACTCTCAGGGAAAACACGAGAGACCAAGATGGGGGACAATTAAAAATCCCGATACAAGGATAATTCTACATGAGCCGCTAGTACAAGACCCACGTCACTGCCGTATGCGCTGGCTTGCCATCAGGAAATCACTAGCGATACCTCCTTACAGCAGCTTGCATCCTACACCATCATGTTTATTAGATGCTTCGTATACAGCTTCAGGCTAAATAAGCCAACACTCTTTTTAAGCCGAGTTTCAGTGTAAGGAGTGGGAGTTATTCCTCTGGTACTATAGTAACATCAATTTGAAAGTCATTCAATAATTCTAAATTTAAATTCTATTTTTATCAGCACATTCTTCTCTAGTAGAAAACGATACAGCCACACGTGAATGTTGATGAAACGTTCATTGGTCAATCATTCATTAACAATACAATGAGTAGGCCTAAAACACGGAACACTGTCGTTACAAATTGTATGAGAAGTACATTTGCCCAACTAATCCAACATGCCGTTGAGGATTACACACCATGGCCGCAAACATTTTATTTTAAATTAAACTTGATAGACGCTGCTAGTGGTGAACAGGTGTACAGGTGAAAAAAAATAAGTTAATTATATCAGCAAGGAATGTTTTAAGGAATGCCTACACTTGCTCTGACTAAAGTTATCAACGTGCATCCAGACATCAAAATACTAAACCAATGAATATTATTTCACGCATTTAAAACTAATAATAATAGATTTGTGTATCAAATACCAGAAGGATAATCGTGAACCTCTATGGTTACACTTCACCTTGCCAAGTATTGTTATATATATATATATATATATATATATATATATATATATATATATATATCTTCTATTTTCTTTCCGTGCTAACACAACCAGTCACGGTTATGATATACGAAAACACAAAGAGTTAATATAGCTCTGCGAAAGGTTGTAGGTGAAAGTTCACCCAATGACATCAGCAACAGGAAATATTGCCTTCATCCAAACCGTATTCTTGCCTAGATACATTTATGGGAATCACGTCATGGACTATTTAAAACGCGGACAATAAAATAAAACCACAGCTGATCGAGATTGTATACTAAAATATAAATCTGCCATTGAAGTTGCAACAGTTGTGTTTATGCTCCACTGCATTCAACTGGACAGATGTGCGTTTGATGTACAGTGTGTGCATCAATATTGATCAGTATAATCATTGCTACGAATTATTACTAAACCATCTTTTGTTACGTGAAACTGAAGTGTAATGTACGTATGTCTATCAATGTGTGTGCATTCATATGTGTAACGAGTGTATATATATATATATATATATATATATATATATATATATATATATATATATATATATATATATATATATGCACCGGTAAAAAACTAGTTTCACATGTTTGAAAGTACCAATGGCCCTGAATGTTTAATTTGAAAGAGGTTTAAAGTGTGTCTAAAGGTTAAAGCTGGGCATATGTTAAAAGAAAAGCTAATGAACACAAAGTAGAACTATTCAAGTGACTGACGAATTCAGTACGTGTAAAGTGTGCTGGTAACAGCATTGTAAATTAATGCTACACTCCAGTGTTCTAATCCACGTTTGGCGTGCCAAAAGAAAGTGGCGCGTGAGTTATTAACGGAATAACTACTCCAGCATCAGATAACCGAATGAGAAAGGCAGTGTTTACAGCACAAAGACAGGTACCCGGTGATGTATGCCCCTAATGTCAGGTAACGATCATGCGGGTATAATTTAACGTAATGTCCAACTAAAAACTCACAACTAACTGAAACCATCACGTTATCCTTATGGCGAATAAATCAGTCTTAATTTAAACACAACAACACAATTTATGTGCAGCGGTGGCTGAGTTTCACGCACAAAAAAACGTCACATATGGTTTCAATCTAAGGAAATCTTTCTAGAAGCCTCGAAGCACAAAAACTGATAAAACATATGTAATTAAAGAACTACCCAGATGGCTGTCCGAAAACTAGGTGCACAATTAAGATAGAAATAATTTTTAAACCACTGGGACGAACGCTCAAAAGAACTGTGAAAACAGGAGCGAGGAAGAAAGAAACTGGACCACGGCCCAGTGGTGGTTGGGTTGTGGACGTAACAGCTGAGAGAGGAGGTGGATGCGAGGCGAGAGGTTCAGTCAGAAAACGTTCGTGTGTGTGTGTGTGTGTGTGTGTGTGTGTGTGCCATGCGACGATCCATAACGAAGCACGGAGGTGGGGGAAGGGAGGTTTGGGTGCAAAACGAATACAAAAAAAAAAAACGCAGTTTTACAGTAGTAACCTAATTTCCCCCACTTCCCTCCCCACGAACACATTTGCATGATGTTTTATTGCTTTCCCCTATCCTGTACCGAGAAACATTAACCGAGTGACAAGTAACTGCGGACTGTTATCCCTGTAGTGGTTTCATAAGCTGCTAGCAGTTGTTTGTTGTCTAATATCTCTCAGCAATATTATGTATACAACCTCTTGTAATAAACTAAACAATCAATCACAAGTTGTATAAGCTTATCACAATACATACGGAAGACTCTTTAATATTGCACTTCTTCAACTTACAAACTAGAAATAGTAAGCTGACTACATAAGATAAATGTTGAACTGATTAGTTGAGATAGGGTTAAGTATAGGTTTAATTAACAAGAAACAAAACAATGTGCCATATGTAATTAGGCACACATTTTAAATGGTGTAGTTGTGTAGGCGTTAGCAGGCTAAAATAAGTTCCATCAGGTTAATTGAGGTACAGAAATCATACAACACTAATAACAGACAGGGATAAGATCTGAAATAGCCATATTGTTGTATTGTTGGTATTAAACAGTTTTAATCCCAATGATGTATCGTTGTCAGATTATCCTTAGCTCACTACTTTACAAGTTATAATTAAAGATAATAAATCATCGCCGTGCGGTAGTTCACAACGCATATGGAGATATCCGCCGACCAAAATGTAGTTGACGGTATTCCATCTGGCCGTATGGTTGACACCATTTGAAACCCGATGCTCTTTCTGCCCCTAATTAAAGCTGGTCCGTGCGGCACGCAACACGCACCGTGTCCGCTGGTTAACGCTGCTTATGTAAATACAGGTAATGAGCCAGGGACACATTTTATCACTTTGAAACCGCGTGTATGACCCATGTCAAGGATGTGTACCTATACCAGTTCGGTTACCCTAGGGTTTACACAACAAGTGTGTAACATTTCTAAAAAAAGAATACTAGCTATTATCATTTAAAACATCCTCCATCTCTTCTTTTGATCATTTCGTTGTTTATATCTTAACATCGTAGTGCACTAAACTCCCTCCGTTCTATTACCCAAAGTAGTAATTACCTTTAATTAAAAGTTTATTTAATTAAAGCTGACTGTTAATTATTCATAACCCAACAAAAATATTTAAAGTACAACGCACTTAACGATTTTAATAAAATTATTAAGTAGGAGTAACTAAAACAACGTTTTTTTCAGTCGAATTTTTAAAATTGAACAACAACAAAAAAAAAAAAACCTCTCCCCGACATTCGATAAGGGTTGGTGTGGCTAAAAACGGCGCGTGGATTAACCTAGGAAGGAGAGGGGGCGGCGGCAAGCTGTAGGTGGTGGGCTAAGAGAGGAAATGACAATGTCCAACATCAGCGAGGTAACGCGAAGACGACAAATGGATTGTTCTCGTCAAAAAGCATGCACCCCTCCCCCGTTTAATCAATACTTGTAACATGTAGTGCGTGCTTAGACTACGCCGGTAGAGGGTGGGGCAGTCAAGTATGAGCGGCTAAAAATAACCCCGCAGGAGCAGATAATTCCTACCACTGGCTTTAGTTTGGATACAAGCTCATACATCACACTAAATGACCGAATTTTTCTAAGGTTGCAGTTATAAATGGTTTTAGCAGTGCTCTAATAATAAAAAATGAATTCTTACAATTCAATTGAAAATTCTTTTTTTTTTCATTTCAACAAATTATAACTTCAAATAATTTTTATTTTAAAATGCACAAAAAAAACTTTTTTTTTGTCAGTCCCTAATTACGGCAATAAAACTAGCGCACTTGAGATTTTTTTATGCGTCATTAAATATTTTAATTACAGCAATAAAGAAATTGACTGCAGGGCATTAATCCCTTTCAAAGACTCCCTTTCAAAGACTCCCTCTCAACAAAGAAGCTTGAAGAACAGAATAAAAGTGTACTCACTCAACAAACATAGATTTGCCTCCTCCACTCTTCTTTGCAACGGGGCGCGTGGGTTCAATGACAGCCGGCGCCCCATCTTCGGCATCATCCGTGTCTATTACATTGACCATGTCCACTTCCTCAGTCCTAGCGGGCAGCTTCTCATCCTTTACCGCCTCAAGCTTGACCGCCTCTCCTGCCGGGGTCACGCTGCTCAAGGCTTCTTTAATTCCTGGTACACAGACAGGGGGTGGGGTTAGTTATAAGAGTTAACCTTGTATGTACTTTATGTATACCGAATTCTGATAAAATTTAACTTAATTGAACACGTATGTAACCACAACAGTCCAATACAACAAACCCGGCTAACGGGTATGAACAGAGCTTCAACAACCTCACTGCTGACACTGTCAGCCAACACTCATCCATAACCCTCCCTCATCAGTGCCTCCAGCTTATAGATTCGGGAATTATTTTATTTTGGCCGTCCATAAATCACAATGACAGCTATCACAATTCTAATAATTTAGTTTCACCCAGCTTAAATTTAACGCATGCGGTTTTATATTGCTGGTAATGCATTGGGGAAAATCTGTCAAATGTGGATGGTAATTGTATTTTCTGAGTTGCTTCCCTTTATCTTCAAATCCTTCAGTTACAACTTCTGTATTTTATGGGTAGTTTTTTTTTTTTCATTGGTAGAAATATAACACTACTTTATCCTTCTTTTCATAAGTGGGAAAAACATTTTCTTGACTCTTTATAAACGAAAGTAGGTATCATCTCCCGTCACATTAGATAGGGTCATCTCGTACGAACACTGTCTTAAGTACATACTGAGAGTAAAACGTTTTACATAAATAGCCAACATTTGAAAGAGGATTCTATCCTGCTGTCACCCCGTGGAGGTCTGGAAACAATAGCTAACCGTCAGCGCCAGCAGGCTAGGTCAGACAGTCCCACTATCAATGAGATTAGCTCCACAGCTGCTGGAGTTACTATATGTTTCTTTTAATCTTTTTTTTTTTAAACTTAATTTTTTTTGTCTGACCGTTATTCATTTTGCTGAGCGAGCATACAGAAGTCTCAAATAACAACAGACAGACGTTCTAGTGTAAACAGAGAGGGTGGGTGGGACGGGGAGCAAGCAGACAGTGAGATCACGTACAGGCTGACTTCAGCTAGCTCGAATTTCAACTTCCCTATTAGACACAGACAGGTGGACAGACCAACACACAGACGGGGGGAAAAAGGGGAAAGTGCATCAATAAACGGCAATAGAGATCCACTGTAAACAACAGCAGTTGTACCGTAAGCCCGACCGGCTGTCAACATGTATTTCTATTTTAAGGTGACAAGTGGTAGGCTGCGCTCAACATTTAAATCCTCAAGTGGACTCCCGTCTTACTACTGCTATGTCACGGTCAAGTGGCCACGTTACTAGTCTAGCTGTACAAGTACTCAAGGACGGTGTGTTGTTCATGATGGTCTACATTATCGTTGAGCTACTATAGCCTGCACATTAATACTATGCACAAGTTACGTTGCCTGTACTTGTACAGAACAATTGCCTACACTTGTTATTAAAATGACAAAGCCCTCTTTAGCATAATTCATACATACTTTCTGGCAATCATAAAATCAAACAAACTAGTCTCTAAAGTATACGAAATTCTTACCTTTTTCATCTTCTGTTTTTACATCAGCCGGACATTTCTTTACCTCCTGGAATAAACGAGAAAAAAATTCACATGACTTTCCGTTTAACGGGAGGTTTAGGAACTATTTGAGAAAGACTGCAAAAATAATTTGCAATCAGTTTTAAATTTATGTATGTCGTCTCTGGGTATAAAGAAATTCCTATACCTTAAACTACTAACAATATCAGCATAATACTAGCCCTAAACCACTATCATTGATGTAATCACTCCAGCTTCAAATGGTTGTTTATTACGTGGAGCTAAAAATAACTCAGTTATAATTATATAGTGCTGAAGAAACAAGTAAAACAGCATAGATGCCACCTCGAACAATAGAACAATCACTACAACAAATAACATATATTCACTGGCTAAAACTGACCACAGTGGCCTAGCCACTCGCACCCTTCTGATTACAAAACTGAGAATATCAATCCATCCAATGCAATCAACATTACCTGACCCCCCCCCCCCCCCCCCCCCCCATGTAAAATATTTTGATTGACCCTCGTAAAGACGACGGACGGCACTCGGTCGCATCAACTTGATCTAAACGCAGGGCAGCATTACAGGGCGGATCAAGGCATCAAAAATCTATGCTGAAACCGCTCGTCAAGCAGGATAATTATGTACACGTCTCTGCCAGGTATCCGATGCCAGCCCCAGAGGCAACAATCCCAGCACAACTTTACAAGAGAACAATCATCACTCCCTATCAGTTTCGTTGCTCTCGTACAGGAATTCGATACGCCACAATGACATTTGAAAATAATTGAAAACAATCCAATTAGAAAAGAAATTAAAAGTATTATCCTCTCATTAGGTAATTGAATATTTTCTGACCCAGCCTACCACTAGAGTTTATAGCCAGCGTCAATACATTACTCTAGCGATAAAAGACGGACTCAGATATTCAAGGTAAAAAGCAGAAGCACAACTGTCAACGGTTTACAGATTCTTGTGCTGTGGTTTAGGATCACACGATCTCGCCACTAACTACCTATAAAACCCCACTAGTTGTGTTTTCGGGTTCACTTAGAATGTGATCCCTGTAAATACATCACAATTATATACCCAGCATTTTCAACTGGAGAGGCAAGCATTAACTACAGTGCGGCGGTGTCAAGTTGCTCGCACTGTAACCCCTCCACACGGCTAAACACGTGAGGTTCCTCGTGTTCATCTAGCTGATCATGGCTAAACTAAACGATTATGGTGCCGCAGACATTAAAAAAAGCATAATTATTAATCAACCGAACTTCTTATGATAAGATTGTATATACTTGAAGTCGAAATAAATTCGTGTAATCCAGTATAAGCTATAAACTAAGATAACAGTTATTCAAATGAGGTTATAATTAGCACATTTATTTAGACAGCCGTAAATCATTGAGAGGGGGAGATGAATTTAGACCTCGGTGATCAGCTGTTGCCATGACAACAAAGGCGACAGTGGCAGAAGGGATGTGTTTAATGCATGCAACATCACACTGCAGGCGTGTAGGACGCTTGTGTTCGGTACAACCTACAGGTTTTAGGACAACCTACAAGGTTTGTGATGGGGGGGGGGGGCAGAATCTATTGCAAGGTGTGAGTATTTGAGTACAAAATACAGTTTTCTGACGGGAGTCGTTTCATACACACTTGCAAGTTTCCATTAGGGCGTCTATTTACATGTCACGCGCCAGTGAATTAGAAAAAATTACACCCAGCCCACTGAACCGTAACGAACAGGTGTCGCCAGGTTAAATAACCGGATAGCGACATAGACAAAGACTAACGGCAAGCATGAAAGTGTAACCAACAGATCACGGTTGAATCTTCTACTTTTACATTTTGTTTTAAATTCATGTTATAGTTTTAGCATTAAATCTATGTCTATGTATTAAAATTAAGGAAAGACTGCAAATACTAGATAGATTACACATGCTACTATATCTAGTCCTATGTGCCAGACCACATCAGATTACGTAATACCAACAATGTTGTATTTCACAAACCGATATTTTAAAAACTGAATATAACCCGGCGTATGCAAATACAAGTAAAGTTCAAAACGATATTCCTGGGCTGAGCAGAGAAGTTAAAAGAATACAACGAGCATCTCTCATAGGTTGTTAAAACAAAGGTCAACTTGGGTTTGACATCAATAAAAACACGAGCCAGGCGTAAATATTGATTTGAGAATGAATTACTGGTGTGACTGACACGACACACGTATCAGAAACCTAGCCGAGAATTAGTACTGGTATTTACCCGGCGGCTGGGTAACTGCTGGGTCAGGGGACGTGTTTAACCTTAACTGTTCGTCTTTTAACAAGGATAAGATAACACAAACTTTAATCAAAAAGTCCAAACAATGTACTCAAGCTGTTTGTGAAACAAAAGATAAAATTAGGTTGATGTTATTACAAAGAGGACTCGTTACCGAAAAGGGACTTGTGGGTTTCTTTGGAAGTAACAGCAACAAGGCTGGTGTGGGTGTTGTGGTCAAGCTACAGTGACCCCTGCCCAGTCACACTCGAGGGTGACAGCAACAAGGTTGGTGTGGGTGTTGTGGTCAAAAGGTTGGTGTGGGTGTTGTGGTCAAGCTACAGTGTCCCCTGCCCAGTCACACTCGAGGGTGACAGCAACAAGGTTGGAGTGGGTGTTGTGGTCAAAAGGTTGGTGTGGGTGTTAAGGTCAAGTTAGTGTCCCCTGCCCAGTCAAACTAGGGAGTGACAGCAACAAGGCTGGTGTGGGTGTTGTGGTCAAAAGGTTGGTGTGGGTGTTGTGGTCAAGCTACAGTGTCCCCTGCCCAGTCACACTCGAGGGTGACAGCAAAAAGGTTGGTGTGGGTGTTGTGGTCAAAAGGTTGGTGTGGGTGTTGTGGTCAAGCTACAGTGTCCCCTGCCCAGTCACAGAGTGACAGCAACAAGATTGGTGTGGGTGTTGTGGTCAAAAGGTTGGTGTGGGTGTTGTGGTCAAACTACAATGTACCCTGTCCAGTCACACTCGAGGGTGACAGCAACAAGGTTGGAGTGGGTGTTGTGGTCAAAAGGTTGGTGTGGGTGTTAAGGTCAAGTTAGTGTCCCCTGCCCAGTCAAACTAGGGAGTGACAGCAACAAGGCTGGTGTGGGTGTTGTGGTCAAAAGGTTGGTGTGGGTGTTGTGGTCAAGCTACAGTGTCCCCTGCCCAGTCACACTCAGGAGTGACAGCAACAAGGTTGGTGTGGGTTGGTGTGGGTGTTGTGGTCAAGCTACAGTGTCCCCTGCCCAGTCACAGAGTGACAGCAACAAGATTGGTGTGGGTGTTGTGGTCAAAAGGTTGGTGTGGGTGTTGTGGTCAAGCTACAGTGTCCCCTGCCCAGTCACACTCAGGAGTGACAGCAACAAGGTTGGTGTGGGTTGGTGTGGGTGTTGTGGTCAAGCTACAGTGTCCCCTGCCCAGTCACAGAGTGACAGCAACAAGATTGGTGTGGGTGTTGTGGTCAAACTACAATGTCCCCTGTCCAGTCACACTCGAGGGTGACAGCAACAAGGTTGGTGTGGGTGTTGTGGTCAAGCTATTGTCCCCTGCACAGTCACACTCAGGAGTGACAGCAACAAGGTTGGTGTGGGTTGGTGTGGGTGTTGTGGTCAAGCTACAGTGTCCCCTGCCCAGTCACAGAGTGACAGCAACAAGATTGGTGTGGGTGTTGTGGTCAAAAGGTTGGTGTGGGTGTTAAGGTCAAGCTACATTGTCCCCTGTCCAGTCACACTCAGTGACAGCAACAAGGTTGGTGTGGGTGTTGTGGTCAAAAGGTTGGTGTGGGTGTTGGGGTCAAGCTATAGTGTCCCCTGTCCAGTCACACTCAGTGACAGCAACAAGGTTGGTGTGGGTGTTGTGGTCAAACTACAATGTCCCCTGCCCAGTCTATGAACCACACAAGTCGTGTGTTGTTGCTATTTCCCCAGCTGCTGTCGGATGCAAGAAATCTACACGATTACACTTCTACCCGCCGATGTTAATCGGATTCCGTGGTTTGCCCTTTCGTGCCTACAAAGGCTTTAAGAGGATCATCTGACACAATATGAACAAGGGAAAGCCATCAGCGTATTGTGATTAAACCACGCTAGTAACAATCCAATTGTGCAAAGATTGGTGTTCACATGATTGTGTTACCGGTCTGATACGATCAAGGACACACCGATGTCAGCGTACGGCAGACGTCTCGAGTACAACGTCCAACAGCACATATGGGTTGGGTGGGGGGGAGGGGTGATTTTAAACGTTTACGTTCATTTTAGAGAGACGATATTTAGCTCTTAAAATAAATAGAACTTTTATGATATGATATACAGTGGATCAATTTAAAATAAAAAGTTTTTTAATGCAAATCAAGCTAAGTACAAAAGGGTGTGTTGCTTAAATGCACGCCAGCGAGACATTGAAAGTGAGGCTAACTATAAACGAGAAACATTCAAACTTTTGTTTTTATAAGTTTGTTACGTCTAACAGGTTATACTACTAGAAATTATGTTGACATAAACAAATAATTAGTTAATGGAACTAATATGCTGGCAGTGATGTAAGAGATTCTGTGAGGGCAGCTCAGTCATGTATTGAGTTACGTCAAGGATATCAGTAGATAAACAACTGCTCTCGTGAACACAACAACAAGACTAGCTGCTACTCTGTTAAAAAATAAGCCTAACTACTAATCTGTTGAAAAAATGACAGGACAAAAGCTACTATGTTGAAAAAATGACAGGACAAACTGCTACTATGTTGAAAAAGTAACAAGACTAACTGGTACTATGTTGAAAAAATGACAGGACAAACTGCTACTCTGAGAAAAAAAACACCTCTATTAATCTGCCTAAATAGGTTAGCAATAAAACGATCTGATAGAGCAGTAACAACTGCAGGAAACAAACATATCCCAACTACGATAAGTAGAAAACCATTATTTTTCTATTATGCATCCTCTACAGCGCCAGAGAGAAAAATGGGTCGGCCCAGCACAACAGTTAACAAAAAATCATTTTACCACGATAACCTAAGGGAAGTAATGCATAGTTTTTGTGGAATACAGCTACACTGGTATCGAACGGTTAATACATAACGGGGGTATTTATTCCCTCAACAACCAATATGCTTAGTTTACCACACACAACAGAAAAATTCTTGCGATGCATTGAGGTGTTTTAAAAACAATGTACATAGATTTAACGCGACTAAAATAGATTAGCACAATCTGTAACAATCTAGGTAATTTATGAGTAAACTTCTATTACGAGACAGAATAAAAATTGTCATATATCAAAATTATAAATATGACCGTCTCATTAAGATGAGACGGTTATATTTATAATTAGGACTGTATAGATAGACCAGTTTTCCAGGAATAGGTTGTTTTTTTTTTCTAATAAGAATCCATGAGGAGAGAGTCAGAGAGTTATGCTAACACATATAGTCTTCAATCAGCTAGTAGAGTCTAGTAGTCGTTCAATACTTGTTTAAAGCAACATTTCCTAACATAGCTGTATCTGACAAGCCTGTGCCCGAGTGGTTAGAGAGTAAGTTCTATTTTAAAGTATTGCCATGTATTTGACTAGAAGATAAAGCCCAAGAATGCAGATCTGCGGCCCCAAACAGCTGTCAGTGGACCAGCAACTGTATCGACCTACACTCCTAACTATTGTACAGCTGAAAACGTCAATAGGACAACAACACGCTCCAGGTTAAACAGAGAAATCCGGAGATGCTGACACAAGCAGTGATCAACTGTTTGTATAACACGGCTGGCGTGCTGTAAGCTCAAGTGTGTAACGTGTTGTTTGAGTGCTACAAGGTCAAGTGTGTAACATGTTGCTAGCGTGTTCTAAGGCTATAGGTCGTGTGAAATGTGTAGCTAGCATTCTCTAAGGTCAAGTTTGTATCATTGGTAATCCTCCCCTAAGGTTACGTGTGTAGTGTTGCTAGCATGATCTTAGGTCATATGTAGTGTGGATAGAATTATTCTTAACCATGTGTAGTGTGGATAAAATTACTTTAGGCCATGTGTATGTGAAGAAATATTGATCTTAAAGTTATGTGTATGGGTGGCTAGCATGATCTAAGGCCATGTGTAATGTGGATAGCATTATTTTAGGCTATATGTATATGCAGATATAATCATCTTAAGTTACGTGTATGTTTGATTAGCAAAATTATATAAAATTATATCTCAGGACTTAGGTTGTAACCAAACTTTCTGTAACTGTAACCACATCATAGACCTACCGAATTGTGTCTGAACTAGAACTCCCAGACAAGATATAAGTGTTTAGAATCATTATTACTTCAATTTTAATGAAACAGTTATATTTTAAAAAGCACAATCAAATACTTATGTACTGTGACACCTGCAAAGCAGACGTACACCCATAACCCATTAAAGTAATAAGAAAAAGAGAGACAATTTTGTTGAGTACTTGTTGAGTACAAGAATAGGAGAGAAACTTACTTCTTGAATGTCCTCCAGCTTCCCTGCCATACTAAAGAGTTTGGGGAAAGGGAAGCCATCACTCAGTTTCTGGGGTGTTTCTATAGCAGTGTGGGGTGGCTGAAGCTCAGTCATTTCCTACCCAAGAGAATTGACATTTTTTTTCATAACACTATCCTTATATCAGTTTATTTGTACATTTATCTATAAGAATTAATGACTGTTAAAAAAAAGAATTAATCTCATATCTAATTGGATGCATCGATGTTTTTATTGTTTCCTAACAAAGATAAGAAGCTTATGTTCATGCACAGCTATGTTTAATTTAGTTTTATCTCAAACTAAAAATAAAACCTACCTTGAAGATATGATTAAGGTCACTTTTTGATATTTTACTCTGTAAAAGGTAATATGATTGTTAGAAGATATCAATATGTAAATAATCTTATACAGATGGACAGAAATCAATAAAATCTCACTATTAAAAACAAACAAAAAGAAAAAACAGCTTTAAATAACAAAATATAAATATGTTTGGATACTAAAAAATGGGTCAAGTGTGTAACAATGTAAGAGACTTAAATTAATGGCAGATAAAAAAATAACACTAACTTCGGGCTGCTTTTAATAACCAGAGCTTAAATTAAACAGTAGGGTGGGCAGTTAAATCAGACGTATAGAAGTTGGTGATAAAAGACCTTAAATAATCCTACCATAAATAGCTCCTTTACACTTAACTAGAAAGAGTTAATTTTAAATGTAAATAGAATGGATTTTATTGAATCAGAATCAGATCTTTTACTAGAGTAGTCTAGGTAATGGAGTAGAAGAAACTACTTTTTGTCATTTTTTAGAGGGGGGGGGGGTGTCCACTTACAGCTTTAATAGCATGCCTTAATGTTAGTACAATGACGACAAACTTTGAAAAGTTACCTCATCAGGCATGTGCAGTTTTAAAGACTTCTCACTAGATGGTGTGGCCTTGGGCTGGGAAGTTGCTGAGGCAGCTACCAAAGGTTTGGAATGCGGTGGTGTAATTACTCCATTAGGTAAACCAGAGCTAGGTTTTGGTGGCGTTGTTGGTCTTGGTGACAAGGACGTTATGTTAGTCTTACTAACAGAAGATGGTGACACTGTCTTGGTGATTAAAGGTGGTGACACCTGGGCCACGGCCTTGATCTGAGAACTTGGTGATGCCTGGATCACTGTCTTGTTTACTGAAGATGGTGACACAGTTTTGTTTACAGAAGGTGACACTAACGGGGACATGGAATGTTTCTGGGCAAAAGAAGAAGCAGCAGGAATAGGCTGAGATGGTGATTGCTTATCTTTGGCAGCAGAGGGTTGGGAACTACTTTCAACATGGCGGCTTGTGTGTTGGTCTCTGGTAGAGGGTGGCTTGTGTTTGACCAACTGAGACGCGGGCTGGGAGGATGAAGGTGGCATGACATCTTTCACTGGGGGCTTGTGTTTAGCTGAGGGTGGTGGGGTGGGTTCCTTCACAGGGTGATCCTTGCTACCACCATCCTTTGGTTTATGAGCTACAGGAATGTCTTTAGGGGAGAGATCAGGGCCTACAGGACTAGACAATAATGGTGTGACCATTTGTTGTGCTGGGTTTGTAGTCAACACTGCTTTGGGTTGCTTTGAAGCAGCACTAGAGAGCACAGGCTGGCTCTGAGGCAAGCTGGATGAGGACTGGCGTTTAGGTTCCACAGGAACTAATCCAGATGAATTATGTGTGGATTTGTTAGCTGATGAGGAGCTGGTAGACTGAGCAGGTGGTGGATGCTGACCCGTGTCCAGTGTGGGTTGTCTGGGCTGATGTTTACTAGCTGCAGCTTCAGAACCATCAACATCATCGCTAGCAACTTTATGTTTCTCTGTGCTTACAGGTTTTGGAACTGGGACAGCCTGTTTATACGGCCTGTTGCCATTTGTAGGGCCTACCAAGAGATTGAAATATGGTCCAAGAATAGTATGAACACTCTTTGAAACTGCATCACCTTCGTTTATTGGAATCTGGAAATATACAAGTAAATTTAGACATCAGAAAGGAGTTTCAAAATGTGTTTCTACTATAACAACTGTATTTTTATCAGCATACAGTAAAAAATGTAGCTAACCTGGAGCTAAAAATATAAACTAGGTCAAAGGATTGGTTAACAGACAGAATATAAAAATAAGACAAATGATTGTTGACAACCTAAGTACACAGGGTGTGCTGGCTATACAAATTAAGAAAGAGTTGATTACTTTATTAATTACAAGGAAACCAGCAAGGCCATAAAATGGTCTGGCAGGCTAGGGAACATGACATCTGTTCCAAGTGCAAGGACAAAGTGGGTAATGTGATGGTTCAGATATGGTGGCTTTGACAGCTTGTGGTGAACAGAAAAACAAACTGTCTAGGCCACTGTCCATGTAAGAATAAATACAGAAGACACTTTACAACACAAAGGATCCACACAGCCATTCTGATGTCACAGAAACAAAGTCGCTCTACTTTATCTGCTATATGGATCAGCTAGTCGAAAAAGGTACTTTCTCTTTTATTTTGCACCAGTAATTTAGCATAGATGTAAACAAAGGTACATAATTTTAAAGACGATCAAATAAACAGTTGATCACTATAAAACAACACTTGGATGCAAGTGGTCGATCATTCACGCATTTTAAATGAGTGATTCATTTCATTTACCATAGACATGAATATCCACACGTAACAGTAATGGTGAATGATAAAGTAAAAATGAATTGTTGAGAGTTCTAGCACCCGCAAGGTTAGGAAGTAGACGTCATTTATTTACAGTTTACTGCCTCCTAATAGACACCACCTGACAAGCCCCAATTCGTGAGCGCTAAGCCAGAGACCGAGTTTTTTTTTTTCAGGAGGTGAGTGGATGATACACGGCTCAGCGTTTAGCTCTACCTTTAAACATGGGAGATAAATGTTAGCTTACACGGCGATAGCACGCATGTCGACGACGTTTTGCTGATCCTCCGTGGCGCGTGCTGCTGGAGAAACGGGGAGTGGAGAAGAATAAAAGACGCCGTAATGTGTACAACGCAAAAAAAAAAAACACGCAACAACGGTTTGTTGGTACACACTCGAAAGCTGCTCACACTATGAGAGGCGCTGGGGTTTTAATGGGGGACAATAAACTGTGCGTTAACTAACTGCTGTTGCAATTCATTTCCAACCATCCTAAATACTGATGGATGATTTGAACCCAATAAATAAAAATAACACAGGCTTTAAAAATATACAGCTTAGACAATCACATTTTATTTTTGTAAACGAGTTTTGTCAATGAAAAAAAAAAACTTCGCGCGTAAAACCATGATAATGGTTTTAATTGAAAAATAAGAGAATGTTAATTAAGAAATAAGAATACAATTTGCAAACACGTGAGGTTGTGTGGCAAGAGAAGGATGGTTGCACAAGTGGGAAGTTGTGGATATGAATGTGGAAATAGGGTAATAGGAAATTGAAATACGACACACACATCGTAGGAGCAGGAAATAGCCTGTTTGAAAAGTCGGTAAGAAAAAAAAATTAAGATATGAATGTCGGCAAGGATCAAGTGCACGTCTGCTTTTAGCAAAAGGTGTATACCACAAACTTAAGCAGCATCAAATTATTCCGTGTTTATAGGGGAAAAATGACGTAAAAGATATTGAACAAAACAGACTATCAAAGATCAGTATCGTGTGCTGGGCCATGTTTGCTAGCAGAAAATGAACTCAGATACAAGAGTACCATCAAGGCTGTACTATCCAATTGTTGAAAGGAGCGAAACATGAATCACCGAGAGGGGGGACGACCCAGCTACCTGTACGGATGCTACCTGAGTTCAGGTGAGGCTATCAACCAGTGGTTAACCTGCACACGCCACGATGGCTATTTATTGCCTCAACACCGAAAGGCCAGTGTCACGTTCTAACAAAAACATTCCTCTTCTTAAATAAAAAAAAAAATTCCTAACCTATCAGAAAACAATAACTTCAGTACAACGAAAACAGAAGCTGCATACAAATTAACCTACACGTGCACGAATTTCCTACCTCGGGAATTTTATGTGTGTACTGTAATGACACATTACTAAACACGCGACATCCATGCAACTTTACACACAAAACAGTTGAGATTTTAAAATAATATTCCGATTCCTATCACATTTTAAGAAAAATCTGTATTGAAGGTCAGACTAAACAATGACAGACTGTAGCCACATGTCGGCACCACACAACTGATATATTTAAACACAACTTTCAGAATCATGCACCGACAAAAACCTTGAAGAGGAGACGTGTTTACTATACACAATCATACTGTTTACATTTTTAAACCGTACTGTAAGACTTTCTAATGTTGGTCTCTTGTTTTTTCTCATCTATTGCAATAGAAATTAACATCATCAGAAGCCGCCTAATAAGAACGTACGTTACAGTGAATAATGAAAGTTATGTTAAGCCAATTAGTGAACTTTTTAAATTACGTTTTTAACGCTGATCAATTAAAAAAACAACTGAACAAAAACCAATATGTAAAGTACGTTATGCAAATGAATGAAGGTGTATAGATTGTGCTTACTTAAGCAATCTGCGATAACTCTATCCCAGATGGAAACAGTGTGCTAACTACGAATACAACGCACCGCACGAGTAGCTAAACCAGGCGTTAAAAACTTGGGTGCATTAGCCTCGTTCTGATTGACGCTTTCATGGGAGCCTGACACGGTCTAACACATGAATGAACTGCTAATCACCGAAATAGCATGTGTAAGGGTCAGCAACGCACGGACAGGGGTCAACTGAAATGTCATATATTGACAATGTTGGGTTTAAATGTCGTATTATATGGCAAAATAGTACGCCATTGTACGAGGTCTAATCAATCACCAGCGACCATCGGTGTAACTTCATTTTTATCTGTAATACAATTTTAATGTTCTGCTTTAAAGGGCATACGCCTCAGTGAGTTCGACTGACAGTGGGAAACGATGACATACATAACTATAAATAGAATAGCTTTGTGGGAATTCCAGGAAAGAAAAAAATTCACATTACACAAGCTACATACAACCTAGGTCTAGGATAAATAAAGAGCACACTAGTGACAGATACCTGTACTGTTTGATAACCTGATCTACATTAAATATGTTTTTGGAATTAAAACTGTACTGATGGACATGTGCATTATTTAAAATGATAAATAAAATGCCTTTCTTCACTTTGACCAGCCCTAAACGTACATATACAATTAAATAGTTTACAGAAGAACACTTTGGAGAAGAGTAATACTTGCAAACCAATAGAGGATGTTGATGTGCATGGTACAGTATATAAAGATGGGTTTTGTAAATCTTATTCAGTTCTATGTAACAGCAGAGAAAATGTAGTTGGCAGGGGTTAGTTGCTAAGTTGTATTAATGGACTAAAATGAGAGGAAGTAAAGATAAATGCAACTGGCTTACAAGCTGTATTAGATGGACAGGGTTTTTGGGATATTTATTTATTGTTGGGCTAGGATGACAGGTAGCACATGTAAAAGTTACTGGGATATAAGCTAGAAAAAACAGGAAAGGGGAAGGGGGGGGGGGGGGGGGGGAGAGAAGCAAATTGATGGATGGAACATAAATGAACAGACAGAAAGAGGAATGTCACCACTGACAATTGAAGCTCAGTAAACACTATTTAAGTAAGCTACTCCTACTGCAAAACTATCACATCTTCATCTTGTATCATTCATGCCCAAGACACATGGGACAGATGAAAAGTTCAATGACATCAGCATAGAAGGGGATAGTGTGGTCAACACTATGCCCAGCCACCTTAGTTTACCTAATGTGAGCTGGGTGGACTCATGGACATCCTACAGACATGCGCCTGTGATCCGAGCTCGACACTTTTGGGTTAGCAGTTGTAATCACTACCATTCGACCACACCACCCCTCATACCTATCTTATAAAAACTATTTAAGAGACTGGCTCAGCAAACTATTGAAACTATGAACTTACATCAACTCTGCTAAATGAATTCTCCCCATGTGACACTTGAGGAGGTTCAGGTTCAACTAAGGGTCTTAACAGGTTGGCACGAGCTAGCCTAGCCTCTTCTCGCCTGCGTTCATCGGGTCTGAAATGTAAAAATATTTTAATAATTTACAAAATTTAAAATTAAGTGGTTATAATACCAATAAAAAATCAAACAACTTGGGAAAAACAAAAATTCAGAATTTTGCTCAACTCTCATTAGGATAGAATTACAAATATTTACAAATTAGATTACTAGACTAAGTATTTCCAAAATCAAACAAAAAAGAGTCCCACATAAACATGACTAAAACTTTGATACTAACAGCAGCCAAAAAGAAACAAATGCACCTAGGATTAATAAGCTCTAGATAGAAAACAACTTTAGTCTCCATTTTGAGCTGATGAACCAACAAAACGTACATTTAAAAAAACATTTTGGTGATTAGTGCATGTAAGTTGTAACACAATCTGTGT